>NC_056520.1:1343886-1365357 GCF_014905685.2 Nematolebias whitei
CTATATCTGGACCTGGACCTATATCTGGACCTGGACCTATATCTGGATCTGGACCTATATCTGGACCTGGACCTATATCTGGACCTGGACCTATACCTGGACCTATATCTGGACATGGACCTATACCTGGACCTATATCTGGACCTGGACCTATATCTGGACCTGGACCTATACCTGGACCTATATCTGGACCTGGACCTATATCTGGACCTGGACCTATACCTGGACCTGGACCTATACCTGGACCTATACCTTGGCCTATACCTGGACCTGGACCTATACCTGGACCTATACCTGGACCTGGACCCATATCTGGACCTGGACCTATACCTGGACCTACCATTCTGTGTTCGTCTGTCTCTCCTTCCTGTCCTCTCAACCAGCCGGTCAAAGCAGATGGTCTCTTGTCCTGATCCTGGTTCTGCTGGAGGTTTCTTCCTGTTAAAGGGAGTTTTTCTTCCCACTGTCTCCACTGTGCTTGCTCAGGATGGGAGACTGCAACGAAGACAAGATTCAACTTGTCTGCTGGATTCTTTAGATAGAGAACTTTACTAACTGGATTTTATGTGAATGTTCCTGTAAAGTCCTGAGACAACTTGTTGTGATTTGATGCTTTATAAATAAACTGAATTGAACTGAAAAGCTAAAAGTATCATAAGAAAACTAAACCGAGGCCTCGGCTGATTCAGATTTTAAGAAAAGAACGTTCATGAAGGAGCTGCAAAGATCTCCGTGTGCTTCTCTGTGGAAACATTTGTAAATAAAAGTCAAACGTTTGAACAAGTATAAAAGTTACACGAGCTGAAAGTCACAGCCGCCATCAGCTGAATGAGCCGAACATCTTGATGTCAGAAAGGTTAAAACAGCAGAAAGTCTCCAGAGTTAGACTGTAAATAAACAACGGGATCAATAAAAACAAGAAGAGCGTGAACGTTGAACTAGTAAAATTCTGGGGGGCGGGTCCAAAGCCCACCCAGGTTTGGTGTGGGGGTGCTACGACCCCCAAAACATGCTAATAACGTGTTTGGGCTGTATGTGCAGCTCCACATGCCTTCACAAACACACGTGTGCCAAACACTTGACTCCGCCCCTTTTTTCTATTTAGAGCACATAAACACCAGGAGGCGGGGCTGAGGATGTCACGAGCCCCCACCGAGCCTCCCACTATGGCCCAGTGATGCTGGGGGGGGGGGGGCAACATTGTGTGAGTGTTTAATGTTCTCCTCTTGGAGTGGACCCCCTGCTGGGTTCCTATCAGCGTCAGCCGTGAATCGGTGCACTCAGGCAGCAGTGACCCCCCGCCCCCCCATGGACACAAAGCTGCATATAATTTCTGCAGCCTGGAACGGGATGAAAACATCCACATAACCCAAACTGGAGTTGGTCTGAAGTCCTGAACCTTTGGTTCAGCTACGATCAGCGGCAGCTCGTCCAGAGCTCCTGCTGGAAACATCACGGGTGATGAACATGGCGGACCTGCTCAGGACTCTGGTTTGGATCAGGGTGCTCGTCTGTCGACCCGTTCCTCCAACCAAGTGTTTCGAGCAGATGGAACTTTTCTTGTTCACGTTCGTCTGATGGAAGCCAACTCGACCGCAGGGTCAAGACCGACGATCACATTTCTCTGCCCGAGGGATCGGCTTTGGATACGACAAGAACCAGAGACCCTGCATGGCGTCCACCATCATGCTGCCAGTCCCGCAGCAACAAAACTGCCAGTCCCGCAGCAACAAAACTGCCAGTCCCGCAGCAACAAAACCTCTTCGAAAACGTTTCCTTGTAGTTTATTATCGGTGCAAACCACGACTGCAGCGCCGCGTCGTGCTCCAAGTTCTGTTTACCTGACAGTCCCTCTGATTGTTCATGTGTCTGTGCAAACACACCGAGGACCACTGTGAGCAGCGTCAGACGTGCACGCTGTGGCCACACACCAGTATCACACCAGTTCAGAACCTGGGATCATAGCAAGGCTGATTAAAAGAATCAAATTACAGCAGCAACTTCCAGTAGTTTACTTTAATAGAAGTGATGTGACCCATTTCAAAATGAAAAATACTAAAATCTTGTTCATGATCATGTGTAGCACACGTCCTGCTCATAAAATCAGAACATCATGAAGAAGTTGATTTATTTCAGTAATTCCATTCAAAAAGTAAAACTTGTAGATTATATTCATTCATTACACACAGACTGATATATTTCAAATGTTTATTTATTTTAATGTTCATGATTATAACTGACAACTAATGAAAACCACAAATTCAGTATCTCAGAAAATTAGAACATTAAGACCAATAAAAAAAAGTTTTTTAGAAAAAAAAAAAAAAAAGAAACTGTCCAGATGACCTGACTGAAAATTGTTGGATTGTATACCTGGATTATTGAGCATGGACTTTGTTGGTTTTGAACCAGTTTGACATGACTGTCGACGAGGGAGAGAGCCGGCTCCGGAGCAGGGGGCGTGCCAAAGACACCATCTTAGCACCAACGTAACTGGTTTGTTCCATTTTGGAGTAAGCTGTTTGGGGGAAGAATCAGTTTTGTGTTGTGTGTTTCCTTGACTGATGAAGCCTTCTGGATGGAAGGAGAAATGTTAAAAAAAAAGAAACTGTCCAGATGACCCGACTGAAAATTGTTGGATTTTTAAAAATGCCCAACTGAAAAGTATGAACATGTTCAGGATCAGTACTTAGTTGTTGCTCCTTGTATCTGGATCACTGCATCAATGCAGCATGTCATGGAGTGGATCAGTCTGTGTCACTGCTCAGATGTTCTGAGAGCCCAGGTTGTTCTGATCGTGGCCTTCAGCTCTTCTGAATTGTTGGCTCTGATGTATCACATCTTCTTCTTCACAATACTCCATAGATTTTTTATGGGGTTAAGGTCAGGAGAGTTTGTTGGCCAGTTAAGAACAGGGATACTGTGGTCCTTAAACCAGGTACTGGTATCTTTGGCGCTGTGTGCAGGTGCCAAGTCCTGTTGGAAAATGAAACCTGCATCTCCATAAAGTTGGTCAGAAGCAGGAAGTCTCTGAAACTTTCTGGTAGACGGGTGCGTTGACCTTGGACCTCAGAAACACAGTGGACCAACACCAGCAGAGGACATGGCCCCAAACCATCACTGATTGTGGAAACTTGACACTGGACCTGAAGCAACGTGGATTCTGTGTCTCTTCTCTTCCTCCAGACTCTGGGACCTGGATTTCCAAAGGAAATGTAAAATGTACTTCCATCAGAGAACGAGTTTGGACCACTCAGCATCAGTCCCAGGAGAGACACTTCTGATGCTGTCTCTTGTTCAAGAGTTGCTTGACACAAGGAATGTGACAGCTGAAACCCATGTCTTGCATACTTCTGTGTGTGGTGGTTCTTGAAGCACCGACTCAGCTACAGTCCACTCTTTGTGAATTTCCCCCCACATTTTGGAATGGGTTTTGTTTCACCATCCTCTCCAGGTGCAGTTATCTCTATTGCTTGTACACTTTTTTTCTACCACATCTTTTCCTTCCCTTCGCCTCTCTGTTAATGTGCTTGGACACAGAGCTCTGTGAACAGCCAGTCTCTTTAGCAATGACCTTTTGTGTCTCTGCCTGACATCCGGGGACTTACTGATGGCACATGTTGGGTCGTGAGATTTTTTTTTAAGAAAGCCTGACCATTGCTTTGGATTTGGGTCCTGAAGAAGAAACACCAAAGGGACGCCAGTCTTGCAGAGGTGCATTGTGGAAAATCTGAGCAATCACGAGGGGTTGACATTCTGAAGCGACCACAATATTTCTTCTTCTGTGGCGTGTTTTCTAGGCCAGAACCACATGAACACATGTTCAAGCTGGGAGGAAACCCGGGGATTTGAGGAACCATCTGTTAGCAAAAGCCTTTGGGAAGCACACTAAGATGATCTGAGGATATTGTTCTCTCCAGGTGGGGCTGGCGGGGGCTCCGTGGGCTCCTGGGGCCAGCCAGCATAGAAAGGGAGGGAAACGGGGGAGCCTAGAGAGCCATAATCTCATTTTCATTCATAACGTTGGGGTGTTTCAGGTTAGCGGAAGAAACGAGCGAGAGGCTTACTGTGCAGAAGGTTCACGGTTCTTTACCGTGGTCTCCACATGCAGGAAGCAGCAGATTAGACGGGTTTAAAGAATTAATCACAGGTCAGAGACGACGAAGGGTAAAAACAACCACTCATCTGCAAACAGCTCATCTCAAACTCTTCTGAGGAACTTCTATCCTAAAACCATAATCATAATTTTAAAAGTTTCAGCGTTTGATAGAATGTGATTTTAGACGACCAGAAAAATGGACCTTCAGCCATCTGAAGACACGCCTGACAGATCCTGCACATCTTTGATTCTTACGTACAGTGAGGATCATGGAGAACCGATACCATCTGAAGTACAGTCAGATCCTGAGCCTCCTCCAGGAAGGTCAAGCTTGAAAAAGCTACAGGAGGCTTTCTAACCAGAGGTCTGGACCACCTCATCTGATCCCCTTGATGACAATGACCAGCGGTTCTACTCTGAACCCTTTCTGAACTGAGCCCAGCCTCCCTGAGGAGGAAACATTTGGACCTCCTGTATTTGTGATCTTGTTCTTTTCGTCACTACCCAAAGCTCCTGACCATGCTGAGAGTAGGAACGTAGATGGACCAGTGAACCACGAGCTCAGCCTTCAGGATTAGCACCCTCTTCACTACAAGTGATGATGAGTGTGTTCAGGCCACCCGTCAATGTCCCACTCACTCATGAACAAGAAAAACCTCCCCACCCAACTCCACCCCCTCCACCCTTCGACTGCACCGAGATAGTTGGTCCACAGAAGTTGTGAACAGAACCAGAGGCAGGGGCAGCTCCAGCAGAGAGTCCAACCTTCACCAGGAGAAGTTTTACGATTCTCTGCAGTTCCTTCATAAAATCGTTTTAAGATAAGATGCAAGTTCTTCCTTTAGATGGTGAACCTGAGGAGTTCTGTCAGGTGAGCCACTGAAACAGTTCCTGGTGTGAAGAGTTGGTCAGAAGGTCAGATGAACCTTCTGCTGAGGAACAGAGAAGGTCTTCCTACCAGGCCTTTGCTTTGGATGAAGGTCTCAGATCTCCTGTAAGGAGCATTAAGGATTACTTTCAGTCTGTGGTCAACACAAAGACCCCGATCTGGTGATCCAACCTCTAATTAGAATTTTACACGTCACCTCCTCCTTCCACCACCTTCCTCTCCTCAGAATCAGACCCATTCATTCTGAACATCCCTCTCCTCCTCCTCCTCCTCCCCCCCCGTCAGAGGGAAGGAGCGATTTAAGTGGAAGCAGGGCAAACGTTGACGAGGCGAACAGATTGTCTGTTGACCTGTCAAAGCGAGCAGAACTGAGGCAGGATTGAAAACCTAAATCTGTATTAGAGGCTTTTGTTGGGTCTGAGGCACGAAGGGGTGTTTCTGTACCGAGGGGGGCGAAGAACCCCCCCCAGCCGAAGCAGCAGTGTTTAAAACAGATCATGTCACGAAGACGTTCCCTGAGAGAACTCAACAAGGTTTGTTTTCACCTGAAACAGCCGCGGGTTGTTTCATGGGAGAAGAACGGTCTCAGGCTCAAAGAAACTAAAAGCTAGCAAGATGCTAAAAGTTACCACAAGTCAGCTTAAAGCTAAAGGTAGCAAAACGCTAGACAAAAGCTGAAAATAGCAAATGCTGCCTGAATGTTAAGACTCATGAAGCTATACACTTAAACTCACAAAGTTTAGCTAAAAGCAGCCAAAGGTTAGCTAAAAGCAGCCAAAGGTTAGCTAAAAGCAGTCAAAGGTCAGCTAAAAGCAGCCAAAGGTTAGCTAAAAGCAGCCAAAGGTTAGCTAAAAGCAGCTAAAGGTTAGATAAAAGCAGCCAAAGGTTAACTAAAAGCAGCTAAAGGTTAGATAAAGCAGCCAAAGGCTAGCTAAAAGCAGCCAAAGGTTAGCTAAAAGCAGTCAAAGGTCAGCTAAAAGCAGCCAAAGCTTAGCTAAAAGCAGCCAAAGGTTAGCTAAACGCAGCCAACGTCAGCTAAAAGCAGCTAAAGATTAGCTAAAAGCAGCCAAAGGTTAGCTAAACGCAGCCAACGTCAGCTAAAAGCAGCTAAAGGTTAGATAAAGCAGCCAAAGGCTAGCTAAAAGTAGCCAAAGTTTAGCTAAAATCAGACAAAGATCACCTAAAATCAGGCAAATGTCACCTAAAAGCAGCCAAAGGTTAGCTAAAAGCAGCCAAAGGTTAGCTAAAATCAGCCAAAAGTCAGCTAAAAGGAGTCAAAATTTATCTAAAAGCAGCCAAAGGTTAGATAAAAGCAGCCAAAGATCATCTAAAAACAGCCAAAGTTTAGCTAAAAGCAGCCAAAGGTTAGCTAAAAGCAGTCAAAGGTTAGCTAAAAGAAGTCAAAGGTCAGCTAAAAGCAGCCAAAGCTTAGCTAAAAGAAGTCAAAGGTCAGCTAAAAGCAGCCAAAGCTTAGCTAAAAGCAGCCAAAGGCTAGCTAAACGCAGCCAATGTCAGCTAAAAGCAGCTAAAGGTTAGATAAAAGCAGCCAAATGTTAGATAAAAGCAGCCAAAGGTTAGATAAAAGCAGCCAAAGGTTAACTAAAAGCAGCCAAAGGTTAACTAAAAGCAGCCAAAGGTTAGATAAAGCAGCCAAAGGCTAGCTAAAAGTAGCCAAAGTTTAGCTAAAATCAGACAAAGATCACCTAAAATCAGGCAAATGTCACCTAAAAGCAGCCAAAGGTTAGCTAAAAGCAGCCAAAGGTTAGCTAAAATCAGCCAAAAGTCAGCTAAAAGGAGTCAAAATTTATCTAAAAGCCACCAAAGGTTAGGTAAAAGCAGCCAAAGGTTAGATAAAAGCAGCCAAAGATCATCTAAAAACAGCCAAAGTTTAGCTAAAAGCAGCCAAAGGTTAGCTAAAAGCAGTCAAAGGTTAGCTAAAAGCAGCCAAATGTTAGCTAAAAGCAGCCAAAGGTCAGCTAAATATGGTAAAATATATATATATATATATATATATATATATATATATATATATATATACTTTTAAGCAAAAATTAGCATGAGTAGGATTTCCGTTTACATTCAGCTCATTTAGAAGCTGAATGTTTTGATGTAGGAATAGGGTGATCAGACGTCCCCGATTTTTGGGGACATTCCCCGTTTTGGACGACCTGTCCCCGGCTAAAGTTGTTTGCAGAAATGTCCCCAATTTCAGCGTTTTACGAATGAGAAAAAAATAAGTTGCGTGTAGACTGTCATTACAGTAGCTGGGTAGAAAGCGCGAGTGAGAATGTTGGGCTCAACAACAGCTGTTACTGTAGCTGGTCGCGCTGCTGCTAACATTACAGACAAAGAAGAAGAGCCAAGCGTGCCGCTTTTAAAACAAGAAGAAGAGCCGAGCGCGCGGAAATGATGGCTACAGGCTGGGGCTGGGTCAGGTCAGAATTTTTGGGCCCAAATGCAACTCTACCTCAGAGCTGACAGAAATTCTCTGTCATCCAGGACATGGTAAATCCCCCCCAAAAAATAAATTAAAAACAAAACAACAGGACTTTATTTGTAACTGAAGACGTGTCGCTTCTCATCCGAGAAGCTTTCTCAATTCAAAGAAACACGGACTGTGGGATTCAAGTTATAAAGCAGAGGTGTTCTGTAAGCGTGCATAATGCAGATTGACCTCTCACTTTTCACAACAGAGGATCGTTAGGGTCTTTGTTAGTCCCACCCACAGAGGGGCCACTCTGGTCACATGGTTGAAATGACCAGATTCTGAACCCGTCCCAGAGGACCTGACTTAACCTGCAGCGTTCCCTCAGTGTGAACTGAACTCGGCAAAAAGGCATTTTCCAACTCAGTTTCTGCACCTGGAACATCTTGCAACAGGAAATGAAATTGTCTTCCTCGATTTCTTTAAGGGGTTTCAAACGTTTGATAATGTCAATCGAAAAATCAAAGCAAATATGTTCTTGTTTTTAGTATTTCACCCTGTTTTATTGTTTTATACACTACTTTTATATTAGCTGCATTTTTACTGTAGTTTACTGTTGTCTGTACTTTATATGTTCTGTTTGGAACAGGTCTCTCTTGTAAACGAGTCCTCGTGGCTCGATGAGACTAACCTGTAGAAACAAAAGGTTGAATGGATGATTATTTCATGTTGCTGTGTTCATTCATACTCATCTGCTCACACAGACTCATGTTCGTGCTGCTGTTCAGCGAATTGTTTTGCACTATTAGTGTTTAGCGTATTTCTTAGTTCATATCTTAGATCTTATTCCTCTTTTTCTTTTACATTTTATACTTTAGTTGGATGTAACTTGGACCCTGTGTACACAGTTTTGTTCCACCTCATGTACCACATGTGATGAGAATGACAATAAAGAACATTTGAAGTCAAGTCAAGGTTTCTTTTTTTGTCATTCCACCACATGACGTGGAAAAAAATTGTGTACACAGCAGCATGAAATAATAAGCAGCATGAGATCAGCAGCATGAAATATTCAGCAGCAAATATCAACAATCAAGTGGCATTACAGTGATTTTTTTTTAGGTGTTAGATAATCATGAGTCTAACAGCCTCAGGGTAGAAGCTGTTCCTCAGTCTAGTGGTTCTACACTTAATGCTCCTCAACCTCCTTCCTGAGGGGAGTGGGGCAAAAAGTGTGTGTGCTGGGTGAGTGGGGTCCTTCATGATGCAGGTGGCCCTCTTCCTGCATCTGGAGGTGTAGATGTCTGTGATGGTGGGGAGGCTGACTTCAACATCTTCTGTGCAGCCTTCACCACTCTCTGCAAAGCTTTTCTTTCTGCAGCTGTGCAGCCTCCATGCCACACGTTGATGCTGGAGCACAGGATGCTCTCCACTGCACACCTCAGAGACTCTACTTCCTTAGGTGGCTGAGGTGAGCTGGCCTGGGAAGCACAGTCCTCACCTGCTTCTACAGATCCTCCTATGTTCAGGGGGTGCGGGGGTGGGGTGTTTGTTCCGTCTGACGTCCACGACCACCTCCTGCGTCTTCTTCACATTGATGTGAAGGTTGTTCTTCCTGCACCAGCTCTCCAGGTGTTCCACCTCCTGCCTCTTGAACTTTCTTAATTTCATCTCAATAACATTTAATTTTTGTTTTTCCTCCGAGATGGAAATGTCCCCAGATTTAATGTCAGAAATCTGGTCACCGTAGGTGGAATGAATCAAATATCAGGAAATATGCTGCAGAGATGTCAAACAACAGAAAACTGAAACCAGAAAAACGAATATGAATTTAAAACATTTCCCACGTCTGTCTCTCTACAGGACGACGGACTCCAGAGAGTTAGGACTTGACCTTTGACCTTTTGTCTCTGCAGGACTACGGACTCCAGAGTTTGGACTTGACCTTTGACCATTTGTCTCTGCAGAACAATAATTTCCAGAGAGTTTGGACTTTACCTTTGATGTTTTGTCTCTGCAGAGCGAGGGACTACAGAGTGTTTGGACTTGACCTTTGACCTTTTGTCTCTGCAGGGCGACGGACAACGGAGAGTTTGGATTTGACCTTTGACCTTTTGTCTCTGCAGGGCGACGGACAACGGAGAGTTTGGACTTGACCTTTGCCTCTGCAGGACGACGGACTCCAGAGAGTATGGACTTGACCTTTGACCTTTTGTCTTTGCAAAGCGATGGACTACAGAGCGTTTGAACTTGAACTTTGACCTTTGTCTCTGCAGGATGACAGACTCCAGAGTTTGGACTTGACCTTTGACTTTTCATTGATTGACGGGCACCAATAGCTGCTCCTCTGCCTCACCTGGTTTTCTTGAGGTAGTTCCATGAATGGTGATCAGTAAATACTATCAAAGTGTTTTAGATGGGAGTAAACGGCATCTTCTCTGATATCCTGGTATCAAAAAGTTTTCACGATTTGTTTCTACAACTAAACCGATTTTAAATCTTTACACTCTTCTGATTTGAATCCTTCAATGTCTATGAAAGTTACTCAAATATGGGAGTGTTTCCTGGACATCCAGAGTGTCTCTGTCTGGAGACAGAGACATATCGTTCTCATAAGGATGCTGGGTTGAACAACAAGCACCACCAGGATTAATTAAACGTCCCGGGGCCAAAGGAATCAGAACGCAGATTATCAGATTAATAGCTGCAACATTAAGCCACTAAAGCCTTGTTCACCAAGTAATCATCCACCCAAGGAGGCTATCAAGGAATTCATTCATTCATTCATTCATTAATTCATTCATTCAGTCGTTCGTTCAGTCATTTGTTCATTGGTGGGTCGGGAGGTTAAGTCCTGATTAGCTTCAGGAGGACAGTCCGTCTGTCCGTGTTGTGGACAGGACATGGAACTGGTCCTGTTGCAGCTTTTGAAACCGTTCATCCTCAATGTCCTGGGAGTTTAAGACCTGTTGGACTTCACAGAAACATGAGGGTCCAGGTCCGTTTCATGTCCCTGGAGCCAGTTAAGGTGCACAGGACCTGGAATGGCTGGGGATCCTCCCTAACCTGCCACTTGGCTTACATGGCAACCGACCTTGGTGGATATGGTATTGTTTGATGGAGCAGAAGATCCAGATCAAAATTGATGGATCATGGCCTCATGCTCAGTGGTGAGGGCGTTGCACCGGTCGGTCATAATGAAGAAAGACCCAAGAAAAGGCAAATCTCTGGATTTACTGGTCTGTCTATAGTCCAACCCTCACCTGTGGTCATGGGGTCTAGATCAGGACTGAATGAACCAGATCCTAGATCCAAGCAGCTGAAAGGAACTTCTTCTGAAGGGTGGGGGGCCTTGGAGACTGGGAGAGGAGCTCCATCATCCGGGGGGAGTTTGGAGTAGAGGCACTGCTTCTCTGCATCAAAACGTCAGGTGAGGTGGTTCATCTGATTAGTTTGTCTCTTAGACGCCTCCCCTTGGAGACATTCCAGCCATGTCCCGCTGGGGGGAGACCCGGGGCAGACCCAGAAGTCTCTGGAGGGATTATATGTTCTTTGGTCTGGGTCCCTCAGGAGGAGCTGGGACCTATAACTGGTGACCCTTGGTTTCACCTCTACAGGACTTTGGTCTGTCAGAATGGGTAACACTGAGGGGTCAGATCCAGTCCCAGGTACCTTTCAATCCACCTGTCTCCCTCCAGAGCTAAAGATCTCCGGTTCTTCAAACACTGCCTGGAGAGCTGGATCCCCAGTTTGTCAGAACTACAATACAGGATCTTCTCTGAAGGTCTGACCTTTGCTGTTGGTCAGTGTTTTCTCTTTTGTTCTGCTGGTCCAATATGTTCTCTTCCAGCAGAACTATCCCTGCCTGTCCTAAGCACAACCTGCTCCACAAGACCAGTACTTCTGGCTGCTGTATCCAGGAGACCAGACCTGCTTTGAAAACTAATGCCTTCAAACATCTGACCCCTCAGAGGGGTCCAGGGGGCATAAAGAGTTCGGGACAGAGCATAGCTCATCTCACAACGATGTGAACGTTCACTCGACCCTGAAGTCCATCTAGGACCTTATGACCGTAGGAACACCAGAACAACCTCCCTACAGATTATTAGTAAAAGATTTAAAGTGTTCTTAGTACAATGGGCCTTGAAGAGACTGCCATGGTGGTGCAGCAGGTAGAATGGTTACATCTCAGGCCCTGGTTCATATCTGAGATGGATATGGAGGTTCCATGTTCTCCTTGTGTGTTTTTTCTCTGGCTATGATCCAAAGCCAGGACTTGGAAGTAACCGTTCTGACCACTGGTCCCCCTGATGTCCTCTCAGGTTCTGGTTCCTGTATTTAGGGACCGTTTGGTTTCTGGATATGAATGCCTCCTATGATCCCAGTAAAGAACTGAACCCTGAGGTTCTGAGTCGGGACATATCGGTTGTCGGAGTGGTTGGTTTGAGGGCTCTGAACACTACAACTACGTCCACGTCACCAGAACCAGTGGGCGGAGTCAAGAGGCTGCCGGCTCCAATAAAAATAGGTTGCAGTCACATTGGGTGAGGCCTTGATGGGCGATAACCTTCATCTACTTGGAGAAAGAACAACAAAAATATCTGGTGGAACATCTGCTCCCGCCTCAGCCTGCAGCTGAACCGCGGCGGCCTTTGTTTGCTCTCAGAACCATCGGAAACACAATCAAAAAGCTGGCGCGGGCTCGACAGAACTGTCGTAACTCAATCTGAACCAGAGCTTTGAGCCAGTCTGAGGAGACGTGGCTTTTGTGGGGTGTTGGACAAAGGAGAGCTCTGTTGGGGGAGCACAGGTCGACACCAGATACCTCCACCGTCTGAAGTCTGACAACAAACTGTCTCCTCGAGTCTCTTTAACACAAACACGACTCGGGTCAACAGAACCGGGCTGCTCAGGATGGACCTGGGTCAGACAGGACCCGGGTCAGGCTGCGAACCCAAATACACCTAAAGTCCTGATGAAGTTCAGCCTGGAAATCTGATCGAACCAGAACATTTGGACCGAACTTCCATCTGAAAATGAACATTCATCAACAGATAATTGGTACCAGATGATCCTGGCTCAGCCTGACCCAGGACTTCAGAAAGTGGGCCTGTGATCAGAAGGTAGCTGGTTCAACTCCCAGGACCGACAACATCAAAATGTGGGTGGAAAAGGTAAAGAACCCACACCTGACTCCAGTCTCATCTACCCCACCCTGGGCCCTTAGCAAGGCTCCTACCCCCCTCCCACCAACAGGTCACTGTTGAAGACACGTCCTTGGGACTCAACAAGACCACTTGGATCAATAAAACAAGTTCCCATAGAGAGTTCTTTTGGGCTTCCTCTGATACGAAATAAAAGCCAGAACAGAACTGCTGGTCAAACCAAACAAGCTGAAGGTTCTGCTCAAGGGTCAACAGACGCAGCAGAACCGGACCAAGACCAGCAGAAGAACAGGACCAGAGACCAGACCTCAGACTGAACCAGACCTCATACAGAACCAGACCTCAGACTGAATCAAACCTCATACAGAACCAGACCTCAGACTAAACCAGACCAGCTGGTTCAACCTCCTCAGTCTAGATTTCCTTCCACCTAAAAGACTTCCTGTTGGTCCTCTACCCACAGACACTGTTAGATGGTTTTTCCTGTCTTCAAGACGGGGACAGCGGTGTTTCTGATGGACAGTTCTTCCTGTCTTCAGACAGAGGGACAGTGGTGTCTCTGCTGGGTCAGTCTGGCTAGTAATCAGCTTTATTAGGGCCACTAAAACCAGTCTGTGGGCTCAGACGGCCAGCTGTCTGACTTCAGGAGGATTATTGCTGGTCTTCATATCTCGTTGCTTGGTTCTGGTCTGGTTCCAGTCTCAGGAACAGGAACGGACTGACTGCTCTGGTGTGACTGGTTTGAGGGTCAGAGGAACTTGATGGAACTCCTGCAGTCTGATTCATTAGATCATACGAGTCAAACTCAAGGCCTGGGGGCAAAATGTGGCCCTCGTTGACATCTTATCTGGTCCCCCAAGAAGTTATTTTAAACGCAAAATACTTTAATCACTCTAATTCTTTTCAGTAATCATTGATTATGATGTCAAAAGTGCAACAGAGAACATCAAATGAGACCAATCAAACGCTTGTTGAGAAACCTGCAACCAAGAAAAGATGTGTATCTCACTTGAATTAATTTAGATTCTGAAACTGGCTCTAGTTTGAAAAAGGTTTTAATTTTGGCCCCTTCTGTAAGCGGGTTGGACACCCCTGCTTTAGATGATGAAAGTTCATCTCAAACACTTTGTTACACAGAGTGGAATATTTCACGACTTTCTTCTACTTTTGATGATTGTGGTTTAGAAATATAACTCTAAATTGTCCCTGTGATGAACTGGAGACCTGTCCAAGGTGTCCCTGTGATGGACTGGAGACCTGTCCAGGGTGTCCCTGTGATGGACTGGAGACCTGTCCAGGTGTCCCTGTGATGGACTGGAGACCTGTCCAGGGTGTCCCCCACCTCTAAACTCTCAGCTGGACAGCACATAAGTTTGTCGGAGTCAGTCTCCCCACCATCACAGACATCTACACCTCCAGATGCAGGAAGAGGACCACCTGCATCATGAAGGACCACACTCACCCAGCACACACACTTTTTGCCCCACTCCCCTCAGGAAGGAGGTTGAGGAGCATTAAGTGTAGAACCACTAGACTGAGAAACAGCTTTTACCCTGAGGCTGTTAGACTCATGAATCTCTAACTAGAATAATCACATCATGTTGCTGCTGATCCGTTTCATGTTGCTGCTGATCCGTTTCATGTTGATGTGTTCATGCGTGTTCATCTGCTCACACAGACTCATGTTCGTGCTGCTGTTTGACGTAATGTTTTTATGCTATTAGTGCTTAGTGAATATTTAGTTGATGTTTTTCTTAGTTCATATCTTAGATCTTATTACTGTTTTTCTTTTACATTTTATTGTTGGATGTAACTGGGACCCTGTGTACATAATTTTGTTCCACCACATGGGATGAGAATGAAAAAAAAAGAAACCCTGACACTAAACCCTCACCTGGACTCTGTGAGGTTCTGAAACATGGAAGGCCAGTCTGCTCAGACCTCTTGGATCCAGGATCTGGTTCTTTCAGTTCTGATCCAAACCAACATAGACAGACCAGTAAATCCAAAGCTCTGCTTTTAGTCTCAACTGAAGAATGGACATTTTTGGTTTAGTCTCAACACTTTATTCATTATGACTGACCGGAGCAACACTCTCATTACTGATGACGAAGCCCTGACCTGTGGATCCAGCTCCTCTGTCCTACTATCATCCAGAACCTCAGAACCCCAGAACCCAGAAACATGATCCTTTATTTCCTGCAGGTATAAATCTGGCCCTTCAGAGCCAACAGCTGGCATCACGGGAACAGAATCAGAACCTTGTCCCCCATACCCAGTCCAAATAACCAAGTAGAACCCAGCACCCTCTTCAGTTAGGGGCGAAGACTGGGTCTAATGAGGAAGAAGAGGGAGAGATGGAGGAGACAGTCTGACAGGATCTGTCCACGTTCGCTCATGTGCGCCCTGAGCGCCGTCTTACAGGCTCAGCTGGATCTTAGGAAGTCCTGACCCTCAGAGGACGAGCTCAGAGTCCATGTCTCTGAGACCTTCCATGGGGGTTTGGTTGGTAGAAACCTCTTCTCCTATGAGCCCAGCTGGATCTGGGGGGCGGGGTCCAGTCAGGTGCAGCTCATGTTTTAGGAGGCGACGGTGACGAGTTCCAACAGGAGGAATGTCTGAACAAAGATGAGACAGAACTGTCCCTCTGGTCTATCTGGACCCCCAATCTCAGAGTCTGGCTCAGTCTTCTGGACCAAGGTCTGTGGCTCGAGCAGGAAGCAGCTCTGCAGCTTCTTTGACCTCTGACCTTTAGACTAAACCCTATAAAGTTTGTATATCTGAGGCAGGAATGATCAAAGAACCATCTGGGCCCTAAAACCTGCAGGTCCTGGGTCCTGGAAAGACCCGGTCCGAGGTTCTGATCCGAACATCTCTGCATGTCGGCACCACCTCATCACTTCTGCTGGAGTCCCTTTTAGAGCCACTCAGCACAGCTACAATTCTGCCGTTAGCATCAACATCGTGACAGGCCGGTCTGTGGGGTGGGGGTGGGGGGCATTCCTGTAAAACTGATCACAGACCAGAAGAGCTCATGAAGTGGAAACGGAGATGATCAGGAGGAGCTCAAAGTGACAGGAAATGACTTTTAATCTGAAAATATTTGTTTATAGAAACAACGTAATTTAATCTTAAAATAAAAACAGACGAGACTCTGCTGAGTTTTGGTAAATCCTCTGCCCAGTTTGTCTCTAAAGGCCAACAGGAACTCAGGACATAGTCTATCATGTGACCAGACTCTTATTTTGAAGGGTATTCACCTCTTCCTGTTTCCTGCTTACCCTCTGACTGAATCAGAGACACGAAGGATCTGTGGGGGCGGCCATGATGGAAACAGGAGGAAGAAAAGCATGCTGGGTAATAAAGAAGTCTCGGAATCTGCTGAGTCACTTGTTGCCATGGTGACGAGCAACAGCACTTTGTAAGGCAAGCAGAACCACAGAGTATAAAGTAAGCCTCAGACCAACAGTCGGTGTGAAAATTAGACATCTGATCAGAGACCCTGTTGACCCATGAGCAGCAGAAGGTTCTGGTGGTTCCACAGCTTCTGTTTGATGGTTCCACGGGGTTTTACGGAGGAGAAGAGGGACGTTAGTGGGAGTTGAACGTCCTGTGGTAACATCCTCCACGTTCAGTCGTGTTAAGGTTCTGAAAACAGAAGTCCAGTCACGGAAAATCCAACTTCCTCCGACCCGTTAAAACTCTGAGTGCTGGTTCTGCTGTCAGGCCTGAGCTGTGGACCCAGGACTGGGTGAGCGTCTGTGGGGACATTTTTCAGTTCCAACCAAAGTTCTGATGCCAACAGTCAGAGAGCTCTGTTTCCATGAGACGTTTGGGTCAGAAGGAGGTTCTGTCCGTTTGGGTTTTTGATCAGCAGGAGGAGCAGGACATGACGGAGCTGTAGACTCAGGATCTGAACGCCCTCACCCGCTGTGTGTGTGTGTGTGTGTGGGGGGGGGGGGGTCAGGCTCAGGTGAAGTCCTGTCAGCCTGACCCAGGTCGGCCCGCTCAGGTTACTGCGCCTGTTTGACCTCTGACCTCTAAGCCCAAACACACAGTACCTTGGACGTGGACTTGAGCCGCCGGTCTTAACAGGTTTAATTCAGTCCCGTTGACCTTTGAGATCTAATTCAGATTTAAATCTTCAAAGTTTCTTTAGATTCATTTTAAATAAATACAGATTATTGTAAAATTTAAAACAAATAAACTCCTGGAAAGTGAAAAGTTTGGAGTTTATTCAGTTTTTGTTGATAAAAACATGAAAATGTCCCATAAGACAGACGTGTCTTCTATCCTGGACACGAGTCCCATTAGGTGCTGGGCTTTTGTCCACAGCTCTTGTGCAGGTGTCTCACTGTGAGACGCCTTTATGTTGGACAAAACAAGACAGAACCAGCAGGGACACCCAGAGAAACCAGTTTACCAGGGTTCATATTACGCTCTGGGCTGGGGTTTCAAAATAAAGCTCATTGATACTCTTCAAAACAAGAGCATGCCCTGTCTTAGATCAGGACTGGGTTTTACAGCCGGAGGGGTTTGAGTCCAGAGCTGGAACAACATTCTGCAGATTCTTTCTACTTCCTGTCCCTGACACGTGGTCCTGGTTCAGAAGTCTGGACTTTCAGGACATCGTGGCCATGGTCCAGTTCTCAGCTCCTTCAGAACCTTCTTGTTGGACTTCAGACCACTGAAACTGTCCGTCTGTCTCAGATTAGACCGAAACCAACGGACTGGAACTAACATTCCTGGTCAACTGTTGTCTGTTAACCTTGGGTGAGGTGGCGCAGAGGTTAGAGAAGGTGGGCTTGCGATCGGAAGATCGCTGGTTCAACTTCCAGTACCAACAACATCAAAATGTGGGTGGGATAGGTGAAGCACCCACACCTGCCTCCACCCTCATCTGCCCTACTCTGGGCCCTTGAGCAAGGCCCTTAACCCCCACCATCTGCAGCTCTCTGCTCCACCCAGAGGGCTGTGGAAGCTCGGTGTCTGTGGTTGAGTCAGGAAGAACATCTGGTGTAAAATTAATCGTCAAGTCTTCGTGTAATTGAGTTCACTGTGGCGACCCCTGAAGGAGGGAACAGCTGAAAAATAAAATCTTTTGTCTGTTAACCTCTCACTACCTTCTCACTAACTTGACAGCACGACGGCTCAGTGGTTAGCACTGTTGCCTCACAGAAATCCCCGGTTCAATCCCCGGTTGGACCTGGAGGCTTTCTGGGTGGAGTTTGCATGTTCTCTCCGTGCATGCGTGGGTTTTCTCCAGGTACTCCGGTTACTGGCTACTGTTTGTACCATTTCAGTGCATCTTTTTGTTGTTCTACACAGATCACTTTTTATTTCTCTGAGAGATTAAACAGACTTTCAGGTTTTTCACCAAGTCAGTCCTCCAGAAGTGTCCGAGTCTCTAATGACCGTGTCTGCACTTGTCTCCATCAGGAATGTTCAACTTTGGGATTTTACTTCAATCTTCTGTCGCACCACCTCATTTCCTGCATACCAGCTGGGAAAGAAGTCAAACTGTCCTCCTGCAGATGCACAAAGCAGAACCTGGTTCTGAGCAGAGATCAGCCGCCGACACTAACTGGAGTCCCAGCTTTTCAGGGTTTAATGAACGCTGGGGCGGTTGTATGAGGTGGGGTTCAGAGGAAATGCCTTGATCTTTAAGGTCTGCGCTGAATTATGAGCCAGGTTTGGACACATCTGGACACTCAGACAGAGGACAGTCCCTCCAACACTCCACATTATTGGATGAGCTTTCTCAGACAGGAATGCAGAGAAATCCTGGTTCTGAGCCAGACGTGAGCCACTTACAGGACAGCTGCAGGGTCCAGAGTCTCAGATGATCCACACCAAGCCAAGGAAAGCCCAGGAGATATTTAGGGCCAGACTGGGCATCTCCAAGAGCTGAGTTTACACAAAAATATCTTTATTTAGATACAAGAGAACGTCTTGATTGAAAAGACACTTGGAGACGTCACCTTGACCTGAACTTCTATCACCTTAAAGTCCACAAAAACAGATTTCCTTATTCAGATGTTAAAGTTGGGGAAAAAAAAAAGATGTTGGCCTCGCTCACAGCTCCTGACCGTGGCGCTCTGCAGGGGTCGAGCCCACATGGAGGCTTCTTGGACCGGCGGAGCACCAGAACCCAGATCTCCACCATCAGAAAAGTCTGGACCTGGAGGACTATTAGATCAGGGCCTCTAGACAAGAGTTTATGTTAAGGATTCGAGCACGATGCCAGACAACAAGAATGGTTCAAAGGTTTATTGAGAAACTGCTGCTGGTGGAGGTCTGAGTCCAATGGCTGGGCCAATCTGTAGAGACAGGGTGCTTAGAGAGTTGCACTCGGGTCTGAATAATCCAAACCGACCCAGCCCCAGCCCGCAGTCATCATCTCAGAACCCCACCCGATCCGACGAATTAACAGTAATTACAGGTCCGAACCCGAAAACCCCCCAACGTTTTTAATTAAGCTTTGGTTGCTTATACCACCAAATATTAATGGTTGGTGGATGCGCGCAGCTGAGGGGCAGAAGATCAGAGCTGAGGAGCTCTCAAAGCGCATTAAATGATTCCCCTGCTTCTGCCTGCATCCTGCTCTGACACCTTGGATATTTTGTGATCTCACCTGTTTGGGTCGTCAGCCGCACGTGTCCGCTGAGTGCAGCGGCTGAATGAACGTCCATTTGGGCTGATGGATCGTTGGCAGTAGTCCATCTGAAGCTTAACAGAACTTTTTACCTCTTTCAACTGGCTGGTCAGCGCGTGGTGAAATGTTCGTGTGTGGCAGGAGTAGTATGGCAAGACATGTTTGCATGTATTGGATCGTTGGCCGCACTCGTCCCTGATGCAATAAAAAGCCCGACACCGACCTGGCCCACACATTAAGCACATTATTATCACCCGGTCCGGTCCGAATCCAGGCGAGGCCGGGCTCCAGGTTTGGATTAGAAATGACAGCTCTAGTGCTTAGTGAACTGATCTTTTCTGTAAATATTCATTCATTCATTCATTCATTCAACCTTTATTTATACAGGTTGAGCCTCGGAGACTCTTTTACAAGAGAGACCTGATTTTTTAACAAAGAATGATGACAACAATAGACAGTCATAAATCTTTTTTTTTTTTTTTACAAGTTAAAATAAAATGGCAATCAAAACGACAGTCAAAAGGAAAAAGTAGTGAAAAACAGCAAGATTATGAGGCGATGTAGAAAACTAAAAACAGGAACCTCTCTAAAAATGTTAAATCTGGTCCTCTGGACATAAAAAAAAAAAAAAAACAAAGCAAATCAACAAAAAAAATGTAGAAACGTTTCATCTCTCATCCGAGAGACTTCCTCAGTCTGAGGTGCTGTATTCAGCTCAGTCTCTTAAATAGCACCTTCTCAGAATGGATCAACCAGTTTTGCTGCTGACAACCAAAACCAGCTGATCACATGCTCAAGAAGGACCATCAGCCTAACAATGGATCATTAGCACACTGATGGCTGTTTACTGTTCACAGAGGGCTGAGTGATACTAGCAATCACAGCATTGTAAGAGGGGGACAGTTGAACCCGGAGGCCTCCACCCCTGTTTAATGATGGACGGTTTCTTTTCACAAAGATGGCCTCCTTTACTCCTCTCTCAAACCATCGTTCCTCTCTGTCCAGGATGTGAACATCTTCATCCCTGAAAGAGTGACCGCTGGCCTGGAGATGAGTGTAGACCGCAGAGTCCTGGCCTGATGATGTTGATCTTCTGTGCTGGGCCATCCTTTTGGCCAGTGGCTGTTTTGTTTCCCCGATGTAAGACTGATCACAGCCCTCCTGACACTGAACAGCATACACAACATTACTCTGTTTGTGCCGGGGGACTGGATCTTTGGGATGAACCAGTCTTTGCCGTAATGTATTTTGGGGTTTAAAAGCCACTGGGACGTTATGTTTAGAAAATAAACGTCTCAGTTTCTCTGATACTCCCTCAACATATGGAATGACCACTGGTCTGGGTCTGGGTTCCTCCTTTTCACCTGTTGGCTGACTGGAGTCCTGTTTGGGTTTCTTCTCTGCTTTCAGGAAGGCCCAGTTAGGATATCCACATTGCTCTAGAGCCTGTCTTGTGTGGGATTTCTCCTTCTGCCTGGCTCCTGAGCTAGTGGGGACGCTGTCTGCTCTGTGATACAGAGTCCTGATGACTCCTAACTTGTGCTCCAAAGGGTGATGGGAGTCAAACTGCAAATACTGGTCTGTGTGGGTGGGTTTGCGGTACACCTCAGTTTGCAAATGTCCTCTATCAGAGACTGAGACCTCACAGTCCAAGAAAGCCAACTTGCCCTTTTTTACATCTTCTCGTGTGAACTTGATGTATTTATCCACAGAGTTGATGTGGTCAGTAAAATGTTGGACTTCCTGAGATTTAATTTTAACCCAGGTGTCGTCAACATACCTGAACCAATGACTTGGTGGTGTCCCTGAAAAGGACGTCAAGGCTCTCTTTTCTACCTCCTCCATGTACAGGTTGGCAACAATAGGAGAAACTGGAGACCCCATAGCACACCCATGTTTCTGCCTATAATATTGCTCCCCATATGTGAAGTAGGTTGACTGCAGGCACAGTTTCAAGAGTTGACACAGTTGTTCTGTGGAAAGTGTGGTCCTGCTGCTCAGAGTGGTGTCTGATTTTAATCTTAAACTGACCACCTCTACTGCATCATCAACAGGAATGCACGTAAAGAGTGATGTGACATCAAAAGAGACCATTGTTTCATCAGTCTCCATGAAGACATCCCTCACCTTATCCACAAAGTCCATGGTGTTCTGTATGTGGTGTTCTGAGCTGCCAACTAAAGGGATGAGTACAGACGCCAGATATTTGGAAACATTGTAAGTGACAGAGTTAATCAT
>NC_056520.1:1365367-1376205 GCF_014905685.2 Nematolebias whitei
ATGATTAACTCTGTCACTTACAATGTTTCCAAATATCTGGCGTCTGTACTCATCCCTTTAGTTGGCAGCTCAGAACACCACATACAGAACACCATGGACTTTGTGGATAAGGTGAGGGATGTCTTCATGGAGACTGATGAAACAATGGTCTCTTTTGATGTCACATCACTCTTTACGTGCATTCCTGTTGATGATGCAGTAGAGGTGGTCAGTTTAAGATTAAAATCAGACACCACTCTGAGCAGCAGGACCACACTTTCCACAGAACAACTGTGTCAACTCTTGAAACTGTGCCTGCAGTCAACCTACTTCACATATGGGGAGCAATATTATAGGCAGAAACATGGGTGTGCTATGGGGTCTCCAGTTTCTCCTATTGTTGCCAACCTGTACATGGAGGAGGTAGAAAAGAGAGCCTTGACGTCCTTTTCAGGGACACCACCAAGTCATTGGTTCAGGTATGTTGACGACACCTGGGTTAAAATTAAATCTCAGGAAGTCCAACATTTTACTGACCACATCAACTCTGTGGATAAATACATCAAGTTCACACGAGAAGATGTAAAAAAGGGCAAGTTGGCTTTCTTGGACTGTGAGGTCTCAGTCTCTGATAGAGGACATTTGCAAACTGAGGTGTACCGCAAACCCACCCACACAGACCAGTATTTGCAGTTTGACTCCCATCACCCTTTGGAGCACAAGTTAGGAGTCATCAGGACTCTGTATCACAGAGCAGACAGCGTCCCCACTAGCTCAGGAGCCAGGCAGAAGGAGAAATCCCACACAAGACAGGCTCTAGAGCAATGTGGATATCCTAACTGGGCCTTCCTGAAAGCAGAGAAGAAACCCAAACAGGACTCCAGTCAGCCAACAGGTGAAAAGGAGGAACCCAGACCCAGACCAGTGGTCATTCCATATGTTGAGGGAGTATCAGAGAAACTGAGACGTTTATTTTCTAAACATAACGTCCCAGTGGCTTTTAAACCCCAAAATACATTACGGCAAAGACTGGTTCATCCCAAAGATCCAGTCCCCCGGCACAAACAGAGTAATGTTGTGTATGCTGTTCAGTGTCAGGAGGGCTGTGATCAGTCTTACATCGGGGAAACAAAACAGCCACTGGCCAAAAGGATGGCCCAGCACAGAAGATCAACATCATCAGGCCAGGACTCTGCGGTCTACACTCATCTCCAGGCCAGCGGTCACTCTTTCAGGGATGAAGATGTTCACATCCTGGACAGAGAGGAACGATGGTTTGAGAGAGGAGTAAAGGAGGCCATCTTTGTGAAAAGAAACCGTCCATCATTAAACAGGGGTGGAGGCCTCCGGGTTCAACTGTCCCCCTCTTACAATGCTGTGATTGCTAGTATCACTCAGCCCTCTGTGAACAGTAAACAGCCATCAGTGTGCTAATGATCCATTGTTAGGCTGATGGTCCTTCTTGAGCATGTGATCAGCTGGTTTTGGTTGTCAGCAGCAAAACTGGTTGATCCATTCTGAGAAGGTGCTATTTAAGAGACTGAGCTGAATACAGCACCTCAGACTGAGGAAGTCTCTCGGATGAGAGATGAAACGTTTCTACAATTTGTTGTTTTGTTTTTTGAATGTACAGAGGACCAGATTTAACTGTTTTAGATTTTTCTACCTGGATTATTGAGCATGCATCAGGATAAAAACAGGAACATCTGCAGGAACTTATCAGATGTTTTGAAGCCACTTACTAGAGAGGTCAAAGGTCGAGAGCTTCAGATCTTTTTACAAGATATTCCAGGAAACAGGAGCGGAGTAGGAGAAGGTCCTTTTGTCTAGTTCAGTCCTCACTGAGGGAACACTGCAGGTAATGATGTCCTGAGAGCGCACGCTGTAGCTGCACTCACACAGAGACATGTAGGAGGAGATGTATGAAGGCAGCAGACCAAGAAGTGATTTAAAGATAAAAATGTACCAGTGGGAGAGTCTGCATGAAGTTAATGAAGACCAGTTAACCAGTGGATACTGGGTGCAGTGGTGGGTACGGTAGTTACAGCCAGTTATGAATCTTAGTGCACCATGATAGACAGCATCCAACATCTGCAGCATCCAACATCTGCAGGGTTCTTGTAGGAGTGTTCATGTAAATAATGTCACCGTAATCAATGGAGAAAAGGAAAGTCACAGATACAAGGTGTTTCCTAACATTCAGGGTTAGACAGGATCTGTTTCTGAAAAAGAAACCCAGTTTAACTTCCAGTTTCTTTATCAAGTTTTCCACTTGGAGCTTAAAAGAGAGATGTGAGTCGACCAAGATACCCAAATATTTATAGGAATCAACAAACTCAATGGGGACACCATTTGAGGATAAAATCGGAGGAAGAACTGCTGGGACTGACTTCCTGTTTGAACAACATCCCTTTGGTTTTATCGGCATTTAGGACAAGTTTGAGGTGGAACAAATCTGACTGGATGATGTTGAATTGCAAAAGCTGGAAAACCTTATCAACTGTTTTAGCTCGACAATAAACAACTGTGTCATCAGCATAGAAATGTATGGATGCATCAGGGATGCTCTGACCTACATAACCTACGTAGACTGTGAAGAGGGTGGGTCCTAAGACTGAGCCTTGTGGTACACCATTGTTGATTGTTAGATAACTGGAGGGAATACCATTATGTTGAACACGTTGCCTCTGATCTGAGAGATAGTTAGAGAACTATCCCGCTGATCCTCAGGGACCCATTTACAAGTGAGACATAATTTTAACAAAGAGTGATGACAACAATGAATAACAACAACAATAGACAATCATAAAAGAGGCATACAGATTTTTTTGATTTTTTTTTACAAATTAAAATAAAATGGCAACCCAAAGGAAAAAAGTAGTGATAGAAACAACTAGATTATAAGGCAGTGTAGAAAACTAAAAACAGGATCATATCTGCAGGAACTTAACAAGTTAAACATGTTAAATGAGTCCAGGTAATCTTTGATTTGAGAGTTTATCAGTTTTTCTAGAACCTTGGCTAAAATGCAGAGCTTAGAGATTGGTCCATAGTTGTTCAGTGAGGTGGGGTCACCTCCCTTCAGCAAAGGAAGAACAAAGGCTGTTTTCCAAGTGTCTGGGATGGAGTTTTGTCTTATGGAGAGATTGAAGATGTGGGTCACAGGGACTGTGATGATATGAGCAGCCAGCCTTAAGAAATAAGGTGGAAGTTCATCTGGACCTGCAGATTTTTTAGGATCAAGATCTTTTAACAGTTTATTGACCTCACTGACTGAGAATGGAGAAAAAGAGAAGCTGTGATTAACTGAGGATTGACTTGTAGGAGGGATTTGATTTGTAGAAGTTTGGTTATTAAGTGAAGTGGCTGATTTTCCATTAGTTACTGTGTCAAATAAAGAACTAGAAGCAACAAAATGTTTGTTGAGACAGTTCAGGATCTCGTGCTTATTTGACACAGGAACAGAGTTAATGAGAAGTTGTGATGGGAGGTCAGATGATTGGGGGGTGCCTGAGAGAGATTTAATTGTTTTCCAGAATCTGTTAGGGTCATTAAGATTTTTGGAGGTCTGAGATAAGAAATAGTTGCGTTTTGCTGCTTTGACAGAAGTTGTACATTTATTCCTCATCTGTTGAAAATTCAACCAATCAGTGTCTGAGTCAGATTTTCTCGCTGCGGCCCAAAGATGATCTCTCCTGTGCAGGAGGTCAGCTAGCTCTGGAGTAAACCAGGGGCTGTCTCGTCCCTTTATTCTGAACTGACGAAAAGGAGCATGTTTGTTCACAAAATAAATGAAATTATTATGGAAATAGTTCCAAGCAGAGTTCACGTCATCAGTTAACAGAATACGATGCCAGTCAAAGTGAGACAGATCCCAGAGGAATGACTGTTCACAAAAACGTTTCAAATCCCTTTTTTAAATTAATCTGGGCTTAGAAGGTGGAAGTTTAATATCTCAGAGTCGCTGTCACACAATGATCACTCAAAACGTCACAATGATCTGTCAAAACAGAACGACAGCCACCAACCTTCACGGTCAGGCGAGGGAGGGGCCACCTGAGGGACCTGGAGGTGAAGACGTCACGTCGCTGGGCGAAGAGCAGCTATGATGCAGAGCTGAGCGTAGTTAAGGGAGAGCTCCAAGAACAGAGTCCTGAGGCACAAGCGAGGGTCATACACTGGAAGTCATTCACTCAACCTTTATTTCTACAGGTTAGTCCCATTGAGCCTCGGGGACTCATTTACAAGAGAGACCTGATTTTAACAAAGAATGATGACAACAATGGACAACAACGACAACAAAGAGGAATAGTAGTCAAAAAAACAGCTAGTCAGAGGTCCAGATCCAAGTCAGAGCCGTAATCCATGGGGCATAGTCGTTAGAGCAGAAGAGTTGGTCGGTACCGAGGTCAGAGAGGCAAATCCAGAACAGACAGAGCAGGCAAGGAGCAGACGTGAGATCAAGACAAGGCAGGTAAACAAGGCAACGAACATAACGCTGGACATCTACTAATTCAAGTTTGATAATCTGGCAGGGAGCTTGAGTGAATGGAACTGTTATACAATTCAATTCAGTTTAATTCTATTGCACCAAGTCACAAAAGAAGTCATGTCAGGGCACTGAACAAGGCAGGAAACAGGTGCAGTGAATGAATGCTGATGGAGCTGTGGAGCAGAGTGGGTGTGACTGAGAGGCAAAGCATGACAAGGCAAAAAACAAGGCATGAATGAGCAGAAACATGACACCTCTACTGCAGTAATGAGGGTGTTGCTCCGGTAGAGGCTGGTCTTGAAAGCCCTTTGAGCGGTCTCTACGAGACTCCAGAACAATCCGAGGCAGGGCTGAAACCAGGCGCCGTGACATCTTCGAGACGTGCAGTACGTAGATCTGCAGCAGGTAGATCTGCAGCAGGTAGACCTGCAGTATGTAGATCTGCAGCAAGTAGACCTGCAGTACGTAGATCTGCAGCAGGTAGACCTGCAGTATGTAGATCTGCAGCAGGTAGACCTGCAGTATGTAGATCTGCAGTACGTAGATCTGCAGCAGGTAGACCTGCAGTACGTAGATCTGCAGTACGTAGATCTGCAGCAGGTAGACCTGCAGTACGTACACCTGCAGTACGTAGATATGCAGCAGGTAGACCTGCTGGTGGCCCCATACGGGCCACCAGTTGTAAGGAGGATAATATGCGTCTGGTATTATCCATAATTTAAACGGATTCTTTCATTTTTTTGGACTGAGTAATATTGTGTTTTGAATATTAAATGTGGACGGAAACGTGTTTTATCTTTGACTCACCAACAACAGTGAGTCGTTTAATTAAAAACGATTTAAAACACATCACACATTTACATTAATTGGCAGATTGATTACAATTAACACAGCTTAATTAATGAGCTTTACAATGAGAAATCATACGGCCACGATTTCTCACTTGCAACTGAAATACAACAGACATTTCTGAAAATATCTGGATTAATTACTGGCAGATAGAAGAGTTTTAAAGATGGGGAAATGAAGTTTAAATGGAGAAAATGGATGAGGAAAAAGTGTCTGTATAACCAGATCAGCACGCTTCTTTAGACGCAGCTTAACTCACGGTACACTCGCAGTTGAAGATCGACTCTTTTACCTTTGCAGACGATAGTTTCGGCTTCGGTGTAGAGTTTTCTTTCAACTCTTTTCAGCGTCTCCGTAAGAACAGCTGTGACCTCAGGAGTCGTGAGATCATCACAGAACAGACTTCCTCATTGTTCAGAGAGTTCGTCGGGTAGAGCCACAGCGAGACGTCGTGGCATCGACGGACTCTTGTCACTCCATTAGAAACTGCTCGGAACTTCTGTTCCTCTGAACTTCTCTCGTTCAGGAACTTCTCGTTCGAGGTTCTCCCTGGAACTCTGGTTCTCTCTGGAACTCTTGTTCTGCTCTGGAATGTTGTTCTGCTTGGAACTAGGAAGTGTCGACCCTTTTAAAGAGTTCACTTCCGGTCCCGTTTTGGGAAATCCTGATTGGTTGAAAGAACCAACAGGGGTGTGGTTTTAGTGACGTAAGAGGTTACTACAAGTCAAGGAGACAGAGTAGATGTTTTAAGAACAGACAGAAAGATGTTTTGAAGAAACAGAGACATTTAGGAGCCAGTCTCCTTCTATCTATCTGAGAGAGTTAAACATGACATTTCGTTCCGATAAACATGTTTTTGACCGTTCCTTGACTTTTGACCGACATCACAACTTGCTCATTTCAGACAGAAGATCAAAAAATGCATAATTACTTTGTAACAGGCATTTTAACTTGATTTCTACTTTGAATGAGGATTAAAAATCATTAATACTGTTTCACAGTTGATTTAAAATGAGTAGTTCACTTCAACATTTAAAAATGATTTGAACTA
Organism: Nematolebias whitei; assembly: GCF_014905685.2. NCBI lineage: Eukaryota > Metazoa > Chordata > Actinopteri > Cyprinodontiformes > Rivulidae > Nematolebias > Nematolebias whitei. The sequence continues at coordinate 1,371,739 of NC_056520.1, forward strand.
AACACACTTTGATTATCAAGATATTGTAAAATAGTAATGATAATAAAAAGAGAGTGTTCTTTCAATTGATCAGAGCAGGACACACTTAGAAAGTCTCTGGATGAGCTTAATTTGTGTTTCTGGACTCAAATCAATGAAATAACAGTTCCTGTCCCAGGGTCAGGTTTTGACCTGAGGCTTAGTTCACTACAGCAGGTAGACCTGCAGTACGTAGATCTGCAGCAGGTAGATCTGCAGCAGGTAGACCTGCAGTACGTAGATCTGCAGCAGGTAGACCTGCAGTACGTAGATATGCAGCAGGTAGACCTGCAGTACGTAGATCTGCAGCAGGTTCCCGGACCTCCTGACCAGTTTAGTTGTGCAAGTCTCTGATAAGCAGGTTGTTTCTTTCAAAGGTCCGAGCCGAACTTTAGCTCCTTCTGTGTTCTTCAGCTCATGTATGAAGCTAGAGGCCTCCTCCATTTTTTCTGTTTTCCTTCACTTCAGACTCTCTGCTCCAGTTTCACTCTTCATGGACCAGAACCTTTTCTCCACACGTGCTCCGTTTGTGTACAAATGGTCCAATGTGAGGAGATCCAGCTCCAAGTTCTGGTCTGAGACCCAGACCTGAGTCCAGCTCCTGGAGCAAATGATTACTGCCCTCTGGGGTTGGAACTGTCTCTGAACCGGCTCTGGACCGGACCATCAACACGGAGTCAGATCAGAACTCTTCAGCTCTGTCCTGAATTCAACAGTTTTGATTCAGGTTTGTCTCTTTTCAACAGACGGTCCATGAATCAGAAACTTCCTGCTGGTCCCGCCGGACGCTTTGACATCAAACAGATTTTAACACAGCATGCTGTTCTTCAGGTTCTGTTCTTCAGGTCTGGTTATCTGTTCTTCATGTTCGGTTCTCTCTTCTTCATGCAGGTCTTTGTCTTTGGGTCCAGTTATTGGAGGTGAAACCTGGTTCTGGCTCTGGGCCATCATAGTTTGCTCTGAAAAGTTTTTATTTTTTAGTTTCAGCTGAACTCAGGATGTCTGACTGTCGTTTGGACCGGGTTTTTCTGTCCAGGTTCTTGAGAATCTCTGAGCTCAGACAGATACCAGAGCAGAACCAGAGTTAAGAGAACATCCAGAACCAAAACCAGGGCCGCCCAGACGTGAGTGGACCTGGTCTCTGCTCAGATCAGTTGAGTGTGACGTTCGGAGCCCAGCGTGGAGCCCGGGCCTCCTCCCTGACCTCCCAGACATGCATTGTTGGTGTGTCACCGGGTTCTGGAGAGGACCACGTGAGTCCAGCCGCCTGGAACGAATCCTTCCACACATGATGAGAACCCGGCTTCCATCTGCAGCCGCTGAAAGAGACTCATCTGAAATCAAAGACCCGAACGGGCTTTGTGCTCAGAATGAAGTCGTGGTGCTCTCAGAGGAATTTACATTTTGACTGTTCTGCTCTCCATCGGACCGGGCCGGTCCAGAGTTCGGAGCACGGACACTTGAGCAAGAAAAGTACTGAAGCATCTGCAGGTTCTGAATGAAGACTAATCCGTGAGAGCAGAGAGCGAAGCGTTCCACGGAGGATTAGTTTGGATCGGCAGCTCCTTTATCTGCAGGAGAAACCTCTAGGTTCTGAATCGGTCCGTTAGGTTCTGATCAAACTTATCAGGAACTTTCTCTGGTTTGGATCAACGCTCTCCATCCGGGAACAGAGCTGGTCCATTTCAGGCCCCCATCCACACTAAAAGTTGATAGATCCGTCTGGACCCGAGTCACAGAGCGGTCGGTGTCACACGGTCCCTGTTTTCTGTGTCTGCCCCTTTTCATCCTGACCCAGCAGAAACCAGGAGAATCTGAAGCTCTTTACTTGGAATACGCCTCCATCTGCTGGTGCCTCGTGGGTAATACACTGGTTCTGTGGGGCATCGTGGGTAATACATTGGTTCTGTGGTGCATCGTGGGTAATACACTGGTTCTGTGGGGCATCGTGGATACATTGGTTCTGTGGGGCATCGTGGGTAATACATCAATTCTGTGGTGCACTGTGGGTAATACACCGGTTCTGTGGTGCATCGTGGGTAATACACCGGTTCTGTGGGGCATCGTGGGTAATACACTGGATCTGCTGGTGCATCGTGGGTAATACACTGGATCTGTGGTGCATCGTGGGTAATACACTGGTTCTGTGGGGCATCGTGGGTAATACATTGGTTCTGTGGTGCATCATGGGTAATACACTGGATCTGTGGGGCATTGTGGGTAATACACTGGATCTGTGGGGCATCATGGGTAATACACCAGTTCTGTGGTGCATCATGGGTGTAATTAGGGCTGGGTACTGTTAAAAAAAATTGGTATCGGAGTCAGTACCTTCACTTCGTTGTCGGTTTCTGGACGGTTCTTTTTTCCGGTGGAAGTTCGAGTAACGGCAAGTCAGGGTTGGGTGAGCCAAGATGGCGACGTGTCCAGATGCTTTTTAAAACGTCTACATTTAATTCGGACTCCAGCATAATTTGAACGTCTTTTGAGAAGCCAAAACGAACTTCAGTGATTTGTAAGACTGAAATTGATGCGTGGTGATAATTCAGTAACGTTGCATATAAAAAAAAAAAGATGTTAATCCAGTTACGCGTACTCGGCTAAGAAATAATCTAGCTTATGAAGAAAAAAACGAGCAACAAAGGAAAACAGAAGATAACAAGAGGAAGTCCAGGACTCCAGTCACACCGTTGAAGACGAGCACCGAACACAACTACTGTGATGAAAACAAATATTCCAATCTGAGCATGCATGACGGTATCTTGCCATTACCGGAGTCTCCAGTTAACAGCCCAAATGCTAAAAAAAATTGTGGCGTTGACTCACAGCCTTCTTTACACGCCATTTTGAAAGCGGTGAACGACAGAGCGGAGGAGGTAAAGGCTGACATCAAGGATATTAAAACAGCTATTGAGTTCATGCATGGTGAGACTGAAGACTTGAAAAAGGAGAACAGTATGTTGAAGAACAAAACTGACAAGGTGGAGGAGAAATTAGAAGATCTACAGGAACGTGTCGCAGATGCAGAGCGCTACAAACGGAGATGGTGCCTTCGGCTCTATGGAGTCCCTGAGAAGGAGAATGAAGATCTGAAAGAGATCATCTTGACTACCTGTAACAAAATTGCACCTGATCTAGGATCCAAAGCAGGAATCGACGTAGCGGAGACGGGTCAACGCTAAGACCAGAGCATCATCATCCTCTTTGCTTATCGCTCAGTAAGAGACATCAACTGGAAAAGTGTGAAGAACAGCGTATACCTACGAGAGGCCAAACTTTGTTTTGGTGAAGACCTTTCCAAGGAAGACAAGGATGCCAGGGCTGCTCTGTGGCCCATCATGGAACAAGCGCGCAAAGATGGAAAGAGGGCCAACTTTGTGGGACGAAAAGCTTTCGTAGATGGAGAAGAAATTGGACAGGCATCTGGACAACAGTGTTTCTGATGGAGCAGTATTGTTGTTAAAGAGAAGACATTTTGGAGTTATTCTTAACCGTTAATACAAGGGGTTTGCAGAATAATATAAAAAGAAAAGCTTTATTTTTGTTTGCTAAAGAGGCACGAGCGGATTTCATTTTTCTTCAGGGATGTCACTCATGTTTGGACGATGAAACCTTTTGGAAATCCCAATGGGGCAAAGATTTATGGTTCAAACAAATCAGGTGGAGTAGCTACATTAAGACAACTTCAAAGGTAACATTTTAGAGGTCAAATCTGATATTAAGGGGCATTGGATCTTCACGGGGATTGAATTTCATTCCTACATTTTTCTGTTGGGTAATATTTATGGATATAATTCTGATTCTTTAAATTTGATTCTCTTGAAGGAGCTGGAGGACTCTGTTATTTCTATGGACCAAATTCCATCAGCAAAGGTTCTTTTAGGAGGAGATTTTAATTTGGTTTGGTCCCCTCAGCTGGACAGATGTCCTTCAAGTCTTAGAAATGGACAAAATCTTCTTATGGACTTTTCTAACAGACTGAATTTATTGGACATTTGGAGACATCATCATCCCTCCAGCCGTCAGTACACCTGGAGTAACAAAACTTTTTCTGCTCCATCTAAGGCGTACGCATGTTTCTATGGTTACTGGCGTACGCATGTTTCTATGGTTACTGGCGCATGTTCCTATGGCTACTGGCGTACACAATTTTCTATGGTTACTGGCGTACGCATGTTTCTATGGTTACTGGCGTACGCATGTTTCTATGGTTACTGGCGTATGCACGTTTCTATGGCTACTGGCGTACGCACGTTTTTATGGCTACTGGCGTACGCATGTTTCTATGGTTACTGGCGTATGCACGTTTCTGTGGCTACTGTACGCATGTTTCTATGGCTACTGGCGTACGCACGTTTTTATGGTTACTGGCGTATGCACGTTTCTATGGCTACTGGCGTACGCACGTTTTTATGGTTACTGGCGTATGCACGTTTCTATGGCTACTGG
>NC_056520.1:1376215-1376372 GCF_014905685.2 Nematolebias whitei
GCACGTTTTTATGGTTACTGGCGTATGCACGTTTCTATGGCTACTGGTCCGTTGGCTGGGACAGACTAAATGCTGGCACAGGGTGGTTGGAACAGACCAAATGCTGTCACGGCGCAGGATGGTTGGGAGGGACAGACTAAATGCTGGCATGGCGCAG
>NC_056520.1:1376382-1381144 GCF_014905685.2 Nematolebias whitei
GCTGGCATGGCGCAGGATGGTTGGGAGGGACAGACTAAATGCTGGCACGGTTGGGACAGACTAAATGTTGGCACGCACGGCACAGGATGGGGGGCTTCTTGGAAAATGAATTCCATTTTGCAGCTTCTCAAACATTGCTCCGCTCACTCCTCTTAGCTTGGCGCTCATTAGTGACGTTTGAAGCTGAAGCTCCGGCACATGTATCCAACAACAACACTGTTTGTGAAGGTCTGTGTCGGAGCTCGATTCGTTTGACACAAGTCTTGCGATCGATGACGTCTGAAGCTTCGTGAGTGACGTCTCTGCTCTGGGTACCTGACTCAAAGGTTTAGAGGAAGCACTGGACTGGTTCTTGTTCTACTGATGCACTTTGTGCCAAAAACAACAAACCAGAGTCACATGGAGCCAGGCAACCAGATGTGTTTTGTGTTCATAGAACATCAAAGTTCATGCTCAATAATCCAGGTAATAATCCAACACTGTTCAGTGAGGTCATCTCAATAGGTGGATTAGATTTATAAAAAGATATTTATCAGAAGTCGTGTCACGCCACACGTTTCAACACGTTCATTCATCAAACTCCTTTAATCATTTTCACCTGCAGAAAGTCATGTTCAAAGCACCTCATGCATCAGACTGAAATGTGTCAGGATTTGAACCAGCAGCTGTCAGCTCAGTCAGCTGGACAAGAAACGTCTCATTCTCTGATGATCTTTTTACTTTTGGCCACCAGGTGGCACCAAAGAGGACAGTATTGAAGAGCTTCAAGTGATGAACCCTTTTTCAATGTTTGTCCGTCACCAGAGACAAACTGAACGTTCTGAGACCTCGTTCAGAAGAGTCTCCAACTCACCTGTCAACTTCCTCTTGTTCTGTAAGAAGGTGCAGGTGCCTCAGGTGCAGGGCATGTTCAAATCTACATGTTTAGGTGGCGGCGTGTCGAGGGCGGAGTCAGGTATTCCCTCAGGTGGGTTCAGTTCCTCGTTGACTGGGACGTACACAGGAAGTGTGCAAACGTCTGGATGTATTTGTGCGTACGCTTCCTGTTTCAACAGGAAGTCCACGCAGGTTTTCGTGCGAGGCCCCGTCAGTTCAACCGTGGACTCAGTTTATTTTTCTGTCTGTTCCTCTGTTTTAGCCACTTCTTGTTTTTAGTATTTTACCTTGTTTTACTTGATTTGACTGTTTAAAGAACGACTTTTATTTTTAATTAGCTTTTTGTTGAATTGTTGTCTTGTCTCAAACAGGTGTCTCTTGCAAACGAGTCCTCGTGACGCCATGAGACTCACCTGCACAAATAAAGGTTGAATGAAGCAAAACGTTCGGCTCATTCAGCAGACGGCTGCTGTGACGTTTGGTTTACGTAACTTTTAAACTTTTCTAAATATTTAACTTTATTTACAAAGAAACTCCCAACAGAAACAGTTCTTTCATAAATCTGCTTCGGCTGCTGGCTCTTTTGTTCTTTTGGCTACTTTTAGCTTTTAGCTACCGTTTTGTTCTTTTTGATTGTAGCTAAAGTGTTCCAACATTCCTAAACCTGAACCATAGGACCTGAACCTGAACCCTAAACCTGGAACTCCATGCAGACCCTGAACCTGATCCTTTAAACCTGGACCCTGGACCTTAAACCTAGACCTCCATGCAGACCCTGAACCTGACCCTTTAAACCTGGAGCTGGAACATGGACCTTAAACCTGGACCTCCATGCAGACCCTGAACCTGACCCTTTAAACCTGGACCCTGGACCTGGACCTTAAACCTGGACCTCTATGCAGACCCTGAAACTGATCCTTTAAACCTGGACCCTGGACCTTAAATATGAACCTTCATGCAGACCCTGAACCTTAATTTGAACTGGTTGGACCTTCAGCTTCTCAGTAAAAAATGTATTTTTCATGAATAAACGAGCTGAAAGGTGAATCCCTCAGATTGTTCAGCAGAAACCTTCTAACGGGAGTATTATGGGATGTTTTAAGTTTTCCTGTAGTTTTCACTTTGAACCACCAGGTGTCCTCAGTCAGCAGATGAACGTTCTGAAGCTTCTGTTTGTTATTGGAACATTAAATTCTTAGAACATAATAAAATCTTTTATTAATGTCTGTATTGTCATTCATTCATTCAACCTTTGTTTCTACAGGTCCCACTGAGCCTCGGGGACTCATTTACAAGAGAGACCTGATTATGGTGTTTTTTTTATTTTTCATGTTTTGAACCTTTTGAACCCTGAAGAAACACTTGTTGTGACATTTGTTGAAATATTTGTGTTCATCTGGAGAGTTCAAATGTATAATCCTGCTGCAGAAATCCGATTAGACTGAAATAATGTTGTAGATGATTGTTAGAAAACAAAAAGAGGATTTTATATGTTTCGGGTTTTTGTCTGATGACTGGACTTCTGCTGTCTCGTTTGGACCAGGAGGAAGGACTTGGCCTTGCTCTGAAATGAGTCAGGTCCTAAACCTGACCCATTTATGATTAAACAAAGGTGTTATGTCAGCCTTATTGTTTCAGTGTCCTCATCAGCTCCTCTTTTTTTATGGAGTCCCACAAGGCTCAGGTTTAGGCCCTCATCTTTTTACTGTAATTCCTTCCCCTTGGGTCCATACTCAGAAAACTTGTTTCATTTCATTGTTAAGCTGATGATACTCTGATTTATGTGCCTCTTAGTATCCAGTCTGTTACTTCTTGAGGACAAAAAGAACAAGATGGAACTTAGCTTTACTGAACTTGAATGAAAACAAAACCAAGGTGATGGTTTTCAGTGACACTACTGGTCCTTAGATTCTTGGCCCAGAAGAGCAGACAAACTGTGAGGAAGTTGACAATTAAACTAGATTCTGAGCTCAAATTAGAGTCAGATCAGTCAAAGGTTAAAAGAAATGATCATTTAAGGCAGCTGGCTAAAATATAACCCAATTGTTCAATAAAACACTAAAACACACTAAAAAACATAAAGACCGTCTTTTCACCACCCAGCTCGATTAACTCAGGTTTACTGGACATTAGTGGCTCTTCCATGCTCTATATGGAGGTTGGTGGGTCCTCTATCTGGGACTCGGGGGTCCCTCTTCAAGTCAGAAAGGCCTCTTGACAGGTTTGATCTCATAAATTTGTTTTTTCTTATATTTTTTTAATGGATTTTATAGTTTTATTTAAGTGTTTTAATTTTCATTTTGTCTGCTGTGTGCAGCACTTTGATGTTTGGAGCTAAAACCTTCATGTTTTTCCTGCTGCAGTTCCTCAGTCCACCCCCAGGTGTCAGGCTTACACCACACCTTCGTGAACCACCTGCGCCCCCTCCAAGCCTCACTTCCGGTTCCGTTAAAGTTTTAAACAATACTTACAAGAAGTTCTAAAGTCAGTAGAAGCTAAAACCTTTAAACTTACTCCAGCTCCAGATTCTGTCCAATCAACTTTCATCATTTTGGGTTTAAATCTAAATTAACTGTTTTTATAGAAACTTTCCCATGATGATGATGAAGATTATGATGAAGATGTGATAGAGGATGATGATGATGGGCAGTTAGTTCCATCTGAGACTGGAGAAGAGGAAGAGAACATGGTTTCATGGTGGTGGTGTCACCTTCCTCCTCCTGGATGAAACTGCTCCTCCTCCTCCTCCTCTTGGTTGAAGCTGCTCCTCCTCCTCCTCTTGGTTGAAGCTGCTCCTCCTCCTCCTCCTCCTCCTCCTCCTCCTCCTGGCCAAGCTGCTCCTCTGAAATGTCCCTCGTCAGGAGTGAAACTTTCTGTGTGCTCCGGTCCGGTCCTGGTCTCAGATGGGACTCGTCAGGTTGGAGGTTTCCAGGCTTGGAGCAGTTTTTGACCAGGAGAACCAGGAGGAACCAGGAGAACCAGGAGGAGGTCTGATCGGTGAGTCCACTCACTCTGATTTGTTCTAAATAAAATCTCGGCAGATGATTTTACTCAGAGCGTCTTCAGTGGATTGATTCAGCTCCTCGCACGGATCAGGACTTTTACAAACTCTGCAGATTCTGTTTTTGAATATTTCCATCCTGAAGCTCCAGAAGTCAAAATGTGTCAGTTGTTATTTACTTATTTATTTATTTATTTATTTATTTATTTAATTTATTATTTCCATCCTGAAGCTCCAAAACAACAAACTGTGTTTGTTTTTGTTGATTTATAAAAATGTGAATCAGTTTCTGCTTCTGTTTAAAAAATAAAGTCACTTCAGGAGGAGCTCGAGTCAAACAGTCCAGATCTCAGGTTCTACGGGGGGGGTGTCAGTGCAGTGATGGGGGCCACTGCCCCTGAGCCATCACTTTCACACCTCTCCAGCCCCCACAGGGACCCGTTGGACCTTCAGAACTGAGCACAGCTCAGCTTTTCTGCAGAGGGTCTGATGGACCGGGGGGGGGGGGGGGGGTGTAAAAATATGTTATATGTTGCACAATTCTTACACGAATATTAGTTTTATTACGTCTGTTTATTAGTTTTATCATTTCTGATCATTAGTTTTATCATTTCTATTATTAGTTTTATCATTTCTATTATTAGTTTTATCATTTGTAATTATTAGTTTTATCATTTGTAATTATTAGTTTTTGTCATATCTGATTATTAGTTTGATAATTTCCAATTTTCAGTTTTATAATTTCCTATTATTAGTTTTACAATTTCCGATTATTAGTTTTATAATTTTCGATTATTAGTTTTATCATGTTTGATTATTAGTTTTATCATTACTGATAATTAGTTTTATCATGTTTGATTATTAGTTTTATCATGTTTGATTATT
>NC_056520.1:1381154-1386780 GCF_014905685.2 Nematolebias whitei
TATCATGTTTGATTATTAGTTTTATCATTACTGATTATTAGTTTTATAATTTCCGATTATTAGTTTTATCATGTCTGATTATTAGTTTTATCATTTGTAATTATTAGTTTTATCATTTATAATTATTAGTTTTATTATGTCCGATTATTAGTTTTATCATTAGTGATTATTAGTTTTATCATTTGTGATTAATCTTAAAGTAGTCAGGGTTCTAGTTCTAGTTATTATTATATGTGATACTTTTGTTTTAGGTATTACAGTAATTCATGCTGAAATTAAAACTATGGTCCAAATGTTTTTATTATTATTAGCTGTAATTTTATTGTTGTTTTAAGTAAAGATTTTTATGCAACACATACAAATATATTTATAAACAAAAGTATTTATAAACATCCATAAACATGTTAAAGCATCAAATATGAACATTTTAGTTTTTATAGTAAATCTTTGGTTAATAAACGTGTGATTCTAATAATTATTATTATTAATAAGGTGAATAATTTTATTTGTGTTGTTGTGATTTTAAACCTTGATAAACATGATTCTTTGTTTGTTTGTTTAAGGAACAGTGTAAACAATCAGAGTGGATTAATTAAAGTAAATGTTTAAGGTCTGATCTGTTTATCTCAAACAGAATCATAAGATATTATTATTATTAGTTTTATTATTAACAATAATAATAATAATAAAAAAAGAGATGACATTTGATGAAATGTTTTTGCTCTGAAGTGTATATAAAAATATAAATTTATATAAAATATAATATTTATATACATAATATGAATAGGTTTATGCAGAAACCTGGATCTGCCGGGTCCTGGTCCCGTCACGTGTTTGGACCTTAACGGTTCTGGTCTCTGTGGAACCGGATCAGTTCGGTGCTGGTTGGTGTGTGTCAAACAAGATCTGGATGTTCAGACAGAAAGAAGAAGACGAGTCATAAATAATTAATGCTGTCACACACACACACACACACACACACACACACACACACACAGCCTTGTTTATATCACCTAGTTGGGACTCAAGACAAGGCCATGCTTTCTGGGAACCTCCCTTTCTGAAGGTAATACAGCTCTGCAAAAAATCATGTAGCATGCTAGAGGGGCAGGGAACAAAGAGGGCACTTTGAATTTACAATAAGACAAAGTAGAGTTCCCAACTTGACAAGAACCTGCTTATTGGGGACTTCTCAGGTTTTTAGTACTGAGTGGGGTAATACATACACACTTGTCCGGTTTTCAGTACTGAGTGGGGTAATACATACACACTTGTCAGGTTTTCAGTACTGAGTGGAGTAATACATACACACTTGTCAGGTTTTCAATACTGAGTGTGGTAATACATACACACTTTTCAGGTTTTCAGTACTGAGTGGACTAATGCATACACATTTGTCAGGTTTTTCGTACTGAGTGGACTAATGCATACACATTTGTCAGGTTTTTCATACTAAGTGTGGCAATACATACACACTTGTCAGGTTTTCAGTACTGAGTGGAGTAATACATACACACTTGTCAGGTTTTCAGTACTGAGTGGGGTAATACATACACACTTGTCAGGTTTTCAGTACTGAGTGGGATAATACATATACACATGTCAGGTTTTTCATACTGAGTGGAATAATACATACACACTTGTCAGGTTTTTCATACCGAGTGTGGTAATACATACACACTTGTCAGGTTTTCATTACTGAGTGAAGTAATACATGCACACCCCTCAGGTTTTCATTACTGAGTGGAGTAATACATACACACTTGTCAGGTTTTCATTACTGAGTGGAGTAATACATACACATTTGTCAGGTTTTCAGTACTGAGTGGAGTAATACATACACACTTGTCAGGTTTTCAGTACTGAGTGGAGTAATACATACACACTTGTCAGGTTTTCATACTGAGTGTGGTAATACATACACACTTGTCAGGTTTTCAGTACTGAGTGGAGTAATACATACACACTAGGGGTGTAACGGTACACGTGGGTGTATTGAACCGTTTCGATACGGCATGTTCGGTTTGGTTCACCAGCGTACTGTTTCGGTTATTTTTACACTCATTACATTTTATTAACAAGAGATTATGCACCGCAGAACTAAAGTTCCAAAGCGTGTTTCAGCACAGCGCTATTATCTTGCAGCACGCGCAGCATTAGCAGCCTAGCATCTCATTGCAGTCTCCTGTTTGGGAACATTATGTCTTTCTTGTTAAAAGACAAGTGAACAAATCCAAAGTTGTGAGTCGACGTCGTTTCATCAAGATTGGATCTGCAGCAGCAACAAGTCTAACTTGTCAACGCTCTTGAAACGATGTCATCCGAACATGAACGTCTCTTCTACAGAATAGCAGCTTGTTGCAAAGAACGATAATAGCAGCATTTAAACAACTTTTATCAGGTAATTCAGATTGGTCCAAAGCAATAACACAAGCTATAGAAGTTTTTAAAGCTCTGGAACTACGTTTCTGTTGTTGATGCACAGACGTTTAAGTTGTTGAGCCTCGCTATGACATCCATCACGTCAACACTTCAGCCAAAAAGTTGTAGCAGCACTTTATGAAAAAGCTAAAACTGATATTGTCAACAAGTCCTTGACCAGATTAAAGTCCTGTCACATGATGATGATGACCGAGAGATTCAACCACTTCATAACAGAAATGATGACCGTTCAAGAAGAGGTATTGTTATTTTATTATTATTATCTAAATAATTTTTCTTTTTTTTTTAATTATAATTTTATTAACTTTTTTTTTTTTACCCATTTATGTTTTACTTCCAGTCTGGGACAGAGATAGCAGCAGAGTTTTCTTCCTTTTAGGACAATCCACCAGAGCTTACCTCCAGCTAAGAAGTCTGTGATGACTGAACTCTGAACTTTTCCAGGAACAGGTGAGAGCAGGTCCAAGAGGTTGTGAGTAATGAGGTCAAATACAGCCACATTACAAAATTAGCAAAGTGCTACTTCTTTATTCTTGCCACCTGTTAGTGAATGATTATCTCCACTGCTGGAGACATTCACTGCAACTAGATCTGTGCTTTTGGCAGAAAATGTGGACAAGTTGGTCTTTTTGGCCAAAAACTTAAAACTTGATTAGTTAGATTGTAAACAGTCTATTGCTGCTTATTGGTCTGGTTCTGACTGTTATATTTATTAAGATTTTTATTACTGTTATTATAGTTTATTTATTGTAAAGAGTGCCTTTTATTTAAAATATCATCCAAATGAGTAGTTTTTATTTATTTTTATACAAATGTATTGTTAACTTGGCATATTTTCAAAATAAACAATTTTGTAAGTTTTCATTTTGGCCTTTTTGTATGGAAAATGAACCGAACCGAGCCCTCCCTGAAACTGAACCGAACTAAAATGTGATTTTAGCGTACCGTTACACCCCTAATACACACTAATTAGTCTCTATTCCATTGTTGGTATCAGTAGCAGTTTCAGGTTCAAAGTGTGTATACAGCCACCATGGTTCACTGCACAATGAACTATATACTTTGGAATAAATAAAAACACATAGAATGGCCTCTCAAGGTATGTTACGTTCACTAGTGTGTTTGAACAGTTTTGTTAAATTGATTCTAATTTATTCTTTTAAAGGGGTTACATAAAGGTTTTAAAATTATGCATACATTTATGCAGCAAAACCACATCCTTGCAAATCAGATCACAATATTGTGTTCCTCTGGTTGTACTATAAATCTCTTGTTTGGAACAACCTGTAGTGATAAGAACTTAGAGAAGATGGTCACAGGCAGCTCAAGAAGCACTGCGTAATTGTTTTGAAGGCAACGGCAGAGATGCACTCTGAGGTCATCAATGTCATGAACAAGTATGGGACAGACTAAATACACATCTGCTTGGATTTTTCAATTCAATTGATTTTTCATGGATCACCAGTAACTTTAATGAACTGATAAACAAAAAAAAGAGCCTTTAGTGGACCTTTTTTTGAGAGAGGAGTAAAGGAGGCCATCTTTGTGAAAATAAATCGTCCATCATTAAACAGTGGTGGAGGCTTTCGTGTAAAACTGTCCCCCTCTTACAATGCTGTTATTGCTAGTATCACTCAGCCCCATGTGAATAGTAAACAGTCATCAGTGTGCTAATGATCCATCGTTAGGCTGATGGTCCTTCTTGATCATGTGAACAGATGGTTTTGGTTGTCAGCAGCAAACTGGTTGTTCCACTATGAGAAGGTGCTATTTATAAGACTAAACTGAATACAGCACCTCAGACTGAAGAAGTCTTTCGGATGAAAGATGAAACATTTCTACTTTTTTTTAATGTCCAAAGGACCAGATTTAACATTTTTAGATGCTGACTTGACAGTTGTCCTAAAGATGACCATTGGCACCTTGCACAAGGAGGACAAGACACAAAAGTTAATTGCTAAAGAGGCTGGTTGTTCACAGAGCTCTGTGTCCAAGCACATTAATAGAGAGGAGAAGGGAAAGATGTGGTAGAAAAAAGTGTGCAAACAATACGGATAACTACACCCTGGAGAGGATTGTAAAACCCATTCCAAAATGTGGGGGGAGATTTACAAAGAGTGGACTTCAGCTGGAGTCAGTGCTTCAAAACCATACAGACGTATGCAAGACAAGGGTTTCAGCTTTCAAATTCCTTGATTCAAGCCACTCTTGAACAAGAGACAGTGTCAGAAGCGTCTTGCCTGGGACTGCTGCTGAGTGGTCCAAAGGTATGTTCTCTGATGAAAGTAAATTTTGCATTTCTTTTGGAAATCAAGGTCCCAGAGTCTGGAGGAAGAGAGGAGAGGCACAGAATCCACATTGCTTGAGGTCCAGTGTCAAGTTTCCACAGTCAGTGATGGTTTGGGGGCCATGTCAAGTGTTGGTCAACTGTGTTTTCTGAGGTCCAAGGTCAACACAGCCGCCTACCAGGAAGTTTTAGAGCACTTCGTGCTTCCTATTGCTGAACGACTTTATGGAGATGCAGATTTCATTTTCCAAAAGGACTAGGCACCTGCACAAAGTGCCAAAGCTATCAGTACCTGGTTTAAGGACCATGCTTGTTCTTAATGGGTCAGCAAACTCACCTGACCTTAACCTCATAGAAAATCTATGGGGTATTGTGCAAATATGTGATACACCAGACCCAACAATTCAGAAGAGCTGAAGGCCACTATCAGAGCAACCTGGGCTCTCATAACACCTGAGTATTACCACAGACTGATGGACTCCATGCCATGCTGCATTGCTGCAGTAATCCAGACAAAAGGAGCCCCAACTAAGTATTGAGTGATGTGCATGCTCATACTTTTCATGTTCATACTTTTCAGTTGGCCAACATTTCTAAATATCTTTTTTTATTGATCTTAAGTTATATTCTAATTTTCTGAGATACTGAATTTGGGGTTTTCATTAGTTGTCAGTTACAATCATCAACATTAAAATAAACATTTGAAATACATGTCTGTGTGTAATGAATGATTATAATATACATTACACTTCTTGAATGGAATTACTGAAATAAATTAACTTATTCATGACAATCTAATTTTATGACCAGCGCCTGTATAGGAAATCCTTCCTGCCCACAGCCATCAGCGCAACTGAAGAGACTCAGATGAAATATTACTACGTACTTTTTATGGAT
>NC_056520.1:1386880-1394244 GCF_014905685.2 Nematolebias whitei
TCAGTTAGTTTAACAAGTCAGTTTTTTAAATGAGTTAGTTTAACAAGTCAGTTTGTTTAATGAGTTAGTTTAACAAGTCAGTTTGTTTAATGAGTTAGTTTGACAAGTCAGTTTGTTTAATGGCTCAGTTTAACAAGCCAGTTTTTAAAATGATTTGTTTAACAAGTCAGTTTGTTTAATAAGTCAGTTTAATGAGTCAGTTTGTTTAATGAGTCTGTTTAATGAGTTAGTTTAATGAGTCAGTTTGTTTAACAAGTCTGTTTAATGAGTTAATGAGTCAGTTTGTTTAATGAGTGTGTTTAAGGACTCAGTTAGTTTAACAAGTCAGTTTTTTAAATGAGTTAGTTTAACAAGGCAGTTTGTTTAATGAGTTAGTTTAACAAGTCAGTTTGTTTAATGAGTCAGTTTGTTTAATGAGTCAGTTTGTTTAATGAGTGTGTTTAACGGCTCAGTTAGACAAGTCAGTTTGTTTGACGGCTCAGTTTAACGAGTCAGTTTTTTAAATGATTTAGTTTAATATTAATAATAATAATGATAATGATAATGTCATCACATTGTCAGCACTGTATGTTTCCATACAATGGCGAAATTAGTTTCTGCATTTAACCCATCCACCACCAGGTGGTGCAGTGGGCAGCTATTGAAAGCACCTGGGGGGCATTTTGGGGATGAGGTGTGCTGCCCAGAGACACCACGAGGTATGCAGTGACCGGGGATCGAACCTGGGACTTTAGGGTCCCGAGCCGGCTGCCCTGCCTCTACACCATCTCAGTTGTTTAACGAGTAAATTTGTTAATGAGTCAGTTTAACAAGTTAGTTTAACAAGTCAGTTTGTGTAATGAGTCTGTTTAATGAGTGTGTTTGTTTAACGGGTCAGTTAGTTTGACAAGTCAGTTTGTTTAACGGCTCAGTTTAACAAGTTAGGTTTTTTATGAGTAAGTTTAACAAGTCGGTTTGTTTAATGAGACTGTTTTTTTAAAGAGTTAGTTTAACGAGTCCTTGTTAACGAGCTTTTTTGTTTAACGGTTCAGTTTGTTTAATGCGTAAGTTTAATGGCTCAGTTTAATGAATCAGTTAGTTTAACAAGTCCGTTTGTTTAATGAGTCAGTTTTTTTAAAGAGTTAGTTTAACATGTCCTTGTTAACGAGCTTTTTTGTTTAACGGTTCAGTTTGTTTAATGCGTAAGTTTAATGGCTCAGTTTAATGAATCAGTTAGTTTAACAAGTCCGTTTGTTTAATGAGTCAGTTTGTTAAACGGGTCATGTAAAGAGTTGTCGGCACCGTTAGGAGCGATGATCATTAAAACAAACCTCCACCATGTATTCAGACAGAGTCAGTTTGTTTAACGAGTCATTTTGTTTAACGAGTCAGTTTAACGAGTCAGTCAGTTTAATGAGTCAGTTTGTTAAACAGTTCCATGTAACGAGTTGTCGGCACCGTTTGGAGCGATGATCATTAAAACAAACCTCCACCATGTATTCAGACTGTCAGCTCCTCCTCCGACTGTTAGTCTTCAGTGGAACACCTGAGCAGAGGGTTTTGTGTTTTTTGAAGACCGTCTCGGGTCAGTACGAGGCTTTAAGCTGAGAGAAAGACCTAATCTGGATTGTTTATGTTTGACTCGTCTTCTTTTCTTCGTCCTGCTTCAGATTAGAGGAGGATCGTGGAGAAACAAAGAGGAGGCAGGAACGAGATGTTAATAAGGTAAAAAGATCCCTGTAGAATCTCTGAGGGCAGAAGTTGGTGTGGAGTCTCACAACAGGTTCAGAACCATCAGGAGTGGACGTTCAGTCAGGTCAGGACAAAAGCATGTGCAGGGATTTATTAAACAGCCAACCCATAACTGTGTGTCCAACACTAAAAACAAGAGAAATCTGAAGCAAAGTTCTGAGACTCATCAGATGAACAAGTTTCCTTCAACCGTCTGATTAAGAGTCGTAACAACGAGAGCAGCACAAATCTGCATACTCCCCGACCTTATTCCAGTCCTCGCTTGGCCTGGTTTGGTGGCTCATTAGCTTGAGAAAACACCACCAACAGCTGGAAGACGAAGCACATCAGGACATCAATTAGTCTCAAAGAGCTATTAGCTTCCTGAGCTAATGAGAGCTGCAGCTGCAAGAGCCGCGACACATCCTCCCTCTCTTCAGATACCGTAAACCTGCTCAAAGGAGACCCAACGACTCTACTTCCTGTTTCAACAATGTGGACCCATATGGGTCAGAAGTGTCAGGACAACAAGAACAAACCAGATGTTTCCAGCTGAGACCAGCTTCAACACTCCAACCATCGTCCCAATTCATCCTCCATAGAACTGTTGGTGAGAAACCAGTCCTGTCCTGAAGGTTCCTGACCCTGTCATCCTGACTCCAGTCCTGATGGTCTACATGTACAGTCCTACTGCTTCCTGCTCCTCCAGGAGCCATACGAGGACAGAAACTCACTTCATTTTTCAGGTAAAACTCAAAGATGAATCACTGAAACCTTTGTTGAAAACCAGAGAAACATTTAACCCTTCCTGCTCCAAACTACTGCTGAGTCACTGTAGAGACTTTAGGCTGCTGCCAAGTCCTCAGGGGACCAGTCCGGTTCTACTGGTCCCTTTAGCTTTCCCAAACACTACATGCAAACATTTTTCGAACTACTGCTTTGTGTTCATGACCTCAAACTAGATCCAGATCCACAAAGTCTCCGTTCACAATGAACCCAACAGGGGCAGGAACCAAAAACTGGACCAGCAGCTGTTCAATCAGAACATGAAGAAGAAATAGAAAAACATTTGATATGATTCTTTTTTCAATCTGTGTTTCCCTAAATGACTACATTTCCAGTTAAACTTTTTTTTTAAATAAATTTCTAGGCACTTCTTTTTTGATAATCAGAAACAATCGTTAAAAATGCCCACCATGTCTCAGAGCCTGCCCAGATCAGTTCTTGAAGGTGCCCGATAAATAAAACCACCTGTTTCTCTATTAATTAACGTTCAGCCTGTAATGCACTAAAATCTTCAGGACCAAATGGTTGTTTTTGTTTTGTTTTTAATTTTTTTGTTTAAAATCTGTATAAATAAATAAATAAACTGTATACTGACAAACAAACAAAAAAAAAGAGTTATGGAGTTCCACAGGGCTGTGTTTCTGGTCCTCCACTGTTTTACCAATTTGTTCTGCTGCTTCAGCTACTATCTGAGAATGAAATATTTATCAAATATGATCTGATGAGATATTTAATCAATAACATTCTAAGTCCATCTTGTTTTCAGTTCCTTTTTAGTTAATCAAAACTACTTGTGTAAATAATGTGGTTTACTCCCTTTTAATAGTTTTTGAGCAAAACAGAGGAATTTATGTGAAAACTTGATAATTTGAATGAAAGCTGGACTTTACAAAGAGACAGTAGTAAAGTTCCCTCAGGTTTAGAGGGCTCCATATTTAGTTTGTATAAATAAATAATTTCCAAACACCTTTTAAAAATTATTAAAAAAAGTTTCAAACCCACATTACTGAAAAAAGTTTCAGTTAGTTGTATGTTTTGTTAATTAGTTTATTTATTTATTAGGAGGGAGTGGTAGTACAGGGGTTAGAGAAGGTGATTACCTTTGAATGACCTGACCTCGTTAATTGGCTAAATGCATCTCTCTACTTGTTCATTGGAAATATTACCCGCCACCCCCCGCCAGCCCCCAACACACACACATACACAGTTTGCTTGTTCAGACTTTAACCTGTATTGGCCCAACAGTGTTGACGATAATTAACAACTCCCTGAACCAAGTGTGCCATCGTATTTTAAAACAGCAGAAGTGACCCCTCTCTTAAAGAAACCTAATATTGATTCTGGCTCATTTTCCAACTTCCGTCCCGTCTCGAAACTGCCTTTTCTCAGTTATTAAGTGTCTATTTAGAAAAGCACTATACAAATAAAATGTGTTGTTGTTGTTGTTGTTGTTGTTGTTGTTGTTGTTGTTGTTGTTGTTGTTGTTGTTGTTGTTGTTAATAAAACATATTAAATTACTTGAAAAGTTGTAGAAACCCAACTCAGATCCTGGTTCTGTCAGTTACAGATCTCTGATCCCTCTCAGTCTGGTTTTCTAAAACACCATTCCACTGAACCTGCTCTGGTAAAAGTCCACAACGATCTGTTAATGGCTGCTGATGAAGGAAAATGCTCTGTGTTGGTCCAGTTGGATCTTAGTCCTGTTAGATCTTAGTCCTGTTGGATCTTAGTCCTGCCTTTGATACCGTTGACCACGCAACCTTATTAAACAGACTGAAAGTTCTGGCTGGTATTTCTGGCCCAGCTTTGGACTGGCTCACATCATACCTGTCTCATAGAACTTTATGTATCAAGACGGACAGGTTCTCCTCTGACTATGCCCCCTTAACTTGTGGGGTGCCACAAGGTTCAGTTCTGGGTCCACTTTTGTTTTCCTTTTATATTATCTCACTTGCTGGCATTATTCAATCCTTTTCTGATATTTCCTATCACCTTTATGCTGATGACATTCAATTGTATTCTTTGTTTAGACCACACCAGCTGGACAAGTTGGCCATCCTTGTCCAATGTTTGTCCTGTATCAGTGACTGGCTTACCAGTAACTTCTTGGTTTTAAACACCAGTAAGACAGAGACTTTGATTACAGCTCCCAGTCACCTTCATCCAAAAATCAGTCAGAGAGTTGTCTCTTTCTGCCCAGTAGTCAAATGAAAAGTAAAAAATCTGAGTCACATTTGACTCATCATTAGGCTTTGAGTCTCACATTAGAGCTATTTCCTGTTCTTGTTTCTTTCATTTAAGAAGCATTTCTAAAATACGACCTATGATCTCCAGAGTTGACCTTGAGAAAATTATTCATGCTTTTGTGTCATCGCGTCTGGACTACTGTAATGTCCTTTTTACCTGCCTGGACAAGTCTTCTGTCTCACGTCTACAAGTGATGCAGAACACAGCTGCCGGACTTCTCACCAAATCCAGTAAACCCTGTCACATCACTCTGGTTCTATGTTCACTACACTGGTTCCCAGTGGAGTCTAGAATCTGTTTCAAAGTTCTTGTGCTGACGTTCAGAGCTTTAAATGGCTCCTTTGTAGTTTCTAACCAAATCCTCTGCTGCTCGCGGCCTTCGATCCCAGACACGGAACCTCTTGGATGTTCCACGTACGCAGCTGAAAACTAAAGAGGACAGGACCTTTCAGTGAGCGGCCCCCAGGCTGTGGAACAGTTTGACCTGCAGCTTCGTTCTGCTGACTCTGTGGAGGTTTGTAAAAAGCTTTGATGTCATGATTTTATTGGGCTTCTTTTATTCTTTGTACATTTTAGCGTAGATTTTTATTGTACAGCGCTCTATAAATTAACTTTACTAAGGTGGGCCTGTGATCGCGAGATCGCTGGTTCAACTCCCGTTACAGACAACATCAAATTGTGGGTGGGATAGGTGAAGCACCAACCCTGCCTCCACCCTTATTTGCCCCACTCTGGGCCCTTGAGCAAGGCCCTTAACCCCCACCATCTGCAGCTCTCTGCTCCACACAGAGGCTGTGGTAGCTCGGTGGTCTGTGGTTGCATCAGGAAGAACATCCAGCGTAAAAATAATGGCCAGGTCTTCGTGCCACTTAGTTCGCTGTGGTGACCCCTGAAGGAGCAGCTGAAAGAAGAAAACCTGTTTTGTTTTTTTAACCTTTATTTAACTGGACAAACCCACTGAGGTCACTGAGGTCACAGAGGTCACAGATCTCCTTTTCAAGGGAGGCCTGGCGGAACCATGCAGGTTTTTAGACGGTGGCAGGAAATGAGCGAAAACCAACAAGCAAACTCCACTCAGAAAGACCCCGGACCAGACTGGGGGCTGAACCCAGGACCTTCTTGCTGTGAGGCTACAGTGCTAACCACTGATCCATCGTGCTACCCTGTGTTTATGGTTTCTGTTTACAAACCAACAGTTTCCTTCAAAAGGTTAAAACTGTGAACAAGAGGTTCAACCCAACGTCAGCTGTGGCGATTTAAAAAACACCTGACATGAAAACAACCGTAAAGTCGGGAGCTGCTGAAAGGACTTCCTGGTTCTGTTGTTTTACGTTAACCGGACCGCACCGGCCCGCATGTATCTGACTGAACATAAAGCCTTTAAAAGTTAATTTGAGGCGTCATAACTGGTCCCTTTTTTAAAGTAGAGGTCTGTAATGAGTTTCATGGGCCTGCAGCGTGTGAAGCATGAGGGGAACCACTTACGTTAGCGTGTTTATGAGGAAAGTATTCCTCAGTGTTGAAGCAACAGCTCGGCCACATGTCGCAGTGTTTTTACAGTTGCTACGGGCCGCTGCGATGCAGACTTGTCTTTTAGAAGCAAAGAAACACAACCCTCCTTTTAAAAATGTGACAACCTGGAGCTTTGTAAGGATTTATAAGCAGCAGACAAACAGCACACTGTGTTTATCCTCACGTGTGAGCTTTGATTTCCTCTGCAGCCCGGCTAATTAGCTGTTATTGCTAATCTCCAGCTGCTTTCTGTAGTACTTACAGGGCAATTAGTGTGCCTCTTCTAATTTCACTGTAACTTTGTAGAGAGGGCAGCTGGATTGTGGGGCGGAGGCTTCAGCAGGTCGCAGCCGAAACAAAATAATAAAAAACAACAATATGTTGAGCATGAACCCAGCTGGCAGCGGCACCAAGGACTTGTGGGTCCTAAAACAATCATAAAACCCTGAAATCTGAACCAAATGTCATTAGGATGATGAAGCAGGGGTACAGTGTCTGTAGGAGTAGGTGATTGTTCTTACAGCCTGAATCCTACAACCTTTACTCCACACAGCATGACTCATCCTTCTAAACAAGGAGTCTAATTCATTTAGGTCTGTCTTCTTGACACTCTGCTCCTCGTTTCTGAAGGGTTGAGCTGTTGCAGCATGGTTAAAGGTCCAAATTAAACTGGTTCACCCCTTGAGTTTTGTCCAAATGTTTCATGGGTCAGAGAGAAAACTTTTCTTCAGGAAACAGTCAAGTACAAGGGTTCTACATAGTCTGGAAGAGTCTGGAATTAGATTATTTATATTTTCCAGGTCTAGATCAGTTTGGATGTTGGGAATTTTAAGCAGGACCAGTCTTAACTGGGGCTAAGAACAACATCATGACAAGACCAAGGCAGACATTGTGCCAGGGCTAAGACCGACATACCAGGGCTAAGGCCAACATCGTGCCAAGGCTAAAACCGACATCATGACTAGGCTTAGATCGATGTCTTTCTGGGAATTAGACCAGCATCTTGATGATGCCAAGACCAACATTGTTCCAGAACTATGACCAACATCATGCCAGAACTACGACCAACATCATGCCAGAGCTAAGACCAACATTGTGCCAGAGCTAAG
>NC_056520.1:1394344-1394898 GCF_014905685.2 Nematolebias whitei
GCAAAGACAAACACACACACACACACACACACACACACACACACACAGTAAACATTTACTCTTTAAGTCAGAAGATCTTCAGATGAAAGACGTCATTAGAAACCCTGAAGACAGAGACAAGGAATCAAAGGTTCGGGGGCCCGTGGGGGCCAACAGAGCCTTTCGAGGGGCCCCTGGGGGCCTGTAGTTCCTCCTCTGCTTCGTGTTGGGATCAGTTCTGATGGGTCTTTAATGAACTCCTGAAGTACAGGCACCATCAGGACGTCCACTGATCTGTGAGTGACGGGAGGAGGTGAAGGACAGAGGGAAGGACAACCCACGCCGCGGCAGCCCCGCCCACCCTGACACCAACCCCCCCGCCGAGACATGTTGATGTGTGAGAAGAAGGAGCTCAGAGAAGCAGAGCGCCCATCATCAGATCAGAGACCGGCAGGAGGAAATCAAGCAGGAGCGCTTCCACACGGAGTTTTATAAACTCAGTTCATCTGAAGGGATCTGTCAGTCCTCCACAGACCCCCCTACAGAACTCCCCACATAGACTCCCACACAGACCC
>NC_056520.1:1394908-1398701 GCF_014905685.2 Nematolebias whitei
CCCTACAGAACTCCCCACATAGACTCCCACACAGACCCCCCTACAGACTCTCCTACAGACCACTATAAAGACCCTCTTACAGAATCCTACAGCACCCGCACACCCCCTACAGACCTGCTGACAGACCCCAAAGAATCCATCGCCCCAAGACTCCCCTACAGACCCACCACAGACCCTTTACAAAGACCCTCTTACAGACTTCTACAGCACCAGCAGACCTCCCCACAGACACCCCCTCCCCCACAGACTCTGTGTTTGATTCAGGTGAGTGAGGTCCAGATGCTGACTGACAGCTGGAGACCAGACAGGAAGTTCCTCTCCTAAACAGGATTCCTGCAAAGGGACAAGAGGAGGAGACAAGGTGACTGACTAGGAAGGAAGGAAGGAAGGAAGGACTGATTGATTGATGATTTATCCACATAGGGAAACTGGTTTGCAGCATTGTCAGCAGGCATTTACATAAAGGACTCGCATATACAAACGTGACATTACGTCCATCAACGTCCTACAGCAACTATGATTCCGTTTTATTGTTTAACGATTTAATCGCTTGTGCTGTGAAAGAAAAATGTGTCCCGACTCTTGAAATTAAAGGAAGGCAGTTCCTTTGCACTGGAGGAAGCAACTGGATCTCAGGGGATGTGTGTTGTCTGCTACAATCTTGTTTGCCTTCCTCATAACTCTGTCCATGTATTTTTTCCATACTGGTCAGACTGGTCCCTAATGGTTTGCTGGCTGTGGTTACTATAATTATCAAGGGTTTCTTCTGAGCCTCTGTAGCACAGGAGAGAATTCAATTCAGTTTATTTATACAGCGCCAAGTTACAACAGAAGTCGTCTCAGGGCACTCAACAGAAATATCAATCAATCAATCAATCAATCAATCCATCAATCCATCCATCCATCCATCCATCCATCCATCCATCCATCCATCCATCCATCCATCCATCCATCCATCCATCCATCCATCATCTTCCACTTATTTCGATGTCAGGTCGCGGGGGCAGCAGCTTGATTACCAGAAATAATAATTGAACATTATTTATCTATAAAATAATAATTGAACATTATTTATCTGAGGAGCAGCTTTGAGTTTAACTCCATCACTGAACTCTCAGCTTGAACAAGCATGAAGGCGACAGTGGAAAGAAAAACTCTCTCATGAGGAAGAAACCTTTAGCAGAACCAGGATCAGGACAAGAGGACCATCTGCTTCGACCGGCTGGGTTTGGTAGGAATAGATACACAATGGCAGGTCAAGAATCACATGTTAAGATGTCACCGTAATCAATGGAGGGAAGGAAAGTCACAGATACAAGGTGTTTCCTAACATTCAGAGTTAGACAGGATCTGTTTCTGAAAAAGAAACCCAGTTTAACTTTCAGTTTCTTTACTAGATTTTTTTACGTGGAGCAGGAAAAAGGAAAGTCTTAATCCCAGTCTTAAAACTGGATAATGTGTCAGCCTCATGGACAGAAACTGGAAGTTGGTTCCACAAGAGAGGAGCCTGAGAACTGGAAGATCTTCCTCCCATTCTGTTTTTGGAAACCCTAGGAACCACAAGTAAACCTGCAGTCTGAGAGTGAAGTGCTCTGTTAGTAAAATATGGAACAAAAAGATCTGTAATATAAGATGGAGCTAGGTTGTTGAGAGCTTTGTAGGTTAGAAGTAAGATTTTGAATTCTATTCTGGATTTGACAGGGAGCCAATGGAGAGAAACTAAAACTGGAGAAATATGATCTCTCCCAGTAACTCCAGTTAAGACTCTGGCAGCAGCATGTTGGATCAACTGAAGACGTTTTAAAGAAGTATTTGGACACCCAGATAATAAACCATTGCAATAGTCCAGTCTAGACGTGACAAATGCATGGACCAGTTTTTCTGCATCATCTTTAGATCAGATGTTTCTAATGTTAGTGATATTACGCAGGTGGAAGAAGGAGGTTCTAGTAACGTTTTTAATGTGGGGGATAAAAGACATGTCCTGATCAAAAATAACACCAAGATTTTTAACATTAGAGCTGGAGGACAGATTAATGCATCTAAGGAGGGAGAAAGACTGAAACATTCATTCCTAAGGTGCTCAGGTCCAAAAACCAAAACCTCAGTCTTGTCTGTTCAACAGGAGAAAATTAAGGGTCATCTAGGTTTTTATGTCTTTAAGACATGCTTGTAGTCTAAGTAGCTGATTGGATTCATTGGTTTAATGGACAAATATAACTGTGTATCATCAGCATAACAATGAACATGTATCCCATGCTGTTTAATAACATTATCTAATGGAAGCATATATAAAGTAAAGAGTATTGGCCCAAGCACTGAACCCTGAGGAACTCCATGACTAACTTTGGTGTATGAAGAAGATTCATTACAATTTTCTTTGCAGCTTTCTAGATGCCTGTTTTAAAGTACATAGCTCAGGATTGAACCAAGGAGCCAGTCTCCTCTGATAGATTACTTTCTTTTTCATTTAACTTTAATTTACATTTTATTTAAATTGTATTTATTTTTCAGAAATTGAAAGTTTAAATTTTTTTATTGAATGTCTTTGTTCTGCTGTAAGTGAGAAAAGAACAATGAACTTATTCCTCCCTGCTGTTGCGCTGGCCTCACAGGAAATGTTCAGTGACCTCAAAGTGAGGTCAGAGGTCAGGCTGTCAGGTGGGAGGTGGTCCTGATCGGGTCACAGAGCTGACGTCACCTCAGAACTCAGCCGACACACCTGCTGATTCTGAGAGCAGGACGAGCTGAGCCTGATCCTGGGTTCTGTTCCCACCAGAGTACAGAGTTCACTGTGGACTGACACCAGGACTCATGGGTTCTGGTTTAACTTGCAGATCATTTGCATCTCTTGAAGTGAACAGGAACAGATGTGCATAAATCCAGATGTCACACACAATAAACAACCTGTGTTCAGGTGAGGCTGCGTTCTATTTTAGACTTGCCATCGGCCCAGGCTTCTTCCACTCGATAGCTATTATTCAAACGGAGAAGAGGTGCTGGGCTCCAACCATAAATTCCAGCAAGTGGTCCTTGGAGCGGGGGGGGCTGGGGGGGGTGTTTCGCAGTCGCACTGAGGAATTGACTGCGTGGCTCTGTGATTTTCCTCGGCTACGCTGTGACCTTTTGGGTTCAGACAGCGTCATTTGTTTGTATGAGAAGACGAGGCCCTCGCCGCCGGTGATACTCCGGGATGAGCAAAAGTTTAGTCCGGTTCTCCTGGAAGCAGAATCATTTGTTTTCCTGAAGAAAGGAACCCCATCTCTCTGCAGAGGATCTGCCTTCGGGAAGTTCTGCCTTTCACCAGAGGAATACATTCCCTTACTGTCACAAAGTGTTGGTTGGGTCTTTATTAAGATTTCAATTAAATTAAAATGTCTGCCAGTCAATCTGGAGATGCTAAACATCTGACCAACATCCAGTCAACAACAAACCAACGCCCGGTCAACAAATGGTTAACATCTGACCAAACATCTGGTTTACATCAGGTCAACATCTGGTTAACAAATGGTTAACATCTGGTTAACAACACTCCAACATCAGGCCATCATCTGGTCAACAACAGACCAACATCTGGTCTACATTAGCCCAACATCTGGTCTACATCAGCCCAACATCTGGTCAACAAAAGACCAACATCTGGTCTACATTAGCCCAACATCTGGTCTACATCAGCCCAACATCTGGTCAACAAAAGACCAACATCTGGTCTACATCAGCCCAACATCTGATCAACAAGAGACCATCATCTGGTCAACAAGAGACCATCATCTGGTTAACAGCAGACCAACAT
>NC_056520.1:1398711-1405005 GCF_014905685.2 Nematolebias whitei
GGTCAACAACAGACCAACATCTGGTTTACATCAGGTCAACATCTGGTTAACAACAGACCAACATCAGGTCAACAACAGGCCAACGTCCAGTCAACAGGTTAGCATCAGGCCAAAACTGGTAAACAACAGACCATCATCTGGTCAACAACAGGCCAAAATCTGTTAAACATCTGACCAACATCTGGTCTACATCAGGCCAACATAAAGTCAACAACAGACCAACATCAGGTCAACAACAGACCAAAGTCCAGTCAACAGGTTAGCGTCAGGTCAACAACTGGTAAACAACAGACCAACATCAGGTCAACAACAGACCAACATCAGGTCAACAACAGACCAACATCTGGTCAACATCTGACCAGCCCAGCTGAGTTTAGTGAGCAGCCATGGAAGAAACTGTGTTTAAATGGTAGCGTTGAAGATAAAGATGTATTGTTCTAACTGTTCAATAGTCCTGAAGCCTCTCTGAAGAGTTCTGAGGAAAGGTCAACACAGTCAAATAAACTTTGATGATATGCAAGCGAAGACCCCCACCTCCTTATCCTCCATCCCCTTTAACCCCCGAGTCCTCACGTTGCCAGACTGACCACATTTATTCCACATACTCTGAAGTGTTTGCACGGCGCTCCAAAATGGTTTGAAAGTTTGACAAGAAGATCTGTTGGAAATCACGAGACAGCTGGCCATCAGTAGAGGCAGAATCAATGCCATGAGGCGTTGACCAAGACAGCAGAGTATAGTAATGATCGGTAACAACTTTAGTGAAAGAGCTTAAACTACAGTTGGCATACCTCAAAGCTGTGTACTCAGGCCTTTGAACATGTCATGTTTATGGCACTGATAGAAACTGATTCTGCTGTAAAACTGGGAAGAGGAGAAATCATCAATCTTCATCAAGATATCCGAAAAACAAGAGCCTGTCACAGTGAACATAGTGGCAACAGTTTAACAATGCTAGCTCAAAGAGGCAAATATCTACCTAAAAGCTAAAAGTAGGAACAAGCCAAAGGAAAGTTGCCAAACACTAGCTGAAATCTAAAAGTATAAAGGCAATTATTAAAGTAACAAAATGCAAGCTAAAAGTAGTAATAAGCTAGTGAAACACTAAAAGTTAGCTAAGAGTAGCAAAAAGCAAAGTTCAGTTTAGCAGAATGCTAGCTTTAACCTAAAATTAGCATTAGTTAAAAAAAGCATAAGCAGTATTTGCATTCACGGTTCTTAAACTAGCCTTCATAGTTCTAGTCGTAGCATTAATATAGTTTGCAGTAGAAAAATTAGCATTAACATTACTTTGATATGTTACTGATTAAATTAGCACACGGTCTGCAGAAGATTGTAAAAATAAAACATACGGAAAAATAAAAATAGGTAAACAACACTGCTGGAGTCCTGTTTTATTAAAGTTGATGTAATAAATTCATAAAGTTTTCGTCCATCATGATGAAGTTCAGTTTTTGCACAAAATAAAAATCTAATTTTCTACGTCGGCTGCATCAAGAAGAGAAACACTGAGCAACACAAAGCTCTGTTAGCAAATATCTACCTACAAACCGTATTTTCAGAGTTTACACATAATCTCACTACGATCACAGTTCTCCTGATGTGACCAGAACCCGAGTGTCCTCATCTCGTCCCAATCTAAAACCAAGCGTGGACTCAACTTCATCAGTGCTAACATTTGTTTCCATTCTCTTCTTCACCTTCAGGGCCTGAAACCAGACATGGAGGCCTCTCCACCCGCAGCAGCTGAGAAAAAACACAAGATGGATGGGAGCAGTTTCACCGACATGCCGAAGAAACTCTCAGCCACTGACATGAGAGGTAATGTGCTTTTTAAAAGTTTCTGCTAACCCACTGTTGGGTCTGAACCCCGGCGTCCGGTTGTCTGTCAGGCGTGATTTGAGTCAGAATGAGTCCAGGTCTCGTAGGTGTTCAAGCAGGGGGCAAAGGAGGAGCGAACAGGACTGATGAAATATACATTTCAAAGATGAAGCAGCATCCTGGGAGCTGATGCTGCGGCTCTCCTCGGGCCTGATAAGGAACCCTCAGCAGTCAGAGGTGACTTACAGTAAGCGTCTGACAGGAATCTTAATGGACTCGGACCTTTAAAGGACTCATTAATGCAGATGGCTCTGGTATCAGGTCCTGGTGAGTACAGGAGGAGAGCACGGCATCGTTTGAGGCTGTAAACGGTGACGAACAGGAAAGATGACATGAGAGGAGAGCGGGGGGGTCGACGCAGGTGACTGTTTGTGTTGTTGAACTAAATGAAGAGTAGCAGCGTTCCCGTCTCGCTGGCAGAAAGAGGGGATCCGTGTTTTAAAGTTGTCAGCCAACGTGTGATGAAAGCTCGGTATAATGAGGCTCAAAGACCTCCGGAGAATAAAGAATTAAAAGAGGGCCGGGAGCCGCCGAAGTTCAGGACAACATGGAGCTTCAAACAATGATGGAGATGCAAGCTGATGTGTCTCTTTGACATGCTAATTAAATGTGTGATTTAGTGACATTTGGACTGGTTCATGAAGGACTTGGTGGCCTGCCAGTCCAAAGAAACACTCATTAATTGATGAAGAGGAGACAAAGGCACAAAGGATTGGCAGAGTTTAGTTCATCTCGGCGTGCACGCTGTCAGCTTCGACTGGATTAAACAGAACTTTGGTGCAAAGAGAAAGAAAGTTTTTACATCTGATATCGCATCTCTAAAACAAACTGACCAATAAAACGGTCTAAGTTCTGATTATTATACAACAGAATGGTCTTCTCAAGGGTCCAAACTGTTTTAGGTGATGTTCAGTCAACGGTTGTGAAGAATTATAAGACTTAATTTAGAATCAGAAACACCCAGACGCGTGTGTTACGGTTACAGACAACACTGTTAAGAGTTTATTTATCCTCATGTTTTAGATTTTAGCATTCAACCTGCTTTTTACCGGACAGTACTACCACTCCTTTATTTTCTACATGTTGTGTTCTGATTGTAGAGACTGAAAGACAAAAAAGGAGTTGTTCGTAAAAAGCTGTCTATTCAACCTTTATTTAGACAGGTTAATCCCATTGAGCCTCGAGGACTCATTTACAAGAGAGACCTGATTTCAACAAAGAGTGATGACAACAATGGACAATCATAAACGAGGCATACAGATATATATATTTTAAATTAAAATAAGATGCAAAAAAAGTAACAAAAAACAGCTGGATTCTAAGGCGAATGTATAAAACTAAAAACAGGAACATGTCTGCATTGGTCCCTGCCAGGAGTCCAACAGATTCTTAAAGCCACTTAGAGAGGTCAAAGGTCGAGAGCTTCAGATCTTTTTACAAGATATTCCAGGAAACAGGAGCGGAGTAGGAGAAGGTCCTTTTGTCTAGTTCAGTCCTCACTGAGGGAACGCTGCAGGTAATGATGTCCTGAGAGCGCACGCTGTAGCTGCACTCACACAGAGACATGTAGGAGGAGATGTATGAAGGCAGCAGACCAGGAAGTGATTTAAAGATGAAAATGTACCAGTGAGAGAGTCTGTGTGAAGTTAATGATGTCCAGTTTACCAGTGAATACTGGGTGCAGTGGTGGGTACGATAATCACAGCCAGTTATGAATCTTAGTGCACCATGATAGACAGCATCCAACATCTGCAGCATCCAACATCTGCAGCATCCAACATCTGCAGCATCCAACATCTGCAGGGTTCTTGTAGGAGCATTCATGTAAATAATGTCACCGTAATCAATGGAGGGAAGGAAAGTCACAGATACAAGGTGTTTCCTAACATTCAGAGTTAGACAGGATCTGTTTCTGAAAAAGAAACCCAGTTTAACTTCCAGTTTCTTTACCAAGTTTTCCACATGGAGCTTAAAAGAGAGATGTGAGTCGACCAAGATACACAAATATTTATAGGAATCAACAAACTCAATGGGGACACCATTTGAGGATGAAATCAGAGGAAGAACTGCTGGGACCAACTTCCTATTTGAAAAAAGCATCCTTTTGGTTTTATCAGCATTTAGGACAAGTTTGAGGTGGAACAAATCTGACTGGATGATGTTGAATTGCAAAAGCTGGAAAACCTTATCAACTGTTTTAGCTCGACAATAAACAACTGTGTCATCAACATAGAAATGTATGGATGCATCAGGGATGCTCTGACCTACATTACCTATGTAGATTGTAAAGAGGGTGGGTCCTAAGACTGAGCCTTGTGGTACACCACTGTTGACTGTTAAATAACTGGAGGAAGTACCATTATGTTGAACACATTGCCTCCGGTCTGAGAGATAGTTAGAGAACCAACCAATGGTGTGTTCTGTGAAACCGATTTCTGAGAGTTTATGACACAAGATGTTCTGATCCACAGTGTCAGAATCTTTAGACAGGTCTAAGAAAAGTGCAGCACAATAATCCTTAGCATCCAGTGCTTCAACAAAGTCATTAAGAACCTTCAGTGAAGCAGTGGTTGTGCTGTGTTGTTTCCTGAAACCAGATTGATGTGGAGGTAAGATGTTAAATGAGTCCAGATACTTTTTGATTTGAGAGTTTATCAGTTTTTCTAGAACCTTGGCTAAAATGCAGAGTTTAGAGATTGGTCCATAGTTGTTCAGTGAGGTGGGGTCTCCTCCCTTCAGCAAAGGAAGAACAAAGGCTGTTTTCCAAGTGTCTGGATGGAGTTTTGTCTTATGGAGAGATTGAAGATGTGGGTCACAGGGACTGCGATGGTATGAGCGGCAGCCAAGTGCGGTTGTAAAACTACATAAAAACGACATTTAAAAGATAAACACAAAGGTAATCCTGGTTATAGGGACTGGCATTCAGCCACAATTGTTGGTAATTATTTTCTGTAGAGGCAGATAAAGTTACCTCATGTCAGTACTGCTTGTTTTGTCTAAAATCTTTCTTCTTCTTCCGGCTGCTCCCTTCTTCAGGGGTCGCCACAGCGAACTAAGTCGCACAAAGACTTCGCAGTTATTTTTATGCCGGATGTTCTTTCTGATGCAACCACAGACACCGAGCTACCACAGCCCTCTGTGTGGAGCAGAGAGCTGCTATCTAGGACACCCAGAGGAGCAGATGGTGGGGGTTAAGGGCCTTGCTCAAGGGCCCAGAGTGGGACGAATAAGGGTGGGGGCAGGTGTGGGTCTAAAATGATTCAGAAAAACCAATTCTGTTCTCTTCTTTGAGCATCAGGTCATACAAGAAGACACTGTGGAGGTTTTAACGAAAAGCATCTCATAAAGTTGGAGTTACAAAGTAAGATACTGAATATTTTACCGGTAATATCCGGTTAAGTCGGGGTGAGGCAAATAGTAAAACAGTTGATGTTTTACTGGTAAACATTCAGTAAAGTCAAGATGTTTTACTGGTAAACGTCTGGTAAGAGTGAAATGAGGAGGCAGAAACACAGTGCATCTTTTACCGGTAATCGTCCGGCAAATTTGGGGTGAGGCAGATAGTAAAATAATGGATGTTTTACCGGTAATCATCCAGTAAAGTTGAGGTGAGGCCGATAGTAAAATAGTGGATGTTTTACCGTAATCGTCCGGTAAAGTTGAGGTGAGGCAGATAGTAAAATAGTGGATGTTTTACTGGTAATGATCTGGTAAAGTTGAGGTGAGGCAGATAGTAAAATAGTGGATGTTTTACTGGTAATCATCCGGTAAAGTTGAGGTGAGGCAGATAGTAAAATAGTGGATGTTTTACTGGTAATCATCCGGTAAAGTTGAGGTGAGGCAGATAGTAAAATAGTGGATGTTTTACTGGTAATCATCTGGTAAAATTGAGGTGAGGCAGATAGTAAAATAGTGGATGTTTTACCGGTAATCATCTGGTAAAGTTGAGGTGAGGCAGATAGTAAAATAGTGGATGTTTTACCGGTAATCATCCGGTAAAGTTGAGGTGAGGCAGATAGTAAAATAGTGGATGTTTTACTGGTAATCATCTGGTAAAATTGAGGTGAGGCAGATAGTAAAATAGTGGATGTTTTACTGGTAATCATCTGGTAAAATTGAGGTGAGGCAGATAGTAAAATAATGGATGTTTTACCGGTAATCATCTGGTAAAGTTGAGGTGAGGCCTGTAAAACAGTTGACATTTTACCGATATACATCCAGTAAAGTCGAAGTGAGGCAGATCGTAAAACAGTGGATGTTTTACTGGTAATCATCTGGTAAAGTTGAGGTGAGGCAGATAGTAAAATAATGGATGTTTTACCGGTAATCGTCCGGCAAATTTGGGGTGAGGCAGATAGTAAAATAATGGATGTTTTACCGGTAATCATCCGGTAAAGTTGAGGTGAGGCAGAT
>NC_056520.1:1405015-1407165 GCF_014905685.2 Nematolebias whitei
GAGGTGAGGCAGATAGTAAAATAGTGGATGTTTTACCGGTAATCATCTGGTAAAGTTGAGGTGAGGCAGATAGTAAAATAGTGGTTGTTTTACCGGTAATCATCTGGTAAAGTTGAGGTGAGGCAGATAGTAAAATAGTGGATGTTTTACTGGTAATCATCTGGTAAAGTTGAGGTGAGGCAGATAGTAAAATAGTGGTTGTTTTACCGGTAATCATCTGGTAAAGTTGAGGTGAGGCCTGTAAAACAGTTGACATTTTACTGGTATACATCCAGTAAAGTCGAGGTGAGGCAGATCGTAAAACAGTGGATGTTTACCGGCGATCTGCCGAAAAGTCAAGTCAAGCAGATATTAAAACAGTCAATGTTTTACCGGTAATTGTCTGATAAAGTCAGGGTGAAGCAGATTGTAAAACAGTCGATGTTTTACCGGTAATCGTCCGGTAAGGTTGAGAAAAGGCAGAATTTAAAACAGTGGATGTTTTACCGGTATACATCAAGTAAAGTCGGGGTGAGGCAGATTGTAAAACAGTCGACGTTTTACCGGTAATCGTCCGTTAAAGTCGGGGTGAGGCAGGCAGAATACAGTATCCATGTTTTAAAGATGAACTTGTGATGAAAGCTCCGTATAATCAGGTTAAAAGAGCTTGTTCTCACCTCCAGAGTATAACAGAGATGAATTAGTGGAAAGTGAAAAGGCCGAGGCAGCGGTGAACAGGCTGACATGGATGCAGAGTGACAGGACACTTTTGAAATGTAAATAGACTTCGTGATTCGGTGACAGTCCTGCGCTTTAATGAAGAACTTGGTGGCCTGCCACGATGAAGGAATTCAACATTAATTGTTCATACCAGAATATCAATGTAGGACACTTCTTTACATTTGGACTCGGTGCTCGAGTTGCTCCATTTCTTTGACGTGGTCGTGTTGAATATTTGAACAAAGCTGAAGTCTTTCCCTCGGCGGGATAATAATTCCCTGAGCCTCGGTGGTCAGGCGGAGCCGCTGATCATGTTGTGTTTCCAGACGCTCGACACTTTCTATAAATCATGCGCCATCTTTTTCAGTTAGACTTTAAAAAGACAAAGGAACCGTATCTGAGGCTACATCTCCACTCCCTCAACAGGAGCTTTTAAAGGTTCACAACCAGCGAGGAAGCCTGTGTGCTTCTACTTTCACTGAAATGTAGCTTAAGTTAAAGGTTGAGACACTTTGATTCTTTTTACACTTTTACAAAGACAAGAAAAGAAGGTTACACTTTGGGCCAAAGTATCATAAACACCCAAACTCTCATTGATTTCCATTGTATGAGCTCAGAGTTATCTCTTCCAAACTGGTGGGGAGAACAGAACCTGTGGTACCAGCAGAACTTTCTGCTGCTCGCGAGTCAAGAAGTTCTTTGATTTCAGTTCTAGTTTTCACACAGACTGATTTTCTGAGGCTTACTTATTAGTCTGTGGTTCTGCCTGAATATGCTGCTGCGTGATGCCCCTCCCCTTTTGATACCCCTCCCCCCCCCCCAAAAAAAAAAAGAGGGAATCACCATGACAACCAGTGACTCAGCAGATTGTGGATCTTCTACATGGAACAAAAACATAAATGCAACACTTTTGTTTTTGCTTCCATTTTTCATGAACTGAACTCAAAGATCTAAAACTTTTTTTTACAGACTCAAAAGAGCTTTTTCCTCTCAGATATTGTTCACAGATTAGTTTAGATCTGTGTTAGTGAGATAATCCATCCACCTCACAGGTGTGGCAGATCAAGATGCTGATTAGACAGCAGGATTACTGCACAGGTGAGCCTTAGGCTGACCACAACAAAAGGCCGCAGTGTTTTCACACAGCACGACGACACAAACGTTGCCCGTTCTGAAGGAGATAACAGTTGACTGCTGACAGCAGGAGCGTCCACCAGGAGGTCAGCAGGAAACAGGAAGATAACTAAACCTGGAGTTTCAAAATAAAGCTCATATTACTGTTCAAATTAAGAGTCCGGCCTCGTCACAGATTAAGTTAAAAGAAAATTTAACAAACGTTGTAAGTTCCTGTTGGAACCTGTGCACGTCTCTGCACAAAGTTTCAGTTTTATTTTAGTCATTTAATTTATATATATATATATATATATATATATATATATATATATATATAT
>NC_056520.1:1407265-1409408 GCF_014905685.2 Nematolebias whitei
TATATATATATATATATATATATATATATATATATATGTATACAGATGGGAAAAAAACAGGAATAAAATCTGAAATGATCAATAAATCTGACCTGTAATGTATAAACGAGTTATAAGTTGAATTTAGCGTAACGTCGAGATAAAACCTGTATAAATAAAGTTTGAATGGATCAAAACCTGAGACTACGGCGATAAAGATGCAGTTTGTATTTACTGAATCATTTTGAGAGATTTAAAGGAATCTGGAAACGAGTCCGGTCCATTTATTTAACATTTTGTTCCGTCTCGTTGACCCTGAACACAACCTGCCTTTAGCTTCTCTACTTCGTGTTTATTTTTCCAATATCAGCCGCTGACTTCTTAATCTTCTCACAGCTAAAATAAAGAGTGTCTCCATAACTCTTCCTCCCTATCAAGAGCCCGGTGTTTTAATCTTAAACAAAGGAGCAGCGTGGACCACGTATCAGCGTCTGCCACGGCGCTCGGCTGAAGCAATTACTTATGGGAGTAATATGCATTATTATTCGTGTTGCCAGCTCCTGATAAGTCAATCTGCAGCCGGAGAGCGCGGCAGATGAGACGAGGTCCTTGAACCTGAGAGCTGCGGCTGTTGATATACGGCGGCTGCTTGAGGCCTGTTTTACTGTCGGCCTGTGGTTTACTGTTCACCGCAGGGTTCCCGTCACCTCCGTCATGCCCACCTCTGAGCCCGACAGCAGCTGTATAACAGCCCGCACTCTTTTATATTCCCGTCCAGCTTTATTTATTCACAACAATTTCCTCTGTATCAGAGGACATGGCTAATGCGCACTTTTAATATGTTATTTACACATGAAAACAAGCTATTTACAGCAGCGTATGTGCGCAGAAGGGAGGGAAATGAATGGGCCCCGGCGCCCTTTTCCGATCTGTTATATCACACTTTAACAATCTGGATCGCTAATAGAACCATTTATCATGGAGCGGTCATTTGTTTTATGTGCGCGGCCCAGGTCCTGGTCCCAGAGGCCCGGAATGGAAATGGGCTGCACGTGTAATGAAGTGCGAGCTGTTTAAAGCGTGGCGACGCTGCGACTCAATTAGAACGGACTCGGGCGCTGCACATCCTCCGTTACCTGCCTGAAAACCAGAGTCTGGACCGCGGCGGCTTCTGGACACAGTCTGGTGCCATTTAGTGGAAAATAAACGGCAGTTTTCTGTTTTTGAGTCCCTGGCCGAGCTCGGGGCTCTGCAGCTAATGGATTCAAACGAGCGTTTGTATTTCCTCTGACAGCTCGCATCTGTCTGCTGATTTACCCCCATCTCTGGGGCCGGCGGGATCCGGGGCCCGTTGGCACCGACTCCGGGTATTTAGAGGAAAAATATTATTGGGCAAAGCAGGAGAATGACAAAGAATGCTCCAAAGGTTATTGATGCGTGTGTCAGCTGCGAGACGAGGCCTGCAGAGGCTTACAGTCGCTCTGGATTAGGACTAAAGACTTCATTCTGTTTATACTCGTGATTTCAATCTGATTTACCTGGGACTGGTTAAATCCAGACTTATTGCCTTTTCAGAAGCTCCTCGGGAAAATTCAAAGCCTCCTTTAGTTTCTGCCACAGACAAACTTTGAACACAATCACAAAAAGAAACTGTTTCGTGGTCGACAACAGTTTCCCACAGTACGGTTCCGTTCTGAACCGAGACCTGAAATAATCCTGAGTTTAAAAAAACACGTTTGTCCCTCGGCCGTCTTTTTACAGGACACGCGCTCGTGTCGCGGGAATTTAGAATCCGTTTGAGAAGTTCGCTCTAAAGTTCTGACCCTCTCCAGGGTGTAACTTTGACCTTGACATGTGACCTTAACCTTGGAGCTGGGGGGACGAAAAATGTCCGCGACACTCCGTTAGTGGCGACGCGTTTGTGTGCAAGTTTCTTTAAATTATGTGGAGCGGACCAGAGGACGTCTACACAGAGACTTGTAATGTGTCCGCCTTCAACGGGCGTTTAAAGGTTCACACAGAAAAACCTCCAATTAAACAACAACCGTCTCGTCTTAACCAACAGAGTATCAGTGTTTAACGGTGCGTTCAGGAGCTGCTCTTCATCGGCACGTGGCGTTCAGGGTATCAGTGTTTAACGGTGCGTTCAGGAGCTGCTCTTCAT
>NC_056520.1:1419408-1444707 GCF_014905685.2 Nematolebias whitei
ACTAACTCATTAAACAAACTGACTTGTTAAACTAACTCATTTAAAAACTGACTTGTTAAACTAACTGAGCCATTAAACACACTCATTAAACAAACTGACTCATTAAACTAACTCATTAAACTAACTCATTATGGAAACATACAGTGCTGACATTGTGATGACATTATTATTATAATTATTATTAAACAAACTGACGTTAAACTAACTCATTAAAAAACTGACTTGTTAAATTGAGCCATTAAACAAACACTCATTAAACAAACTGATTTGTTAAACAAACTGACTTGTTCAACTAACTCATTTTAAAAACTGGCTTGTTAAACTAACTGAGCCGTTAAACACACTCATTAAACAAACTGACTCATTAACTCATTAAACAGACTAGTTAAACAAACTGACTCATTAAACTAACTCATTAAACAAACTGACTTGTTAAACTAACTCATTAAAAACTGACTTGTTAAACTGAGCCATTAAAAACTGACTCATTAAACTAACTCATTAAACAAACTGACTTGTTAAACTAACTTGTTAAAAACTGACTTGTTAAACTAACTCATTAAACTAACTCATTAAACAAACTGACTTGTTAAACTAACACAATCAAACTGTGAACTTAGTGGGTAAACACACTCAACTCGTCTGATCCATTTCAAGAGGTCTTTGGAAGCATTTAGAGTTTTGGTGGGGTCAGTACTGATGTAAACGTTTGTTTGTTTGTTTGTTGTGACCGTTTGCAGCTCAGTTGTTTAACTTCTTGTACGAGAACCTCAGAGCCTCAGTTTGTTTTCGGTGGAGGTCCCGGCCTCTTCGTCGCCCCCTCCTTTTCAAAAAAGACACTTTGGTTCTATTCGTAGTTCCCCCCTCCTCCCTGCTCATTTTAGGAGGAAAAGTGGGTCTCTTTCATTTACAGCTGCAACAGCAGTCCTGGTCGAGCTCCAGCCCCGGACACCCTCCTAGCAGGGGTGCTTGAGGGGTAATATGGAGCTCAGCTGGGGGGCACAGTGACAGCCCCCTGAAGCTTCATCGCATTTTAATTACGGCGCTAACTCAGCAGCTCCAGGTCTGTTCTCCGGCTGTGGGCCATCCTGGAAGATAATGCACGCCTGCTTTCAGGTAATTATTTCATGTGGACAAGCCCGAGTGTTAAGGAGCGCTATTAGGAGGCGGGGCTATAAATCAGGCTGATTTCACTCAACAGCAAAATCAGTCATTAGAACCTCACAGACTTTTACAAAGCTAAATTACACAAACAGCAAGCTAACGATGTAAGACAGCAGGTGGAGGAACACCATCAGTTCTGCTGCCACCACCGCTGCAACTCCAACCAACTAATGTACCTCCAACCAATTAATGTACCTCCAACCAATTAATGCAACTCCAACCAACTAATGTATCTCCAACCAATTAATGCAACTCCAACCAATTAATGCAACTCCAACTAACCAATGTACCTCCAACTAACCAATGTACCTCCAACCAACTAATGTACCTCCAACCAACTAATGTACCTCCAACTAACCAATGTACCTCCAACTAACCAATGTACCTCCAACTAACCAATGTACCTCCAACCAACTAATGTACCTCCAACCAACTAATGTACCTCCAACCAATTAATGCAACTCCAACCAATTAATGCAACTCCAACCAATTAATGCAACTCCAACCAACTAATATGCTTCCAACCAAATAATGTACCTCCAACTAACTAATGTACCTTCAGCCATCTGCTCATGTTAGGACTTTAAGACCTTCAAGACAATCACAGCTTAAGTTGGTGGGTTTTTACAAAATTTCCAACAGAATATTTAACTTAAGAGTCTGATGATGATTTTAAGCTAAAGTTTTCAAAAGAAACTTCGTATTTCAACAAACCATCCTCTTCTTCTCCATTTCATCCTCCAAACCTCAGTCTTTCTGTCTCCTTCCACCCAGTGTGTCTCAAATGCAGGACTGATGGTTTTCACTCAGGTCCCATCAGAGGTCAGAGGTCACACACCCTAAGTCTCATTGACGGCCATTGTATCTGCCTCAGAGTTTTCTGAACAGGAAGGGATGATTCCTTCCAACCTGTCCAATTTTAGAGTCAGGATTTAAAGTCAGAATATACAGGAAGGGGTTTGAACCTGGAGTTTCAAAATAAAGCTCATAGATACCCTTCAGAGTAAGAGTCTGGATCAGACACAGCTTAGAAAGCTGTTGAATGTTATGAGTTTCAGGTAGGAGGTTTATGTATTTATCTTTATAGTTTGACAAAATGTCTAACAGAGGTTTGGCAACAGAAATAATCTGTGATAATCTCTTAAAAACGTTCCTGCTGAGACTAATCTGACCCTCACTGCTCTCTGTACCACCTGAACAACTGTTCTGATTCTTTTGGTAGGAGATATGAAATAAAACAACAACATAAGTCATATTTCTGATACTCATGTTCTGGTTTGTCTCCATTAATGGCTGGATGTCATAAGTTTGAACTAAATGGTGCAGTCTAATTGCTGACAAAAGATGTATTTAAGTTACATGAGAGAAAAGATGTGAAATAAGTTTGTGTTTTCTGTTCTGATCCAAAGTCTATGCTGAGTCATGATAAAACCTGTCCTGGTGATTCTGTGGTGTCATTGCTGGTTGAAACCTTTCCAGGAGGCGGTGTTGTATCCCAGAGCTCCTGAGCTCAGCCACCGTTCCCTGCAAAGCTCTCAGTCGTGCTTCACGGAGCGACTCGGACAGAAAGAGCTCTGCAGACGCTTCGAGTCTGGACAGAGCGATGATCTGCTGACAGGGAAGGTCAGCATAAAAGCCAGCGGACAGGTTTCAGGAAACATCAAAGTCCAGCAGGTTCAGAACATCTACAAAGACCTGTCTCTTCAACTCTCACAACTTGAGTTGAAAAGAAGTCTGAAGAGTGTGGAGAAGTTTAAACATCTCACCCTCCAGAACAACTAATGAAGCCTCAGCTTGTGTGAATGTCTGCAGGACAAACCCAACGTTGTGCTGCAGACTTTAAATAAATGTTAGCCAGCGAGGACTAACAGAGGTCTGGAGCCTTGGGGAGCTCAGGGAGGGGGGACGGGGGCCTCAGGATTTAGGTAAACGCAGATTCTGGAGCGCTCTCCTTTTGTTCTTGGCGTACCGGCAGAACAATGGAGCTGTCTCATTGATGGAATAAGATGGCCCGATTCTCCAGGACCGACCCAGGATCATGGGGTCCGCAGAGGGAACCCTGAAGAATGGCTGAATCACTTCCTCCAGGTGGGGGGGCATGCTTTCACTGGAGAAAAATGAGACCAAACTCCTTATCTACAAGTAGTTTGTTCCCGTTTGAAAATCTGACTCAGCCGGAGAAACTAAAACTTTGTTTCGCTTCTCTCCTGATTTTTCACATTTCTTCCTTTCTTCTTTTATATTTGGGTCTTAAATGTCAGAGTGATGTCATCAGAAATCAGGTTTATACGTTACCACACGGCAGTGTCCTGGACATCATCAAGGAAGTTCGACGATACTTTTGAGGTTTGAAAGAGTTGCAGAGAAAGAAAGGGGCGGAGCCATAGTAATGATGATGAAGGTAGAAGACTTCTCACTGGTCTCAGTGTTCTGGTGTTCAATTACATTTTAATTACCGAACTTCGCATCAGTAAAAACGAGAGAACCTTCACGCTCTGGGGAATCACCAACAGTGACCTTCAGACTCTGGTCCTCAGAGTGGATTTTTACTTTCCGTGAACTTGGTCCAGCCTGAAACAACAGATCCATGAACTAACATCGCACATCTGCTGCTCTGACTGAAGCTGGTAGGGAGGCCGAGCGAGGACTGACCTGCTGTCGCGCATGACGGCACTCGAAGCAGAGTAAAAACTACATCGTTTTCACGTCAGAGACTCCAAAAGACTCCAACAAGAGAAAAACAATCACAAAACCTGTAGCCGGTCGATGTTTTTACAGAGAGACATCGCAGGACGTGAATGTTCACAAGATATGACGACAAAGTCGTAAAGTTGACTACGTTGTTTGCAGACGATGCTGTGATCTGTAGTGGGAGTAAGAAGCAGGTGGAAGAAAGTCTGGAGAGGTGGAGGTAGGCACAGGAGAGGACTGAATCCATGAGTGGGGGGTGTCAGTTTATCTTGGGGTCAACCGTCCAACTGAAGAGACTGAATTAACTCTTAGGTGGTAAAATCGTATTTCTTTAATCTTTGTAGAGCTTGTTTCGGTAAAGTAATGTTGATTTAATTAATCGGGAAGATAATTCTCTTAGTCATCAGTAAATTGTTTAAAGTAGTTCTAAAAGTTGAGTTCTGGACCCCAATGAGAGTCAGGGTCACTAAGTTGACCTTACATTTAGAGATGACTGATTACAGCGTTCTATTGGAAATTGTTACAGATGTTTAAAATCAATGGTCATAAAATTACACATGAAACAATCACCCAATCCATGACCCATCGTGGGATCCAACCGAGCCACCCCAAGCTAGTTTTAACTCAACTTCTGACTCGAGCTAGTTTTAACTCAACTTTTGACCTAAAATGTTGGACGGGAACTAATATGCGGCTTCTCCCCGACAAATGTCCCACCAGCTTTAATCCAGAGACCGAGTGACTAAAAGAACCCAGTAGTTGT
Source organism: Nematolebias whitei (assembly GCF_014905685.2). NCBI lineage: Eukaryota > Metazoa > Chordata > Actinopteri > Cyprinodontiformes > Rivulidae > Nematolebias > Nematolebias whitei. The sequence goes on from NC_056520.1 coordinate 1,424,027, forward strand.
GTAGTTTGTTGTTTAATTGGTTTATTGTTGATCTTTGTGTGTTTTTTTTTAAACTTTTTTTAACATTTAAAAAAAACTTTAGGAATCACGCTTTAAAAATAAAAAATAAACGGTTTTTGATTTAAAGACAATCTTTTTTCTTTTTTATTATTAGACCTTTATGTATACAGGTTGGTTCCTATAGAGCCTCAAAGACTCATTTACAAGAGAGACCTGTTACAAACAACATAGAGGGAAATGAGAAAAAGAACACGAGGGTGGAGGAAACAAAAAAAATCATGTTTCACATCATTTCTTGGCCGGGAAACAGTTGATGCAAAAAAAAGACCTTGCAACATATGATAACATCATAATACATTTATGAACAGAGGTCGACAAAGCTGGTGAGTTATCCATAAACACTCCAAAGTTCTGATAAGATGGTACAGTGTCTATCAGCATCATGGTTGAGCTCGTTAAGTATATGAGTCTGAAAGCTCAAGGCACAAATTAATCCTTCACATAAGGTTGGCAGCTTCACCACGGCCTAAACTGCTGCTGGTGTCTTCCTAATTAATTAGTTGATATCCAAGTTATCCACCGATTCCACAAAGCAGAAACCCTGTTATCATAAATCCAGTAATGTACACATCTACGTCCTCCATGGACAGCACAGATAGGCACACCATCTTCCACTCCCCCCAGAAACAAGGACATTCCGAGCTGCGTGGGTCCGTTCGGGGCATGAGGGCTCTCCAGCACCCTGTCGTCTGGTGGAAAAAAATTGTCAATTGCGTTGAGGGACCATCTGACCAAATCCATAACGATTTCTGATTCAGAAGATGTGTAAAGAGAGGCTCTGAGGTTGACAGGACAAAAGAGCAAAAAAAGCAGGAGGGAGGGTAACAGCGACTGTCTTTGTCGAAGGCAAGGCGAATGCTTGTTAGGTTTCCTCTCCAGCAGTTTATTTGTTCAGAATTTGTTCTTGAATTAATGATTTAATGAGATTTTAAGGATTCTGATTTGTTTTGTCAGTAAAAACCTGCTGGTACCAGCGGCAGGAAACCAGCCTCATGAATCAGTTTCTTTAAAACCAAACCCGGCTGAGAAGTGATGAGTAGAAACACCTGAGGGTCCACATGAAGCCGGTCTCTGAGCAGGCTGGAAGTGAAGCAAAGTGAGTTACTTCTGATGGCGTTCAAGGGACCAGTTCGGTCCGTCACTGTGTCAGGGTGCAAAGTGCGAGGAATGGACTTGGAATGCTGACCCACCCAGGTCCGAGGCCCCTAGAGAGACCCGGGAGGCCCCTGTTATCCAGACCTGTCGCTCGGCAGAGAGCAGATAATGATCTGTAGCCTCTACCTCTCTGGTCCCAAACCTCGGGTGACCCTGAGAGACAGCGTGTGCGCATGACACCGGAGGAATTTTAATTCGGCCCAGGAATCAGCTGGCTCTCCTCCTCTCTGTGTTTTTTCCTTTTTGACTCCAATAATCAGGCAGCATGGAGATGAGACACACCAGGTTACCATTAAAGCTGCTCCTATGGAGGAGACGGAGTTAGAGAATGCCCTCATGGAGCGTTTCCAGATGAAAAACCTCAGGAACAAAACTCCATAAACTGAATTAAAGGTCTCAACTCTAAAACAAAGGAGGCTCATCTTCATGTCATGGTAAGACCTAATTAGTTCTCATGTTCTGACTAAACTTGTCCCATCTGAAGAAAGAAAAGGTCTGTAATGAAAAATAAAAGGGTGATGAAATGGATGCACGATGATGCACGACCCTTGTAAAAACAGCCAAATTAGAAGCAGAGATCACCTTTAAACACAGAATCGAACTTCCTGTTTGTCACAACAAATCTTCAGGCAGATGTTTGATTGACTGGAAAGAAACCTGCATCCATCAGTACTTCTTGGGAACTACAGAAAATACTTTGTGTTCTCCTTGAAGATGTCATTGCACTGGGTGACACCGCTGCTACAACCAATCGGAACATACTAGTGCTTGAACGTTTGCCAAGTCCAGTCAAATTTATTTGTATAGAACATTTAAAACGGGAACGGTTACCAAAGTGCATTAACCAAAGAGATACACATGGGGAGACTAAGCTGCAGCCACTTGAGCAGCGCCACCTTTTTAGATAAGGAAAGTGAGAACATGAGGAAAGATCAGAAACGACCTCAGCACAAAAAGCAACGTAAATAAGACAAACATTTATGCTTACGAGACAACAAAGCTGGTGAGTTGTCCATGGACACTCCAGAAAGTTCCAAAGTTCTGATAAGATGGTACAGTGTCTATCAGCATCATGGAATGATAAGGCCACAGATGTCCTTGAGACGGGGAGAGGGGCAAGCAGAAGATTCTAGTTTACGTATCCTCCATGAGCAATTTGAGATAAGTCAACCTGTCCAAGGCCAGCAGGGAGGCCAAATTCAGATAAACAACAACAGTTTGGGCCGCTAGACTCTGATTTATGTCTGCCTTCAAGTTCTGCTGCTAAACTCAATGGTGAGTCCAAACAGCCAGATTTATGGACATTCTGCCCAGTCCGTGCTCGATTAGCTTTCTCCAAGATCAAATCCTTCATGCCGACAAGTTCCAGGAGCCGCAAGTGGCCTCAGAAATCGTGTCCAGCTTGTGGTTGAGCTCGCTCAAGGCATAAATTAATCCTTCACATAAGGCTGGCAGCTTTACCATGGCCTAAACTGCTGCCGACGTCTTCCTAATTTGTTGTTATCCAAGGTATCCTCCGATTCCAAAAGGACAAACCCTGTTATCATAAATCCAATAATTTAAACATATTCTTAGAATCAGAATAAACTTTATGGTATGGTATAAAGGTATGGTATGGTATTACAATGATATTATCATTGCACAGCAGTGCAGCGAGATTATATTCCGTAGAGTTGTCCAAAACATGGGCGGAGTGCACGTGGCTGCAGCTCCTAGGAGTGCAGTCCCTTATTCTTTAGAAAGAAAAGGGGAAAGACCATGAGGATAAGATAGTAGTATTAATAAAAAAGATCTCTTCACACCTTGTCATTGTTAGGGCATGATTTAAGACATCATAAAACTCTACCAGCAGCACATGTATAAACGCATTACATGTGTATTTGACGACAAGACGGTGACATTTGTCCATGAAGAACTTCCAGATAGCACCATAGTCCTGATAAGATGTTGATGTCAGCCGGGACAGCTCTGACAATTGTTCACAGAAGTTCTCGGGACATACAGCAGAGCCTTCTTAGCTTACACATCCCCAGGAGCAATTTGATAAGTCGGTCTATTCAAGGCTGAATTGGGGAGTCACATTCAGATGAGCCACAGTTGTTTTTTTGTGCAGGCAGACTGTTTTTTCTCATCAGCCTCAAGTTCTGCCGGTACTCTTGATGATCTAAAATGGCCAGATTTGTGGGCTTTATGCTGGTCCGTGCTTATTAGCTTCCTCCAAGTTCAACCCCAACAATCTGGAGAGTCCCAGAAGCAGCAAGTGGCCTACGATTCTCATAAATCGCTTCCATCTCACAGTTGAACTCGTAAATCAGCTGAGTCTGAGAGCTCGAAGCACAGATTAATCCTTCAGATAAGGTCGGCAGCTTTGCTATGGCCGAAACTGCTGCCGCCGTCTTCCTTAATAGTTGATAACATAGGTATCCACCGGTGCTATCATAAATCCATTGATGTATAAATCTTTGGCATCCTCCAGAGACAACAAAGAAAGGCACATTTTCCACTCTCCCCACGAATCCATGACGTATCCTGCCACGTGCGTCTCAGCGGGACATGAGGGTTCTCCAGGACCCTGTCGCTTTGTTGAAAAAAAATGTATTGATTGCGTTGAAAGTCCAGCTGACCAGATCCATGACAATAATTTACGATTCGGAAGATGTGGAAATAGAAGCTTGGATACACAGAACAGAGAGCAAAAAAGCAGGAGAGAGGTTAAGAGAGACCGTCTTCGTCGAGAGCGAAAGAGGGAATGGCGTTTGTGAAGCCTTTAGAATTTTCCAATGACCAAGTATAATATTATTATTGTCTCTTTTGTTTATCTTGGTTTTCTTTATCTACTTTTAGGACATGTGTAAAAATCTGATAATGTTTTAGGTCATATTGATGCAGAAATATAGAAAATTATAAAGTGTTCATAAACTTTAAGCACCACCATACCAAGATCTTGGTGGATTGAGAAAGACTTGTTCAGAGTTAAGGCCAAAATGATTCTGATATGTCCGAGAGACGTTGTCCTGCATATTCACCAGGTTCTACACATCAGCAGCAGCTACCTAGACTGGATCTTACCACGTAAACCCACAGTTGCACCATGTTCAGGGCTCCCAAACAGTGGCACCACTGTTTAATTGGTGTTTATGTAGTTCTGAGATCTACTGTTCGGTTCATGATCTGAGGGTGGATCCACTGATTGGTTGATGTTTTCTTGTTCTGAAGCTGCATCTCCTATTCAAGTGATGTTCTGAGTGTGGATGTACTTTTCACATGTTGAATTGAGGATGGATCCACTGGTCAGTTTGTGTTTTCTTGCTCTGAGGGTGGATCCACTATTCGGTTGGTGATCTGAGGGTGGATCTACTGTTTGGTTAGTGTTTCTGTGCGTTTCGGCTCTGGTTCGCCTGCTTGCCACTCCTGAGGAGACAAGCTGTTTGAATAGAAAAGCAGAAGAAAGCTTTTCCTCGAGCTGTCAGTCCTGGTTCGAGTCGGGGCTTCACACAGTCCATCATCCTGTCTAGTTCAAAGCCCTCCTAGCTGCAGGTCTTTGTCAAAAGCCTGGTTGGATACCTTTTATGTTCAAGATGTAGGATTTCTCAGCACAACTTTGATTATTTATTTATTCCACTTCTCGTGTGTGATAGTGCCAATATTTTACACGAAAGTGCTCAGCCTGCTCTGAAACTCACGCTGCTTTACTGTAGAACCCCTTAGCCTTTGAAAATTCCTTTTTTAAGTCTCTTCTCCCCCTCAGTTCCCCAACTCTGTGGTTTCTGTGTCTGCAGCCCCCCAACACCTCTTCCCTGCCTTCCACACGCCGATCCCCCTGGATGTCCGGCACCACGAGGGACGGTACCACTACGAGCCCCACACCCTGCACGCCATGCACAGGTAAGGTCCTGACCTTCAGAGCTCAAGCCTGGAGTCAGCACAGCTTTTTGATCCAAATCTAAACTTCACATTGAATCTCTACCGTACGGTACAATGGATGCGTTTCTGTTTTAACTACGGAGCGGATGTCAGCAGATCCTGATTGGAGCTGAATATTTGCCAAGTTCAGTATCAGAACCAGATGACAACACGCTGACTTCCAAAGTGAATAAGCAATGCTGGGTGCAGATTTCTCCTCTTGTCTCTTTGCTCTTCAGGCTCCAACCATCAGGGGTTCAAACCCTCTGAAGTTCGGCTGCAGGATCTACGTCTTTGAGGAAGAATTAAAGAAATTTATTCTACTTTGGTGATCAAGGTGCCACTGAGAGAACTTTAAGGCTTTCTACAACAGGACTTTGGAAACATTCTTTCCTGGCAATTGTAGCAGAATTAACGTTGGTCGTCTGTTACATCTGAGCTTTTCTTCTTGAACCACGCTTCAAACGTTCAGCCGGATGGTTCGTGACAGAGCGATACATGAAACTGAAGGAAGCTTGATGCTTTTTGCTCTGAGTTCTTCTGTTCCCATCACAGTTTGAAGTTCTTTGCAGAACATCAGATGATGCTCCCCCAGACATTCGTGGCATTTAGATCTAGGTAAAGTCCGGTCCTGTCTAGACCTCCAGCCCAGACCTCACAGCAGAACCACCGTTCAGTTGAAACGGGTCACAGCTGTTTCACATCTTTAATGGGTTTTATTCAATCACAGACTGAGTTGGAGGATTTTTACTAATTTTACCAAAGAATTGTTCATCGTTGTCGCCTCCAGTCTTTAGTCTTTCTGTCTCTGTCCCTCCAGAGTGTCTCTGCTGGAGGACTGATGAGGTCCATCCAGAGGTCAGAGGTCAACACCCAAACACTCACTGACTTCCACCATATCTGAGCTTCCAAACAGGAAGTGAAGGCACTGACTTCCACCGTATCTGAGCTTTCAAACAGGAAGTGAAGGCTCTGTTTAACTTCTCCTCCATCAAACCCTGTAGAACCATCAAACAAAATCTGTGGTACCACCGGAACCTCCTGCTGCTCATGTGTCAACAAGTTCTTCTAGTTTTCACACAGAGACTGTTTGTCTGAGGCTTACTTTTTACTCTGCATTTCTGCTCATCACCATGACAACCAGTGATTCAGCAGCTTCTATGTATTACCCAGCATGCATTTCTTCCTCCTGTTTCCATCATGGCCACCCCCGTCTGATCGGACCAGTCATGTTCAGGAGAATTCAGACAGGAAACAGGAAGAGGACTGAACCTGGAGTTTCAAATTAAAGCTCCTGGAGCTCTTTCAAAATAAGAGTTGCAACTCAGATTATGACAAAGTTCTGACTTCCTGTCAGGCTTTGCAGAAAGGTTTTATAGTTCTGGTTTTCTAAACCAGTCTTGAGTAGAAATTCAGGGTTTTTTTTCGGTTTGAGTCTTAAATAAAGATTTGAGGTGAAAAAATAAAGAACTTGTAAAATCAAAGTTGTTTTGTGTCAGTCTGCAGCTGACGACTTCATTAAGAGCTGGAGCTAATCTGGCTGCTGCAGCCGTTAGCCCCGAGCTAACAATGTAATTAGACTCCCAGAGGTCAGAAGTCAGAGGTCAGAGGTCACTGCTGGTGGGAGCAGAGAAAGATTTATTTACCCTGAACATTCACACAGGTTTAGCTTCTGCTTCAAGCAGCTTCTCTGCCGCTGGTTTGGCCTTCAGCTGGTGTAAAGGACATAAACGGCACCAGAGGAAGACAAAAATCACCCCTGGGTGAAGAACCGGAGCTCCTGGCACAACACGAGTCTAAATGTCATCACACGAGAAAAAGTGGTGCCCAGACGAAGAAGTCAATAGAATCTGCGCTCTTCCATTTAAATTCACAGATCTGATGGTGATGCATACCGCGCGCCTGGCGGAAGCAGGGCTATTCATCACAGCAACGCAGGAAGTGGAGGCCGAGCAGCGGCGGGGGGCTGTCTGCGGACTCGGCCACCTTGATTAATGTGATTTGATCCTGACAGTGGACCCCTAATTCATCAGGACCTTGATCTAGCTGTCGCTCCCCCCTGCCTGTGCCAAATTCACCTAATTACAGCAACACTGCGCAGCAAATGAAGTGCGCTGTCACTCGTGGCCTGGCGCGGCACTTTATTATCCAGCCGCGGCGGCATGTCAGAGGTCCGCTGCTTGATTGTCTAACATGACATCCTGCCGCCGTCCTCTTCATCACTGTTTGCATAAACTGGAAGGAGACGGCCGCTGGTCTTCTCAGGCCTGTCAGGAGGAAAACAAGACGCCTGTTCTTCTTCTGTGCAGTTTCATGCAACAACTCAAGGAGGAATTCTTCCTCCTCATATGAAACTACAAAGACCTGCACCCAAAGACGGTTCAGCTCATCCTGGTCTGCTTTAACCAACCCAAACATCGAAGACACAGTGGTCTGTCCTGTCCAGGTTGGACAGAGGTTCTGCCTCCACTGGAGGAATCCAAGAATCTAGTTTGTTTTCAGTGGGGGAAGAACGGAGCGTGAGATCAACAGATGGACCGGAGCAGCCTCTGCAGTATTGTGAATTCTGAGTCGGTCCGTTGTGGTGAAGAGGAAGCTGAGCTGTACGGAGAAGCCCTCCGATTACTGCTTAGTCTACATTCCTACCCTCACCTCTGGTCCTGAACTTTGGGTAAAGACTGAAAGAACCAGATCCTGGATCCAGGAGGTCTAAAGGCATTCTCTCTGCAGGGTAGCTGGACTCTTCCTTAGAAATGGGGTAAGAGGTTCAAGTTTCCAGGAGAGACTCGGAGTAGAACCACTGCTCCTCAACATCCAGAGGAGACGAGTGAGGAGGTTCAGACATCTGGTCAGGATGGGCCCTGGACAACTCCCTAGGGAGGTGTTCTGGACATGTCCAACTGGAAGGAGAACCATGGGAAAACCCAGGACACACTGGAGAGCCTATGTCTGTCAGCTGGTCTGGAATGCCTTGGAGTCCTCCAGAAGACCTTGAAAAGATGACTGGACCTCCCTGATCATTCTGCCCCCGAGACCTGAGTCCAGAATGAGATGGACATGACTGTCTGTGATTGACTGAATGATTCAGTGAGTAACTGACTGACTGATTCAATGACTCGCTACCTCAAAGATTCACTGACTATCTGATTCAATGATGGACTCAGTGATTCACTGACTGATTGATTCACTGACTCAGTGATTCACTGACTGATTCACAGACTGACTCAATGATTGACTGACTGATTCATTGACTGACCGATTCATTAACTGAATGATTTACTGACTCAGTAATTCACTGACTGCCTCAATGATTGACTAATGGATTCACTGACTGACTGATTCACTGACTAACTCAAAGATTCACTGACTGATTGTTCACTGACTGACTGAGGGAACATGAAGGAGTCATGACCAACCATTCGTCGAAGATGTTTATCAACTTGTGAAGTCAGTCCAGGGTCTAAATTCTTCAGTGGGTTCATTAAAACAGGAGGACCATGAAGGGACTGACCACAGTTCTGGACTTGGAAGGACAACCAGTTCTCTGTGTTGGTCAAGCCTTCAAAGTAACATGATACGAAGTATTGGGACGTATCAGTGGTCCGTTCGACTGAAGACATGAATAAATTTTTCTCTGTGGATAGTTTTAAACTTTAAATCGAACCTGGTTTTGTGGATTTGGTTGTCATCGCTGGCACCAACCGCCACTCTGAGGCTGAAATCAGGTTTTATAACAAAGTTGAGCGTGAAAAGATTCATGGGTGTTAAAAGGAAGTGTTGTGTTTGTATCTGGGTCATTTCAGAGATGGGTCTCACTGTAGTTCATCTCCAGTCTTATCTACACAACGCCAAAAGCTGAAGGAAGGACTGGGACGGTCCACAGCCGAGTGTGAAGCTCCTGGGGGGTCCCTCAGCTCCTCTAAGCCCAAGGTTCTGAACTGGACACAGGTGGAGCGCCCTCTCTGGGTCAGGGGGGAGTCTTTGCCTCATGTGGAAAGGTTCAGGTACCTGAGGGATGGAAGGATGGAGCGGGAGCTGAATATACAGATCAGGACCTTGTCTTCTGTAATGAAGGCATTGCTCCGGTCCGTTGTGGTGAAGAAAGAGTTGAATCTGAAGGTAAATCTCTGGATCTACTGGTCTGTCCTCATTTCAGCCCTCACCTGTGGTCTTGAGGTCTGGAATAGGACCAACAGAATCAGATCCTGGATCCAAGCAGCTGAACTGGTCTTCCTTTGTAGGCTGGGAGGCTCAACCAGAGAGATAGGGTGAGGAGCTCTGTCATCCGGGGGTAGCTGCTACTCCTCTGGAGTCAGCTGAGGAGGATCAACTGATCAGGACGTCCCACTTTGGAGGTTTTCAGAATATGCTGCCCTGGTAGGAGTCCCTGGGTCAGACCCAGAACTCTCTGGAGGGATTATAGACATTCTCTGATCTGGGACCAGCTCATGGTCCTTCAGGAGGAGCTGGAGGGTGTAGATGGAGAGACAGAGGTCTGGGTTTGTCTCCTGGGCCTATTGCCTCTGGACCCGACCCTACAGACTCCAGGTTTGATTCTTTTCACTACATTTAAGGCATCAAAAGACTTTTTCTGTGTTAGAAGGTCAGAGTTCAGAAGGCGATGTTTGTTTCTCTCCAGACGTTTTGCAGACGTTACCTCCTGATGGACGCCTCCCATTTAAGGAGCTCCTTTCAGCCACAGGATGTGTAGATGTCTTCCTGACACCAGTCCATGTCTTCCTGGCACCAGTTCATGTGTTCCCGGCACTGGTCCATGTGTCCTCAGCACCAGTCTGTGTCCCCAGCACCGGTCCATGTGTCCTCAGCACCGGTCCATGTCCATGTCTTCCCGGCACCAGTCCATGTCTTCTCGGCAGCAATCAATGTTTCCCCGGCACTGGTCAAAGTTTTCCCAGAATCAGTCCATGTTTCTCTGGCACCGGTCCATGTTTACCCAGCACCGGTCCATGTTTTCCAAACACCGGTCCATGTCTACCCAGCACCAGTCCATGTTTTCCTGGCACTGGTCCATGGTTTCCCAGCACCGGTCCATGTCTTCCCGGCACCGGTCCATGTCTTCCCGGCACCGGTACATGTATTCCCAGCACTGGTCAAAGTTTTCCCGGAACCAGCCCATGTTTCTCCAGCACTGGTCTATGTTTTCCCAGCACAGATCCATGTCTTCCCAGCACCGGTCCATGTTTTCCAAACACCGGTCCATGTCTTCCCAGCACTGGTCTATGTTTTCCCGGCACTGGTCCAGGTTTTTCCGGCACTGGTCCATGTCTTCCCAGCAATGGTCCATGTCTTCCTAGTCCCAGTCCCTGTGAATCTGTAGAATCCAGACGTGATCCGAGTCCAGGATCTGTGACCTCACTTTGCTGCTGGCATTTTGTTAACACGTTAGCAGCTGCCGCGGTCGTTAATGACAAGTTGGACGGTAGCGCCTGTGTGAGCAACATCGTACCTGATCCACCACCTTCAAACACAGAACCTGCTTCATGTTCACTTCAGAACGACTCGGTTCTAAAGACCCAGAATTTTTAGGAGACTGGATTATGGACCAGTGACAACTGTGCTCCCGAACACACCGCAGTGTAGCTTTCAATGAGCATTAAACCTGGTCCTGTTTGGATCCGCAGCTCTGACCTCAGAACCAGAAGAGTTGAAACGGGCCACAGGCTGAATGAAGGTGGAGGATTTGACCACAGAATGTCTCCAAATGTCTTCTTCTCCATTTTGTCTTCCAAACGGCAGTCTTTTTCTCCTTCCACTCAGCGGGTCTCTTTTCTGGCAGAGGTCAGAGGTCACACAGGTGGGTCGCTGTGGGTCAAATGATGCTCTGATCACCAGACCCTCCTGGAGGCCGATTGGGTCTGCACGAACCACAAGACCCAACCTCTGCAGACCCACTGAGTTCTGCTGGACCTGACCTGCTGCTCATCCTTCAGCTCCCACGTCCACGTGTGTGTGTGTATATATATATATATATATATATATATATATATATATATATATACATCCGGGAGGGACTCAGAGTAGAGCCGCTGCTTCTCCACGTCGAGAGGAGCCAGTTGAGGTGGCTTGGGCATCTGTTTAGGATGCCTTCTGGACGCCTCCCTGGTGAGGTGTTCTGGACACGTCCCACCGGGAGGAGGCCCAGAGGAAGACCCAGGACACGCTGGAGGGACTATGTTTCTCGGCTGGCCTGGGAACGCCTCGGGATTCCCCTGGAAGAGCTGGCCCAAGTGGCTGGGGAGAGGGAAGTCTGGGCCTCCCTACTTAGGCTGCTACCCCCGCGACCCGACCCCAGATAAGCGGAAGAAAATGGATGGATGGATGGATATATATACATTTTTACTTGTTTATTTATTTTTCATTTAACCTTTATTCATACAGGTTAGTATCACTGAGCCTCGAGGACTCATTCAGAAGAGAAACAAAAGTTATTTATCTACTGTATTTATTTATTTATGAATCACAGACTTGTTTAATTCTTGAATCCACGAGTGTTTCTGAAGGTCCACCTCACATCAATTGTACTTGAACTTAGACTAACATGTCACATCTCCTCCATAAAACCCAGTAGAACCATCCAACAGAACCTGTGGCACCATCAGAACATCCTGCTGCTCACGGGTCAACAAGTTCTTTGATCTGACTTCTAGTCTTCCCACAGAGACTGTGGGTCTGAGGCTTACTTTTTACACTGAGATTCTAACTGTAGTGCTGCCCCGCCTCTTTCTGCCACCTAATAAAGCGGGAATCACCATGGCAACCAGTGACTCAGCAGATTCTGGGTTCTTGGACCTTAATTTATTCCGAACCTCTGTTGTCTACAGGATCATGGTCGGCCCATAAACTTTTGAAGAACCTATCTAAATTCCAACACCAGTCTGAATGGGTCCATCAGATCAAGAACCAGACCAGTCCAGAACTAGCCTGAACAGGTCCACCAGATCAAGAACCAGACCAGTCCAAAATGTTATTCTGAAGGAGTACCAGGTTTCAGTTGGGCATGATGGTGGTTCTGGTGGTCCCTCAGGCTCTTCATCAGAACTACTCAGGAGCCACAGTTACTGAGATCCAGCAGCTCAGGGGTCAGACATCATTAAATTCGTTTAATGGTTTAAAATCTGTTTTTTTTTTTTTAAATGAACCCACTGGTGGACCGGACTGAGTTCACTTGTGGGCCTGGTTTGGCCCCTGGGCCCCCACTTGAATAGCCCTGGTGTAGATGTCAAGTCTGAATATAAAAACCTAAGTGACATGAAAAACAAACATAATTTGATCCTTGTTTAAAAAAAGACATTTTTCTCTTCTAGCCCCACAGGTCTACCTGGCAGCCCCATCCTCTCTGACATCTCCCTGATCCGCCTCTCGCCAGCTGCCGTGGCGCCCGGAGAGTCTCCGTTCAGCCCTCCTCACCCGTACGTCTCCCCCCACCTGGAGCACTACCTGCGCTCGGTGCACGGCAGCCCCGCCCTGTCCACGATCTCTGCAGCACGAGGACTCAGCCCTGCAGACTGTGAGTCCACCACTGCCACAAGTCCTGAATCACATCACTGTAAAACAAAAAGGAAGCGTGAAATTCACTAAAACTTTCAGTTTCTCTGCCCTTCCTCCATCACCATGGCAACGAGTTAATCTGCAGAGGCTGGGTCAAAAAGGCGGGAAGCCTTTGCCACTTTTAGCATTTAGCTGGACTTTGCTACTTTTAGCATTAAGCTAACCGTTGCCACTTTTAACATTTAGATCATTTTTGTTATACGTTTAACATTTAGCTAGCCTTTTCTACTTTTAGCATTTAGCTAACTTTTGCTAAGTTTAGAATTTAGCTAACCTTTGATACTTTTAGCATTTAGCTGGAGTTTGCTACTCTTAGCATTTAGCTAACCTTTGCTACATTTAGTATTTAGATACCTTGTTACGTTTAGCATTTAGCTAACCTTTGCTAAGTTTAGCATTTAGTTAACCTTTGCTAAGTTTAGCATTTTGTTAACCTTTGCCAAGTTTAGCAATTAGCTGGACTTTGTTACTTTAGCTGGTGTTCTGTCAGGTCATCACAGGTTACCTGTGTGTTTCTCAGCGTCATCGCTCTGAGGCTCTTCTTTAGATTTAAATGCCTCGCTTCAGTCCAGCTGACAAGATGGTAAATTGTTTTCCTGCTGCTGCAGGCTGGTGTGGTCCAGCTCTGAAGACAGAGTCCTCCTCAGGACCCAGTCCTTATCTGAAGACAGAGTCCTCCTCGGACCCAGTCCTCAGCTGAAGATAGAGTCCTCCTCGGACCCAGTCCTCAGCTGAAGATAAGAGTCCTTGTCGGGATCCAGTCCTCAGCTAAAGACAAAGTCCTTGTCGAGACCCAGTCCTCAGTGGAGACGTTTGTCTTTCATCAGTTTTAGCCGTGGAAACGTAAAATAATATTTTCTCTGTGAGACTCTTGAAATCTTCATGTTCACAGGGAATAAACTGGACTGAGGTGTAGCAGACTCTGGTCCTGGGGGGGAGGGGGGTAAGGTCTACAGACCCCTCCAGTCATAAACCCCCTCTCACCAATCTTCTGTCCTTGTCGCCCCCACAGTGGCCCATGAGCACCTGAAGGAGCGTGGGTTGTTGGGACTTCCCCCTCCCCCCTCAGCGGAGTATTACCACCTGATGGCCAGCCACCGGAGCCCCTACAGCGAGCTGCTCCTGCAGGGGGCCGGGGGCCCTGGGGGGGCCCACCTGTCCGACTACTTCGGTCCCATCGAAGGTGAGAAATGAGTCCTTTCATCTGAAACAAACCAATCAGAGCTTGAGGGAGGGGACACAGAGACCTTAAATTAAGACCAGGTCTCAGGTCAGAGTCCAGGCTTCAGACACAGTTGGACTCTGTAGACCAGGTCAGGTCTGTCTCTGTGAGCTGGACTGCCGATCAGAACCTGTAGAAGTTGTCTTGTCTGTAGCCTTCAGACTCCAGCAGGATCGTCTGGGCCAACCTGGTCCTTTGAACCTGTCAGACCCAGCAGTCCGGGACTCACAACAGGGCCTGAGTCCAAAACCACCGTTTGTCTCCGGCTGGACTCAGACTCATGGAGAACAATTCCAGAGACACATCAGTGAGGAGAGAGATGTTCAGCAACCCCAACAGAACCGCCGTCCAAACGAAGACTGAGGACTGGGCTCACGCTCGGACTGTCCAGGCCTCGGGCAAAGGTCAAAGGTGAACCTCCTGAAATGCCTTGTTGAATTAGGCTGGAACATTTCCCAGGGTCCTCTCTGACTGAACAATTAGCATGTGCTAACTGCTTAGCTGCTGAATTTTACGCACACATTTCTGACCAATCAGATTTGACCTTTCAGAGGAGGCGGGGTCTAACAACAAGCTTTACGAGACACATTTTAGAGGAAACAAGTTGAATATTTTACCTTAAAGCAGATAAAAAGGCAGGCTGGAGGATAAATCAGGTTTAATAAATAAAGTTTGATGTTTTAAAGCTCAGCCTCCACCGGCATTATGGACCCCCCCCCCACGCCCCCCCAGTGGTGGCTGCTGATATAAATCACAATGGAGGAGCGGCGAGGAAGTGGCTCCGGTCCATTCATCAGTGGAAGTGGCACATTAATAAACACATCTCCCCAGAGGTGAAGGCAGGAACAGAGATGAATATGGCTGCCGGCGCTGAACGTCGCCGTCACAGACGAGACCAAAAAAACCTCACCTGACCCCCCCCCCCCCCCAATCAACAACCTGAGCTGCAGCTGATTAAACGTCCAAATTAGCGTCCCATGACACCCCCCCACAAACACGCTAATGTCTTCGGCGATAAACCTCCAGAGCCGTCCCTGGAGAAACCGGCGCTGATGTTCGCCTTGTTTGTGCATTTGTTACATCATCATTTAAAGTCCATCGGCCCAGGACCCCCCCCTCGTCAGGTCCCACAGCTCCAGCTTCTAAACAGATAACGGATGTTGGACAGACTAAGAAACACTGAGCGGCCATCATTTAGAACCACATTTAAAGACAAACTGAAGAGGAGGCGGGGCTACAGCAGGAGGAAGGTCAGAGGTCAAACTCCCTATCAGAACCTCCTGCTGCTCATGGGTCAACAAGTTCTTTAACACATAGACTCTCTGAGGCTCACTTTTTACTCTGTGATTCTGTCTCAATGTGCTGCTGCGTGATGCCACGCCACTTTTGGCTCCCTAAGAAAGAGGGCATCACCATGGCAACCAGTGACTCAGCAGCTTCAGGCAGGAAACAGGAAGAGGTCTGTACCTGGATTTTCAAAATAAGAGTCTGTCACAGATCAGGTTCACTTCCTGCTGGTTTTTAGGGAAGCTGACTTGATTTATTAAAAAAAAGCTTTTGATTTGATCCCTGCGATTTTTAAAGACCAATAGTCAATAACAAAAGTAATTAACTGGATTTCTGGGTCCAATTTGAGCGAGCCTTAACACCAGATTATCGTCCATGTTCCAGAACGGATCCGACTCCTCGATCGTTTCCAAGCAGCAGAAATCGATGGCGAGTAAATCGGCCTCATTGAACACAATGGAGGCCACGAGGAGCGGCTGATGATCACCTGCGCTGCTCGGGATGAATTATAGCTGCAGATAATAGACACAAACTCCACCCAGAAAGGGCCCTGGCTGGGATTTGATCCGGTGACTTTCTTACTGAGAAGCAACAGCTCTACCCACTGTTCCACCGTGCCATCCCCAGATGGATCCAAACATTGATATTATCTCCATCATTGTTGATGTTGGATCAGACGACACTTTACTTTCTTCCTGTTCTCCATCACTTCTATATTCCTGGTTCTGGTTCTGACCAACAGATGAGCCGGGTTTTCATGTTCCTTCTCCTTCGTGGTTAGATTTGGGGCACACACAGAATCAAACCAGTAGTTCTCAGGGACAGAACCAGGTCCAAACTCTGGATAAAAGGTTCAGTAGTCCTGACCCACACCTGGAACCTGACACACTGACTCAGGTCCAACAAGAACCAGAACAAAGCTGTCCAGCTGTTGTAATGAAGACACTGACACAAACTACTTCCTGTTTGCAGAAAGTATTCAGAGTCCCAGGCGTGTCTATGGATGTGAAGATTCTCTCCGTGCATGCGTGGGTTTTCTCCGGGTACTCAAGTTTCTTCCCACAGACCAAAAACATGCATGTTAGACTAATTGGTAACTCTAAATGGTCCCTAGGTGTCCCTGTGATGGACTGGAAATCTGTCCACGTGTCCCTGTGATGGATTGGAGACCTGTCCACGTGTCCCTGTGATGGACTGGAGACCTGTCCAGGTGTCCCTGTGATGGACTGGAGACCTGTCCAGGGTGAAGAGGCGAATAAAGATAATGGATAGATAGACAGATGGATGGTTGGATGGATGGACAAATGGTTGGATGGATGATGGATGGAAGGTTGGATGGCTAGATGATGATGGTTGAATGGATGGATATAACAGCTGGACAAATGTATGATGGATGAATGGATGGATGGATTGATGGATGTAATGGTTGGACAAATAGATGGCTGGATGAATAGATGATAAATGGATGGATAGATGGTTGGATGGTTTATGGATGGATGTAATGGATGGATGGATGGATCCATCAGATGAGTTGGTTCCTCTGAGTCTAAGGTTAGCAACTTAGCCTCTTGTTCCTGAGTGATGGTAGGATGAAGTGGGGCCTCATCCTCAGTAATGAAGACGTTGATTCGGTCTGTCGCAGTGAAGAAGACTTAGAGACAGGGGAGGAGCTCCATCATCTTGGGGGGAGCTGGGATTGGAGCTGCTGCTGAGGAGGACTGGAATTAGCTGAGGAGGTTTATCTGATCTGGATGCCTCCCTTTAGAGGTTTTCTGGCCACGCCCCCCTGGGAGAAGACCCCAGGTCAGATGGATTGAGCTGCATACTACTGCTGCCCAGCAGGACTGTAACACACGACAGAGCAAAAGACTGCAACGTGTTCACTTCCTGTCTTTCTACAGCTCAGATTTGGAGCTATAGTTTGTTGTGGTAGTAGCTGAAGGTTAGCCCCATCACTTACTCTGAGCACCAACAGATCACAGGGAACATTTCTGTCTAAGGTTTGACCTACAAGACAGAAACGCAATAATGTCAGGAGTCAAAATGAATCTTCAGCTAAAGCCTTAGTGAGACCAAACTTGAGGGTTTTCTCCATAGATCTGAGTTCTGATCAAACTGACCAGTTTTGGTTTTCTTCTAACCGATTCAGACGTGATGTTATGACGATGTTCTGACCTACTTCAGACGTGATGTTATGACGATGTTCTGGCACCAAACGTGTGAACACAGTTTGTATTTCTGTTAGGTTTACAGTCTATACCCCAGAGACTGGTTTCTTTACTGTCACAGATGGTCAACTAGCATTTACCAGGTTTCATAGATTATTATTGTCTACAACATCCCCAGTCTAGTCCTGTTGTCAGAATCTTTGTCAGTCAGATTACAGCACCTGGACTATGTGTTGGTCCACAGTGTCCCGGTTCTCCAGTCCCAGACTGATGCCCCGGCTCAGCAGGAAGCGGGCCCTGTCCATCTCTCCGCTTTCCGACGCCAGCATCGATCTCCAGACTATGATCCGGACCTCGCCCAACTCCCTGGTGGCGTACATCAACAACTCCCGGTCCAGCTCGGCTGCCAGCAGCTCTTACGGACACCTGTCGGTTGGAGGTCTCAGGTACACCCACTCACCTGGACAAACACCCAGAGACAGATCAGGTTCCTTCTCTTCCTGACCCATCCTTCCTGATGAGTCATTCTAACATTCTACACCTCGTTTCCTGTTTAACTGGGTCCATATTTTCCTGTTCCTGTACTTTTGTTTTTCCTCTTTCCTCTTTGGTTTTGCTTCTCTCTCTCTCGTTTCTTGTTTTCTTTTTCTTTTCTGACGAGTTTCATTTTGACCTCAAATATCTGAGGCTTTAAGAACTAAATGATTTTTAATACAAACGTTAGGAACAATAAATAATACAGCTTGGTACTTACACAGGGTGTCAACTGAGTACTTACCCAGTACATATATACAGGGCTTTTACCAAGAATGTACCATGTAGATACCTGCACGTATCCTGTAGTTACCTGTACGTATTCATAGTTATCTGTATGTACCCTGTTACAGGGTACCTGTTTGTACCCTGTAGGTACTTGTACCTACCTTGTGTACTCTGTAGTTACATGTACATACTTTGTAGTTACCTGTAAGTAGCCTGTTACCCGTTTGTACCCTGTAGTTACCTGCATGTATGAAGTCACCTGTACCTGTAGGCACCGGTATGTACCCTGTAGGTACCTGCACCTGCCCTTTAAGTACCCAGTTGTTGTAATGTTTATTTTCCTGCTGATCATCAGTTTAGTTTTCTTTGTTTTTGGTTTCGCAGCCCTTCGTTTCCATTCCCTCATCCCATCAACTCTGTGGCGTACCAGCAGCTCCTCTCCCAGCAGCGAGGTCTCAGCGCCTTTGGTCACAACCCACCCCTCATCCAGACTACGCCCACGTTCTCTGGACACCAGTCGGGCTTGAGCCTTTCCTCGATGAATGCCTCGTGCCACAACATAGACCTGATGTCCAAGGTGATCCAGAAACTGGAGCTCAAAGGTTAAATTCTGACTGAATATCAGGAGAGTTTGTGAACTGATTCAGGGCTCTGGTTCCAGCCTCTGATTCAGGACTTGAAGGCCCCCCACCCCCTTGTGATTTCCAGCTCTTAAAACAACTGTGTATCCAAATGTTTAATCTTCAGCTCCAGTTGCCATCTGTTTGTTCTCGCTGTAGACCTGGTTTGTCATCGTCTTGTTTGATGCCGGTGCTGTGTCCCTCCCCCACCCACCCCCTGGGTCACAGTGTTATGATTTGTGGTGCATGAAGCAGCCCACACCCCCTGCCCCCTCCTCCTTCTCCGAGGTAAACTCTCAGTGGGGAAACCCATCATTTCTTCCCTCCCACGCAGTTGGTTTCCTGGTGTAATCTGTGATTCAGAGGGTCAAAGGTCAGCAGGGGCGCCACGGCATCAAGACTCAAACTCAAGTTATTCCACAGTTGACTCTTTTATCCCCCAGACTCCTCATGTTTTAAAAATACCTTCAATCCACAGATCAATGGAATACGTGTACAGTGTTTTAATTTAATTTAATTTAATTTAATTAATGTCTTTGTCCTGTCCGAACCTTCAGAACCAAACCTGAAGGGGTTTCTGATAAAACACCAGGATTGTGGTTCCAATCCATTTAATCTGGAAAAGATTTGGAAATACATTTAAAATACATTTATTTAGTTCAGTTCTTGTACAATGAGTAGAACCTCCAGTTACAAAGTTAATCCGTTCCAACGGGTGATTTGTACGTTGAAACTTTTTACTTTAAACATGTTTTCAGTAGAACTAAAGGTGTTCAAACTGTTTATTGTGTTTAACATCAACACGCTTATTAAGCACTGATCCTACTCAATGACTGATAAAAACTGAAAAATTAATGTTAGGAGGATGATAAAGCAACGGACTGGGTTTCTGTCACGTGTTCTGAAGCATCAGTCTAGCATTAGCCTAGCGCCTTCCTCTTCCTGATACTCAATACTGGTATAAAAATTAGTTTTCAGATTTAAAACAAAAGCAGGTTTGATTCTGACGGGAAGTTGAGGCCTAACCAGGCTTCTGACATTGACCAATCAGAGTTCATCGTGTCAGTCTGGAGGAGGAGCCTACTTTAGCTTCAGTTTCACAGGATGTAAATGTCCATTATTGATGATAAAATGCTTACAGCATCCCTCTGAATCATCTGTTTCCAGAACCATGGAGGCGACCCGGCAGTCAGCAGCACAGTGGACCCCATGAACAAAAGGTCAAAGGTGAAGGTGGAGGCAGAGGGAATGAGGCTGGCGTCTCCTGTCTCACCGGTAAACCAACCAGATATTTGAAAGAAAAGTACCATAAAAATACTTACGTTTTAATGAAAATACTCATCTGTGAGTCAGAACATGACACTGGAGATATTTTGTAACAAGATTTCAGTCTTGTGACGTTTATGATACGTTCTTGAAGCATATATTGCTTTAGTTGTTGAAGTTGAAGAGCGGGAAATTTTCAGTGTACTACAGTGTTAGCATGGAGCATCCTACAGCGATACAATACAATACAACTTTATTTATAAAGTAACTGAAAACAACACCGTTGGCCAAAGTGCTGTACACTAACACATAAAAGCATAAAAATAAAAAACATAAAATCAACAGTGTTGGCATGGGGCATGTTGCAGCATTAGCATGCATGCCACAGCAATAGCTTGGAACATGCTAAAGTGATAGCTTGGAACATGCTACAGCGAAAGCTTGGAACATGCTACAGTGATAACGTGGAGCATGCTACAGTGATAGCAGGGAGCATGCTACAGCGATAATGTGGAGCATGCTACAGTGATAACGTGGAGTATGCTACAGTGATAGCAGGGAGCATGCTACAGCGATAACGTGGAGCATGCTACAGTGATAGCAGGGAGCATGCTACAGTAATAGCAGGGAGCATGCTACAGTAATAGCAGGGAGCATGCTACAGTGATA
>NC_056520.1:1444717-1445286 GCF_014905685.2 Nematolebias whitei
AGCAGGGAGCATGCTACAGTAATAGCAGGGAGCATGCTACAGTGATAACGTGGAACATGTTACAGCATTAGCATAGAGCATGCTGCAGTGTTAGCATATAATATGTTACAGCAATAGCATGCTAAAGTAATAGCACTGAGCATATTACAGTGATAGCATGGAACATGATACAGTGTACGTGTGGCGTATGCTACAGCTTTAGCCTAGATCATGTTACAGTATTAGCATGGAGCATATTACAGTGATAGCATAGAACATGCTAAAGTGATAGCATGGAACATGCTACAGTGTTAGCGTGGAACATACTACAGTATTAGCGTGGAACATGCTACAGTGTAAGAAATGTTGCCCTGGTCATCTGACGTAGGATGCTGTGGAAGTGCTTCATGTTTCTACATGTTAATATGAAATACTACAAGTAACTACGAGTTAATATGCATGGCCATGAGGAGATTTGAGTCATTATGAGTTGAGAGTGGCTTGAGGCATTTCAAATGGCTAGGTGTTGCGACAAGATGCAAAATGTCACTACATGTCCCCATGTGTGGCTACAATGTACAATATGTTCA
>NC_056520.1:1445386-1448208 GCF_014905685.2 Nematolebias whitei
GCTACAAGGTGCAACATATCACTATGTGTCCCCATGTGTGGCTACAAGGTACAACATGTCACTACGTGTTCCCATGTGTGGCTACAAGGTTGCTTCAAGTTGCTGGAAGTTGCTGTGAGTTGTGAAGTGTCACCATGTTTGGGTACACTGATGCTACGTCTAGCTTCTTGTATCTACAGGTTATACGTGTTGCTGCATGTTGGTTTGAGGTGTAACATGTCACAACAAATAGTCTCATCCTTTGGGCTCAGATTCCAGATTCTTCTAATCTGTTGGTGAGGTCACAAACTCTAGATTGTGTGATATTCAAAGTCTTCAGTTTTCTCTTGAGGAACATTTTTCTCAAAGATTTCCACTCCTTTTAGACATAGTTCTTCACAGACCTGTGAACCTCTGCCCATCTTTACTTCTGAGAGATTAAGCCTCTCTAAAAGTCTCTTTTTACACCCAGCCCTCTCACTGATCTGCTAATGAAAAATCGGGTCAGGTCTAAAATGTTCCTCCAGCTGGTTCTGATTCTGACCACTGACAGTTACAACCTTTTATTGCACCTGGAACATCTTTTTACAGACGTGTTGCTGACATCAAATTACAAATTTCCTGTTCTTTAAAATAAAATGGAACAATTTCTTAGTTTCATCCTTTGATGTTTGAGCAACTTTAAATGTTCTGGACGTTTTTTTTATTTGAAGTTGAGGTGGTGTCAGCTGGGGGTCCAGGAAGTGAAGGCAGCAGTTTGATATTCAAGGGTGTTTTCCAGGGCTTAATTTGTAAACTGATCGATGCTGGAATGCAGATAGTGGGCGGGCCAGCGTTGGGGGTCTGGGGGTCCTCTCCCTTAAAATTTTTAATCAAGTAGATGTGATGTCCTGCATTTTGGGGTATTTGAACGGTTTGTTACACATCAGCCTCACAGACTGACTATATCGAGTCCTCCCCTGCTGTGTGTGAAGATTTCCTTCACTTCTTTATTAACAAGGTTCCTCTACTTCAGTTCTACGGTCTGCACATGATACGTGGGTTTTTGTACCCTGCTGTGCTGTCTGACAGGTTTGCGCCTGTTACTCTGTCATTGCTACAGAAGACTGTTGGTCAGTTAAAGCCCTCAGGTTCTCCAGATGACGCGATTCCTCCTCGACTAACAAAGTTCAAGCTTAGACGTGACCATGCCTTCAATTTAGCAGCTCCCAAACTATGGAACGGTCTGCCGCTCCACATCAAACAGGCCTCCTCGCTGCCTGTTTTTAAATCCCATCTTTAAACCATCTTTTGACACTATGTCAGATGTTGAATTCATTATTATTTATTTGATTCTCCTTTAATGGTTTAAGTTTTTTGTAATTGCTTTGTTGTTTTTGTCTTTTTAATACAATTTATTTGCATTTTATTCCTTTTGTGCTTTTTAACTTGTCTGTACAGCACTTTGGTCCTGTATGTTGTTTTTTTAAGTGCTTTATAAATAAAGTTGGATTGGATCTACGTTTACCTATTTCCTTCCTGTGACGGCTGCCTGCTCAGCTCTTCACTGTTTTAGGGGCGGAGATTTCTTTAATGTAGACGCAGAAATGCTTCACTTGAAGAGGCAGATCGTGGCTGTTGTGTTTAAAATGAGTGTTTATGCAATTATTTTCAGTTTCCATATCCAGTATAGGTTTTAGTCCTTCAAGGCAGTCATATTTGTCCATAACTTTAATATTAGTAAGCCTGAGAGTTACCAGATCCAGGCCGGATCCTAGAACCCTGTCAAAATAAGAGTTCCCAGATTCTGTTCCGACAGGATCCGGCTCAAATTAAGCCCTGGTTCAGACGTAAAGTGTTTTTTTTAATGTAGTGTTTTTTGGGGTAAAACTAAACATTGTTTAAGGTAAAAACAGATCTGATGTTCTTTGGGGCTGTTTGGACTCAACAACGTGTTTTCCTTTTACGGGTCCTGATCCGCGGCACCTCGGGCCCCTGGGAGCCTCAGCCTCCGCTGACCTCCTTGTAAATCTGGTGTGGGATAAAGAAAACTCCACCTGATAAGAGCTTTACCCCCCTCCCTCCCCCCTCGGCTCCTGTAAACTGTGCCACAGCGCTTCATTTTCATGAAATATGGGCCGAGCTTTATTGTCATCTGAGGAGCTTTTTCTTCTTCTTTGACAAATCTGCGGCTGCTCTCCGGCTGCGCGGCAGCTTTGGTGGTGATGCATGGGGACGGCGCCGAGCGCCGGCGTCTGGGGGCCACCACAATTGATGAAGAGAGAGCGTGTGGGGCAGAAACAAAGCTGCTGCCGTCAGCACGTTGAGGGGCCCTGCGTGTCTTTGTGTCGCTGCTACGGGAGCCCGAATGGGACACACTGTGTGTGCTCGTTTCCAGTTTTAACACAAAGTTTGAGGATTTCTTTACGTGAAAATGTGTTTGAAGAAAAAAAACCTTTGGAAAATTATTTTATAACTCGTGGACGTCTCATGAGGAAAACATAATAAATATTAGCCCACTAGACGAGGCGCCACTTTGTTGTAAAAACAAAAATAATATCTGATATCCTGTTTGTGTCAACCATGATCCTACGTTTAAATCCAGAGGAGGACCAAACCGAGCCTGACTGGACCTTGGCTTTAGAACACAATGAATACAGGAAGTGACATCAAAGCAACTCTAATAACTCGTTAAGAACTTACTAGCTGCTAGCTTTTTGATGCTAGTAGCTGTTAGCACAAGCTAACTAGCCCAAAGTCAAGTTGAAATTAGCTAATTAACTTTTACTACTAAAATTCAGAGTAACTAGCTAAAGTAAGCAGAACACAAGCTAAAGACGAGCAGAACACAAGCTAAAGACGAG
>NC_056520.1:1448218-1449020 GCF_014905685.2 Nematolebias whitei
AGAACACAAGCTAAAGACGAGCAGAACACAAGCTAAAGACGAGCAGAGCACAAGCTAAAGATAACCTGAGCTGTGTTTTCTTTTGTTTACAACAAACAATCAAGCACCTCAAGTTCATCTTCCTGCTGCTGTAACTCGTCTGTGTTTGAACAGAACCATCTCAGCGGCCCGCTGGATCTGAAGGAGGACGTGGACCGGGACGAATGTAAACCCGAACCCGAAGTTGTGTACGAGACCAACTGTCACTGGGAGAGCTGCAGCAAGGAGTTCGATACCCAGGACCAGCTGGTCCATGTGAGTAATGGGAGGGAGGCGTTTGGTCAAATACTATAAAACGAGCTGTAGATGTGGGACTTCATACAGCTGAAGTCTTCCTCATCTCCAGTAGAACGCTGGCATTGTATGGGGTATGACGTTGATGGGGCACTCACACGTTCAAAAACAGGCGTTCAAAGTTTTCAACATTTAGTACAAAGATCAAAGTTTATAACAAACAATGTCCAAAAAACAATGTTTTATCAGAACATGACTGACTGAAACCACAAGGAACTGTGACGATTGCAGCGAGCCAACTTTAGCTTAGCACTTCAGCTAAACTGAGCTAGAATTACTTTAGTTTTATCTCAAGAAGAATGAGCTGATGTTAGCTTAGCACTTCAGCTAATCTGAGCTAGCATTAGTTTAGTTTTATGACAAGAAGAATGAGCTAATGTTAGCTTAGTACTTCAGCTAATCTGAGCTAGCATTAGTTTAGATTTATCACAAGAAGAATGAGCTAATGTTAGCTTAGCACTTCAGCTAA
>NC_056520.1:1449030-1466799 GCF_014905685.2 Nematolebias whitei
TTTATCACAAGAAGAATGAGCTAATGTTAGCTTAGCACTTCAGCTAATCTGAGCTAGCATTAGTTTAGATTTATCACAAGAATGAGCTAATGTTAGCTTAGCACTTCAGCTAACCTGAGCTAGCATTAGCTCGGACGGTTTTATTACACCAAGAAAGCTAATGTTAGCATAGCACATGGCCTCAGGAAGGGCGAGAGGCGGTTTTGTTTGACGAGGTGTATTTAAAGCGTTCATGGGAGACTGAATGGACAGAAGCCCCGCCCCCTCATTTCCCTGTGTCTTTGTCCCCACGCAGCACATCAATAACGACCACATCCACGGAGACAGGAAGGAGTTCGTGTGCCGCTGGGACGACTGCTCGCGGGAGCAGAAGCCCTTCAAGGCTCAGTACATGCTGGTGGTCCACATGCGCCGGCACACCGGGGAGAAGCCACACAAGTGCACGGTGGGTAACGGATGGCCGTTGCGCCACCGCCACGGGCCCCCACAGGCCCCCAACGAGCCCCTGGAGGGCAGCAGCTCTCACACTCTAAACACTGGCTGCTAGGAGGACACACACATACCAGGACCATTTAGAAACTTCATCTGTTGTACCTCCACAACTGTTGCAGGAAAAGAAGCAGACCTCCAAAGACAGTCTGTAATGAAGGTCTGAAAGCGCGGGGGAGTCTGGGGATGGACCCGGGTGGGGTCAGGGGGTCATCACAACTAAAACCTGTGGTCTATTTATTTTGAAGCTACAGACTTAGATTAAATATTTATTCATGAGTACAGAACATGACCCTTTTTCTTCTTTCCGCTGCTCCTTCTTCAGGGGTCACCACAGCGAACTAAGTCGCACGAAGACTCTGTGATCGTTTTTACACCTGATGTTCTTCCTGACACAACCACAGACCACTGAGCTACCACAGCCTCTGTGTGGAGCAGAGAGCTGCCATCTAGGGCACCCGGAGGAGCAGATGGTGGGGGTTAAGGGCCTTGCTCAAGGGCCCAGAGTGGGGCAAATGAGGGTGGAGGCAGGTGTGGGTACTTCACCAATCCCACCCACATTCTTTAATGTTGTTGGTACCGGGAGTTGAACCAGCGATCTTCCGATCACAGTCCCACCTTCTCTAACCTCTGCGCCACCACTCCCTATACAGAACATGGCATACTGTACATGTTGTAATAATGGGCCCAAACCGGGCCTGCTTGGTGCTGATCTGGTCTAACACCTGAAACAAAAAGGTTCATGAAAAATAATATATAAAAACAAATCCTGGACAAGTTTCATGAAATGAATCTTTAAACTGATCGAGAATCTAAAACAGCGGATCAGTAGAATGTTCACGTTTGGTCCCCAAGGTATCTTTTCATTATCTGCTCATCTACAGGAAGTTGTTGTGACTTTGTAGTTGCAGGTCAGTTACGTGATCATCTGCAAAGAAATAATCTGTTTGAAGAGTTTCAGTCAGGGTTTAGAGCTCATCATAGCACAGAAACAGCACTAGTAAAAGTCACTAATGATATTCTCATGGCCTCAGACAATGGACTTGTGTCTCTACTGGTCCTGTTAGACCTCAGTGCTGCATTTGATACAGTTGATCACAATATTTTACTACAGAGGCTTGAATATGATGTTGGGATTACAGGAACAGCTCTAAAATGGTTTAAATCATATCTATCTGATAGATTCCAGTTTGTAAATAATTTTGTTTCAGTTTCCAGTTTATAAATAATGAATCTTCATCATACATCAAAGTTAGTCATGGAGTTCCTCAGGGCTCAGTGCTTGGACCAATACTCTTTACTTTATATATGCTTCCATTAGGTAAAATTATTAAACAGCATGGGATAAATATCCATTGTTATGCTGATGACACACAATTATATTTGTCCATTAAACCCAATGAATCCAATCAGCTACTTAGACTACAAGCATGTCTTAAAGACATAAAAACCTGGATGACCCTTAATTTTCTCCTGTTGAACAGACAAGACTGAGGTTTTGGTTTTTGGACCTGAGCACCTTAGGAATGAATGTTTCAGTCTTTCTCCCTCCTTAGATGCATTAATCTGTCCTCCAGCTCTAATGTTAAAAATCTTGGTGTTATTTTTGATCAGGACATGTCTTTTATCCCCCACATTAAAAACGTTACTAGAACCTCCTTCTTCCACCTGCGTAATATCACTAACATTAGAAACATCTGAACTAAAGATGATGCAGAAAAACTGGTCCATGCATTTGTCACGTCTAGACTGGACTATTGCAATGGTTTATTATCTGGGTGTCCAAATACTTCTTTAAAACGTCTTCAGTTGATCCAACATGCTGCTGCCAGAGTCTTAACTGGAGTTACTGGGAGAGATCATCTCTCTCCAGTTTTAGCTTCTCTCCATTGGCTCCCTGTCAAATCCAGAATAGAATTCAAAATCTTACTTCTAACCTACAAAGCTCTCAACAACCTAGCTCCATCTTATATTACAGATCTTATTGTTCCATATTTTCCGAACAGAGCACTTCACTCTCAGGCTGCAGGTTTACTCGTGGTTCCTAGAGTTTCCAAAAGCAGAATGGGAGGAAGATCTTTCAGTTCTCAGGCTCCTCTCTTGTGGAACCAACTTCCAGTTTCTGTCCATGAGGCTGACACATTGTCCAGTTTAAGACTTTCCTTTTTGATAAATCCTATAGTTAGGGTCGGCTTGTTATGCTGCTATAGACTTAGACTACTAGAGGACAAACTGACCTCATTTCCTTAAATGAATTGTTATAATTGAATAGTTTTCATTTGATACTATTTCTATCTTAACATGTGATTCTTGACCTGCCATTGTGTATCTGTTCCTACCAAACCCAACCAGTCGAAGCAGATGGTCCTCTAGTCCTGATCCTGGTTCTGCTAAAGGTTTCTTCCTCATGAGGGAGTTTTTCTTTCCACTGTCGCCTTCATGCTTGTTCAAGATGAGAGTTCAGTGATGGAGTTAAACTCGAAGCTGCTCCTCAGATAAATAATGTTCAATTATTATTTTTATACAAACTGGATTCCAAAAAAGTTGGGACACTAAACAAATTGTGAATAAAAACTGAATGCAATGATGTGGAGATGGCAAATGTCAATATTTTATTCGTAATATAACAAAGATGACAGATCAAAAGTTTAATCTGAGTAAATGTAACATTTTAAAGGAAAAATATGTTGATTCAAAATTTCACAGTGTCAACAAATCCCAAAAAAGTTGGGACAAGTAGCAATAAGTGGCTGGAAAAAGGAAACTGAACATATAACAAACAGCTGGAAGACCAATTAACACTAATTAGGTCAATTGACAACATGATTGGGTATAAAAAGAGCTTCTTAGAGTGTCAGCGTCTCTCAGAAGCCAAGATGGTAAGAGGATCACCAATTCCACCATTGTTGCACAGAAAGATAGTGCAGCAATACCAGAATGGTGTTACCCAGCGTAAAATAGCAAAGACTTTTAAGTTATCATCATCAACCGTGCATAACATCATCAAAAGATTCAGAGAATCTGGAACAATCGCTGTGCGTAAGGGTCAAGGCCGTAAAACTCTACTGGATGTTCGTGATCTCCGGGCCCTTAAACGTCACTGCACCTCAAACAGGAATGCCACTGTCAAGGAAATAACAGAATGGGCTCAGGAATACTTCCAGAAAGCATTGTCAGTGAACACAATCCACCGTGCCATCCGCCGTTGCCAGCTGAAACTCTACAGTGCAAAGAGGAAGCCATTTCTAAGCAAGCTCCACAAGCTCAGACGTTTGCACTGGGCCAGGGGTCATTTAAAATGGAGTGTGGCAAAATGAAAGACTGTTCTGTGGTCAGATGAGTCACGATTTGAAGTTCTTTATGGAACACTGGGACGCCATGTCATCCGGACCAGAGAGGACAAGGATAGCCCAAGTTGTTATCAACGCTCCGTTCAGAAGCCTGCATCACTGATGGTATGGGGTTGCATGAGCGCTTGTGGCATGGGCAGCTTGCATGTCTGGAAAGGCACCATTAATGCAGAGAACTATGTTCAGGTTCTAGAACAACATATGCTCCCATCTAGACGTCATCTCTTTCAGGGAAGACCCTGCATTTTTCAACACAATAATTCCAGACCACATTCTGCAGCAATCACAACATCATGGCTACGTAGGAGAAGGATCCGGGTACTGAAATGGCCAGCCTGCAGTCCAGATCTTTCACCTATAGAGAACATTTGGCGCATCATAAAGAGGAAGGTGCAGCAAAGAAGGCCCAAGATGGTTGAACAATTAGAGGCCTGTATTAGACATGAATGGGAAAGCATTCCTATTTCTAAACTGGAGAAACTGGTCTCCTCTGTCCCCAGTCGTCTGTTGAGTGTTGTAAGAAGAAGGGGGGATGCCACACAGTGGTAAAAATGGACTTGTCCCAACTTTTTTGGGATTTGTTGACGCCATGAAATTTGGAAACAGATTTTTCCCTTAAAATGATACATTCTCTCAGTTTAAACTTTTGTTCTGTGATTTGGGTTCTATTCTGAATAAAATATTAGATGTTGGCACCTCCACATCATTGCATTCACTTTTTATTCACAATTTGTTTAGTGTCCCAACTTTATTGGAATCCGGTTTGTATATGAATACAACAAAGTCCATGCTCAATAATCCAGGTATACAATCCAACATTTTTCCGTCAGGTCATCTGGACAGTCTCTTTTTTTGTGCTGAAACGTTTCACCTTCCATCCACAAGGCTTCATCAGTCAAGGAAACACACAACAAAACTGATTCTTCCCCCAACAGCTTACTCCAAAGTGGAAACTGTCCAGATGACCTGACTGAAAAATGTTGGATTGTATACCTGGATTATTGAGCATGGACTTTGTTGTTTTCAACCAGTTTGACAAGACTGTCAACAAGGAAGAGGGCCGGCAATGGAGGAGGGGGCGTACTAAAGAGACCATCTTATCACAAGCAGAACTGGTTTGTTCCACTTTGGAGTAAGCTGTTGGGGGAAGAATCAGTTTTGTTGTGTATTTCCTTGACTGATGAAGCCTTCTGGATGGAAGGTGAAACGTTTCAGCACAAATAAAAGAAACTGTCCAGATGACCTAACTGAAAAATGTTGATTATATATGAATGATTCTGTTCAGTCACTGAGACGACTTCTGTTGTGACTTGAAGCTTTAGAAATAAACTGAATTGAATTGTAGAAACTTTATCGGTCTTTGTTAACCAACACAGGCTTGTTCTCCTTCAGTTTGAGGGCTGCTCCAAGGCCTACTCTCGTCTGGAGAACCTGAAGACTCACCTCCGCTCTCACACTGGAGAGAAACCGTACGTCTGCGAGCACGAGGGCTGCAACAAGGCTTTCTCCAACGCCTCGGACCGGGCAAAGCACCAGAATCGGACCCACTCTAATGAGGTATGGACTGTTTAATAGAGCTCTGTCAGATTTTATCCCAGAGTCGGGTCAGTTGAGGTAACAGACAGGAAGTCGCTCAGACAGGAAGTCGCTCAGACAGGAAGTCGCTCAGACAGGAAGTCACTCAGACAGGAAGTCACTCAGACAAGAAGTCACTCAGACAAGAAGTCACTCAGACAGGAAGTCACTCAGACAGGAAGTCACTCCCAGGTCTGATCAGTACCGTTGTGGGTCGGCTCAGAACCAGTGTCTGGCTCGGGTTCTGCAGATGTTTGGGAGTGAATGATGAGCTGCTGAATGTAATGAGCACAACTTCCCATAATGCATTTTGCGAATCATGTTCCTGCTCGTAGCGAGCGGACCACCTGCGGACTCTGCAGAGACAAATGTTGTCCTGGAGATGGTCCAGCTGTTTCAGGGCAGAAACTCAAACAACAGCAGGTCCTGGTCCACATTCAGCATTAGAACCGATCTCTCTCAGACTAAGAGAAAAGCTGACCCAAGTTGCTGTTTGTTTTGGTGTTCTGATCCATCTAGATCGATCGGATCCATCAGACAGTAATGAAAACAGACCTGCAGGACTGATGTTCTGGTACTGACGAGTCCAACCGGGTCAGGGTTAGCTGAAACTGGTTTGTGTAGTATCTTTCAATGTCCTTAATGAGACCTCTGTACTGATGCTTCCTAAGGTGGTGGGGGTTGGGGGGGGGGGGGGGGATACAGGACTTTGAGGTGCTCCTGTGCCTCACAGCATGGTGGTGGACAAAGCGTCCTTCATCCAGACTACCTGTCAGTCCAGCAGTGGACAGTTCAGGACACGAGGTGCTGGTCAACTTGTACCGAAGTCTTCATCTCCTACCGTTTATCTGTAGTCCAGTTGCAGAGGCCACAGGTCCAGGACAGAAACTCAGACCTCCCTGTCCCCAGAGATGCTCCAGCTCCTCCTGGGAGACCCCAAGGTGTTCCCAGACCAGACAAGATCTATTTTCCCTGCAGAGTTCTGGGTCTGGCCTGGGGGTCCAGGAGGCATCCTAACCAGATGAACATCCTCAGATGTAGAAAAGCAGCAGCTCCACTCCAAGCTCCCTCCCCAGATCATAGAGCTCCTCCTCCCTCTAAGGCTGAGCTCCGAACCCTACGAAGGAAGATCTGGATCCAGGATCTGGTTCTTTCTCTCCTGATCCAAACCTCGTGACCACAGCTGAGGGTTGGAACGTACAGACCAGATTGTCTCAACTCCTTCTTCACCACAATCAACAAAAGCAACACCCCATACTGAGGACGAGGCCCTGTGGATCTACCCCCGCTCCATAACTCAGGAACAGAACCCCCAGATACTCCTCCACCTGAGACAACCAGTCCCCCTGACCCAGAGGGGACATTTCACCCTACAAATCAAAGAAACCACTTCTGGTTTAGAACCGTGGCCTGGGACTTATGGCCCTTTTCCATTTCCATGGTACAGCATGATTCGACTCAACACAGTTCCAAGGCTTTTCTACTAGTAACGGTTTGTGGAACCAGTCCCTTTCTCAGTCCCTTTTTTTCTGGGGTTTCAAGCTGGCCGAACTGGCCTAAAACGTGACGTCAGAGCACTGTTGGTCACTGATTGGTCAGGGGGTGAAGTCACTGGTTGTTTGAGAAACTTTCACGACAACCCAATCCGCCATTTGCAATAACTCAAACTTGAGCAGCGACTGGACTTATTTTAAAGATTTTAAAAACAATAATGACAACACCGTGCTCTAATGCTGAAGTGCAGGCATTTTTTTGTGCTTGGTGGCCCACGACAAAATTCAGAGCAAGCTAGATAGAGCTCTGCCGGTCCCCCAGGTCCTCTCCACTGGAGCCTATAGGAGTCCCCTCAAGCCGGGCAGGGTATCATCTCCCCATCTCTGAACTCTGCCGGTCACCGTGGAAGATCCTCTGTGCTGCCGACCCACAGGAGAACGCAAGGCCAGGGTTTGGGCGGGTCCTAACCCTAACCCTCACTCAGATAGCCCCCACCCCCCAGCCTTAGTCCTGATAAGTGATGGTGCAGTGTTTATCAGACGGCTCAGTAGAGCTCTGACCCAGGTCCATGTCCTTGCGGAAGGGAGCAGGTAGGGGAGTTGGGAGCAGAGCATCTTGTTCACATAACATCCAGGAGAGTTTGAGATAGTCAACCTTACAAGGCTGATGTGGGGGGAGCCAGATTCAGATAACAATGGTTGTTTTGGGTCAGGCCGACTTAATTTTCATCTGCTTTTACAGTCTCATTAGTACATCTCATGGTAACTCCAAACAGCCTAACTGTGGTCACATACGCCGAGTCGAGATTACAACTTCTCTGAGATCGATTCCTTCCCACCAGCGAGATTCAGGAGCTGCAAGTAGCCTGTGATACTCAGCAAGAATCACGTCCAGCTTACAGCTCAGCTCACACAGCATCTGAGTCTGAGTGTTGACAGCGCAGCACATTCCTTCACACAGGCCGGGCAGCTTCACAATGGCCAGAACAGCTGCCGACATTTTTCTAATTTGCTGATATGCTAGGTAACCACCAACTCCAAAAAGCAGAAATCCTGTTATCATAAATCCAATTATGTACGCGTCTTCTACATCCTCAATGGACAATACGGACAGACATGACCTTCCACTGCCCCCAGGAATCCATCGTGTATCCAGCTGCCAGTGTCCCGTCGGTGCAGGAGGGCTCTCCTTCGCCCTGCTTTCTCGGTGAGAAAAAAATTTGTTCAATTGTGTTGAGAGACCAGCTAACCAGATCCATGATTTACAATTCGGAAGATGTGCAAAAAGAGGCTCTGAAAAGGTTCACAGGACAAAGAGAAAAGCAGGGAAGGAGCAGGAGGGAAAAGCATCCATCTCTGCTGAGAACAAGAAGAGGAAAAAAAAAGCTACAAATGTGCTGAAAGTAAAGCTCTGCAAGAGCACTGTGAACAGAAACACATTAGGATCTGTCTGTAGAAATCATATGTCTGTAAGATCCTGTCTGTCAGTAGAAACCGTACGTCTGTAAGTGCCTTTCTGTCTATCTGTCGGTAGAAACTGTATGACTGTAAGATCCTGTCTGTAGAAACAATGTCTGTAAGATCCAGTCTGTCGGTCTATCTGTCTGTAGAAACAATGTCTGTAAGATCCTGTGTCTATCTGTCTGTAGAAACCATACATCTGAAAGATCCTGTCCATCTGTCTGTCAACCTGTCTGTCTGTAGAAGCCGTACATATGTAAGATCCTGTCTGTCTGTCTATCTGTCTGTAGAAATTGTATGACTGTAAGATCCAGTCTGTCTGTTTGTCTGTCTGTAGAAGCCATACGTCTGAAAGGTCCCGTCTGTCTGCCTGTCTGTCTGTAGAAACTGTATGACTTTAAGATCCTGTCTATCTGTCAACCTGTCTACCTGTAGAAGCCGTACGTCTGTAAGATCCCCGGCTGCACCAAGCGGTACACAGACCCCAGCTCTCTCAGGAAACACGTGAAGACAGTTCACGGCCCGGAAGCCCACATCACCAAGAAGCATCGCAGCGACGTACCGCCCCCACCACCCGCGCCCCGGGAGAACGGCCAGAAGGAGAGGCTCCAGAGGGAAGAGCAGACGTCGAGGACCAGCCCCCCCAGAAGCAGAGAGGACTACGTGCACATCAAGTCCATCAAGAGTGAGGACTCTATGGTGAGAACATGACTGTAGTTTCTCTCACAGAATAATCTGTGGGATTATCACTGTGTACAGATTATAGAGTAACCTGAACCAACGTGTTTGATGCTTCTCTCCTTTTTGACTGCCCTCATGGACAGACATTACTGAGGTGAGCTCCAACAGATTTTTATTATCGCTCGTCATACCACACCATCGTTCAGCTTTCTACTACCATTTTACACACCAGTCGTAAATCTACAACTGGTTCAAGATGGCCGCCACAGCAAACCAACAGTCAGGCAGTCTTACAGATATCCTCTGGACATGTCCAAACCAGCTCAGTGTGTCCTTTCTAACTTTATATCCCAGTTGTTCAACCTGTGCTGTACCTCTGATGATCTCATTCCTAATCTTCTCCATCCTTGTCTCTCCTAAGGAGAACCTCAACATCTTCATTTCTGTTACTTCCAGTTCTGTCTCCTGTCTTTTTGTCCACGTCTCTGTCTCCAGACCATACAACATAGCTGGTCTCACCACTGTCTTGTAAACTTTTCCTTTGACCTTTGCTGACACCCTTTTGTCAAAAATCACTCCTGAAACTTTTCTCCATCACTCCATCCTGCCTAGACTCTCTTCTTCACCTCTTTACGACACTCCCCATTTTCCTGGACAGTGGACCCCAAGTCCTTGAAGTCCTGCACCTTTGTGACCTCTGTTCCTCGTAGCCTCACTGTTCCACCTCCTCCCTCTCATTCACATACATGGACTCTGTCTTACTACAGCTGACTTTCATTCCTCTTCTTTCAAGTGCATACCTCCACCTCTCTAAGTTCTCTTCCACCTGTTCCCTTTCTCACCACAATATAACCAGCAAACATCATAGTCCACGGGGATTCCTGCCTGACCTTATCTGTTAAGTTGGTCCATCACCAGAGCAAACAAAAAGGGATTCAGAGCTGATCTTTGATGCACTCCCACCTCCACCTTGAAGCTATACGTCACTCCTACAGCACATCTCACCACTGTCCTGCTGTCCTCATGCATGTCCTGCTGTCCTTATACATATCCTGCTGTCCTCATACATGTCCTGCTGTCCTCATGCATGTCCTGCTGTCCTTATACATTTCCTGCTGTCCTCATACATATCCTGCTGTCCTCAAACATGTCCTGTACCCATCTAACATACTTCTCTGCCACTCCAGATTTCCTCACCCTAACCCTCAGTCCTAAGTTATTGACTTTCCTCTTCTCCCTCTGTCTCCTGACATGTTTCCCTCCTTGTGGTCTTCCACTAACAGTAGCACAATTTCTGCCGGCACCCTGTTTGTCAACAGCACCGGTGGAGGTCTTTGTTAACCGGGGCTTCGACCAATCCAGTATGGTTTTGCTTTGATGAACTCACATTATAGTTTTGGCAAAGTGTTTTACGCCGGATGCCATTCCCGACACAACCCTCACCATTTACCCGGCTTGAGAGCAGATACACGGGCTTGTGCTCCCAAGTGGCTGGTTTACCATTAACGTGGACAGCGACCATTAATAATTGACTAATATTTAAATATAATCAGAATATTTTCAGCTGAGAAGTGAAATAAACTTTTAAAAAGTCAAACCTAAAATGAACTTTTAAAAAGTCAAACCTAAAATAAAAGGGGGTAAAACAGCTTTTCAACATCTCCATGATGGCCTGCTGCCATGAACACACGAGCTGAAGCTGAAAGGCGTCAGCAGGTCGTGATGACAGGCGCGCCTTTCATCGTCCTCATGTTTAATTCACACACAGACTAAGACAGCCTGTAATCTGTGACCCCCCCACCACCACCACCAGAAAAACACTCGTTATCTACAATTAAGAGGGAGGCGGATTAAAGAGCGAGTGATTCAGTGTTCTGCATGTTGACCACTTTTGTTGTTCTGAAGAAAAACAAACTGGTTTCTGTTTACGTCAGCATCTCTCATCATGCACCCCCCCTCCCTGGCCCCCCCTTTCTCCCAGCAGATGCATCAGCCCAGTCCTGGCGGTCACTCATCATGCAGCAGCGAACCATCACCATTTGGCACCAACCATGACAGTGGAGTAGACACGGCGGCGCACAGCGGGGGCAGCCCGGGGGACCTCAGCACCCTGGATGACCTGACGTTCGTGGAGTCCACGGGCTGCGAGGAGTCCTCCGGGGGGGTCGCAGCGGTGGGCCTCTATCTCAGGAAGCAGCTCGGTACCGGCCATTTCCTGGATCGTCTGAAGAAG
This sequence comes from Nematolebias whitei, assembly GCF_014905685.2. Lineage (NCBI taxonomy): Eukaryota > Metazoa > Chordata > Actinopteri > Cyprinodontiformes > Rivulidae > Nematolebias > Nematolebias whitei. The sequence continues at coordinate 1,460,313 of NC_056520.1, forward strand.
GACAAGCTGAGAGCGGTGAGGGACTCGTGTCGGTGGGCCAACAACCCAACACCCCCAGTCCACGGCGCCACGCTGCCACCCGTACGGACAAGAGGTGAGGCTGGGGTTAACTCAAACACCATTTTTATCTTTAGTTCAAGTTCAGAGAGGAAATCTGCAACGTTTCAAAATAAAAGCACAAACCACTAGCAATTATCAAAATAATATTGCAGCTTCAACTTCCATCAACTTTCTTCTCTAAGGCTCAGCAGCAAATTAAGAGTTTACTTTGTAATAATCTATGAAAGACTCTTATTTTGAAGGTCTGGTTAGAAACAAGTCTGAAGTATTCAAGATCTTTGAAGCAGCCATGATGGAAAAATAAAACAGAAAAACAAACCGGTATTAAATAGGCCAGGAACAGAATCTGCTGAGTCACATGGAAGTTTCTTTATATAGCACATTTTAAACAAGAAAAGTTGACCATTAGTGATTCCCGCCTTTTTAAGCTCAGAATATGATGAGTCATGTGTTGGCATGGCAATTCCCGCCTTGTTGGGCACAGAATCTTATGAGTCATGTGTTGGCATGGTGATTCCCGCCTTTTTGGGCACAGAATATGATGAGTCCTGTGTTGGCATGGGAATTTCTGTCTTTTTTGGGTGACAAGAGGAAGTTCAGCCATATCATTACAAACAGAATGTGTTGATGAATATTAAGGCATCTATACATCATCAATATTTTGTTTTCTTTTGTCCACAAAATTTGACTTGTAAAACACATGGTGTTAAAAAAGTCTTTCACAGGTTCTGATAAATTGTTTTTGTGTTCAATCACAGGGTGCCTCCTGGAAACTTCAAGTGTGGGAGGAAATACAGCTTCCTTCCCTAGTTCTGGCTCTGACCCACTGAACTCCGATGAAATGACACTGCTGGGAAACCCTTCTGAACGCTGTCACAGTACTTGCAGCACCTTCAGCTCAGTCTACACTCTCAGCCGCCGCTCCTCAGGCATCTCTCCTGGTTTCTCCAGTCGACGCTCAAGCCAGACGTCTAGATTAAGTGCCAACCAGCCCAGAAACATGAGCTCTGCTGACTTTTATGACCCCATTTCTGCTGATATCTCTCGGCGTTCCAGTCAAGCCAGTCAGGGTGAAGTCAACAGCAATGGACCCGAAGGAAGAAGACCAGGCCTTCCCAATCCCCTGAACCTGACCCCAGCCCAGCACTACTGCCTACAGGCGAAATATGCCGCTGCCACTGGTGGAGCACCACCTACACCTCTTCCATACATACATCAAGCACATCTCAAGTCCAACTCAGCACTCTTTGAAAACTCCCAGGAATCCTCAGGCAACAAAAAGCTTCTGTCCAGGCAGTACAGCGCATTATGGAGCCTGATGCCCAACAAAGTTTCAGCTAACATCCCCCGCCGAGCGAGTGATCCCGGAAGACCGTTAGATCCTCTCAGCCAGTTGCCCTTTCAGAAGTACAGGAGCATGGGTTCACTGAGCAGAGGGGTCACCATGCAGCCCCATCCTCCTCCGGCAACAGATCGATGCTTTTCACAGCCAAGATGCTTGCGACTGGGCAGTGGTCTGCATCGACACCCTTCCTGCCTGCAACCACCCAGCATTTCAGAGAATATCACCGTGGAGACTAGAAGGAACATATGTGAAGATGCAACCAATCAGGCAGATTTTCAAAGAGGTCTGAATGTCCATCAGCAGCAGAATGTCCAAAGAAGGATGAATGTGTTAAATCTGAACACTTCCAAGAGTCTAGGACAAGCATGGGACAGTTGTCCCAGAGGACAGTGGGACATAGTTTCCTCTGGGCTCTTGGATGACACTCAACAGTGCACCAAACTAGAGGTACGAGGGAACTTAACCACCCTTCGGCAAAATCAGAACTTCAGACCTTTCAGTCCAACCTCCAACCAAGAAGTGGTGGAAAACATGTCCAACAGAGTGCAGCAGAGATGTCTCCAGTTCAGTTCTGAGTCAGTACCAAACCTCTTCCAGCAATCCTTTAACCTCACTGATGATGCTGCTAAGCCAGAGTACAGGTTCTGTGAAGGAACCGGTTCCTACGATAGAAATGGGAACCTACTCTGTGGTACCAAGTTGGCGAGCTGTAAACAGGAACCAGCTGACATGGACTTCACTGTGTTTGAGCCAGTTCAGGTAAAAACTGAGAGCTGTGATGCTTCAGTTTTGATTTTAGATCAGCAGAACTGTAATTTGGCTAGAAATCAGGACTGTCTCAAGCCAATAACAGAACCTAGATCTGTTCGGCTACTGAGCCTGAAGTTAACGCAGCAAACAGATGAAGGTTCACAACTTCCCTGCAGACATGAAGACAACGTTCTATACTACACAGGTCAGATTCAGGTATTTGAGCCCAGCCCAAACCTGGGTTTTCATGTATCCAACACAGTGACTCCTCTTGAACCTGATGCAACAGCTCCTGAGTGGACTGAAACCCAGCTGGACAAGACCTCAGGACTAGAGCAGACTCAGATAGATTTTGATAGCCTGCTCAACATCGGGGATCAATCCAGCTTTATGTCAGGAACCTTAAGTCCTGGACTGTTCCAGAGTTTCTCCCAGAGTTCATCTCGCCTGACTACTCCCAGGAGCTCTGCGTCGCTGCCCTCAGTGTCGGCCAGGCCGGGGAACATGGCCATCGGGGACATGAGCTCACTGCTGACCACTCTGGCAGAAGAGGACAAGTACCTCAACTTGATTTCTTAAAGTGGACGGCTTTCTTTGGCGATTTGAACTACAACCACAGACTCCAAACTGATGTCTTCTTCTTGTTTTTTCATGCAGGCACATCTTGACGTTGGTTTTAAAGTCAATTTAGATCATTTTGAAAAGCCGTACTTGTGTTTTCTTGTCTAAGGAGGTGAATGTGATGTGAACATAACTGGTTGTCAGATCTGCAGGATGGTTTTATGAAGTAACTGCACCTGAACATTCACCTGTAACGTGTTTCCTCTGTAAATGTTCCTGTCGGACTTCAGTCATAAAGGTTTGGGGATCGAACGGCTGAAGATGGAGTGTTCAGAGATATGAACCCACAGGTTGTTTTCCAGCAGATAATTAAAAGCTTCCTACAGGACATTGTCGTGTTGGCTTCATGTAAAATTTGTACATTTTTAAAACTAATACAAAATTACTTGATTTTTAAGAGATGTCTGTGTTTTTAATCACGTTTAATTTTAGGACTACACCGGTTCTTTACTTTATTCTTTTGATGACATCTAACGATGCAGATGCCACCAACGCCGCCACTAAAGCCCCGAGCTGAGACTGAGACAGTTCTAAAATGTCTCAAAATGTTTGTGATGCAAAGTTTGGACGAGCTGGAGGACAATACAACCAAACAGAGACCCGTTAAGACCAGCTGTGCCTCAATTGACACATTTGTAGGAACTTTGCAGTTGAATCTGTTAGATGTAAACATGTCATCACCTCAGAGAGTCCAAGTCAAACAAGTGGGCGTTTGTTACCCTAATCATTTCCTGTTTGGCTTATTTGTCATATGTAAAATCAACACAAGGTCAACAATACAATGAAACATGGTCCAGTTAGCACCATGGTCCAGTTAGCACAATGATACTGTTAGCAGGGAAATTAAGTTAGCGGCATGGTCTTGTTAGCAGCGTTAGCAGGTCTTGTTATCAGGTCCAGTCAGCAGCTTGATGGTAACAATGGGCAGCTGCCCTCACAGACTGCCTCACAGACTGCCTCCAGAACCGGGTCTGGTGGACGGAGAACATCCAGGGCTTCCCCGCGGAACCGAACGGGTCCGTAGAGTTCGTTCCGTGCAGGCAGATGGAGGATCATGGAGACGGCCACCATTTCCTGTTTATATGGATCTGATCATTTTCTTATCTGAAAGCTTCAAAATGAATAATTTAGTTCTTGGAAGAACCCGACAGGTCTCTTTGGAAGGCTCTAACTTTGCTGGAAACAAGAAATAAATTGCCCAAATGTTGCTTTGAAATGTTGATTTAAGCAGTTTAGATACATATTTTTAGAGATGAGATTCTTCATCAGGTCAAAGTTTAATGTTCGATTCAGACTAAAGTTTAGAAAAGGCTGAAAACAAAGACTGAGCTGAATGTTTGTTTCCTGAATAACAATACAAGAAAAAGTGGATGAGGAGCGAAACGTCTTCTGTTACAAATAAAGTCCAGTTGTTTTTGTATTGAACGCTTTTTGAATTCATCATGTCCTGGATGACTGAGAATCTTCACCAGCATAATACAAGAAAAAGCTTGTTTGGGTTGCCAGATATCAGCAGGTGTACATGGCGCCCGAGCTCTACGGTCCTCCTCACAGGTGGGCCCACCCACCTGTCCTTCCTTCAGGCTTTACCTTGACCACCAGGTGCTCTCTGTTAGTTCTGCCCCTAGGTCTGCCTCCCGGGAGGCACCCGAGTTTCTTGTTTATCGTGAAGTTTCCAGACGTATCCATCAAGGTTTTTAATTTACCGCAGGTGGAGGAGTTCAGGCGGTGGAATTCAGGTGGAGAAGTTCTGGTGTCTGAAGCTTCTGAGTGATAGGAGGACGGAGCGGGAGATGTTCGGAGCCTCGTCCTCAGTAATGAGGATGTTGCTTTAGTCCATTGTAGTGAAGACACCATTAAGTCTATCTGGTCTACATTCCAACCCTCAGCTGTGGTCATGAGATTTGGATCAGGACTGAAAGAATCAGATCCAGAATCAGAGCAGCTGAAATAGTCTTTCTTTGTGGGGGGTGGGGATGAGGGCTCAGTCTAAAGCCCCCAGTATACTGCCGCGTACATCCATACGCAGAGGTACGCACGTACCCCCCAGGGCATGTCCGTGCAAAGCTCAAATTTTTACGACCGCGTACGCGGTGTCGCACAATAAACTGCCCGGCGACGGACTGTTTTGTATGCGGCACCAATGTATAAAATTCCTCTTCTTCATCTCTGATCTGGCCTTTTCTTTAGTTTTTTTTCCAAGAGGCAGTGATCTCTTCCTCCTCCGTTGATGCAATGACTGAAATGGTGAGAAATGAAGGAATTTGTCACGAGCAAATTAAACTCAGGTCCAGGGTGGCTGCGGGAGGGTCTGGAGATTTCTGATGTGTGGGCTGTAGAGCCAGTGCTCTGTTTTTTTTTTTTTTTCTAGATCTTTTTATTAACAACATATGAACACAGAACACCGCTGCGGCGCAGGCTGCCAGCGCTCGCTTTTTTTCCTTTTTTCCGACCTGTCAATCAATCTCGTAGGCGTGTCAAATGACCAATCGGCGACCTCAATTTGTCCCGAAGGTAAACGCCCCTTGTCTGTGAAGCTGCGCTGCAGCTGCTTGGGGTGTACGCTGGAGTTTAATGACTGAACCCTCTGCGTACAGTACACGTGTACGTACGTGTGAACGGACATACGCGGCAGTATACTGGAGCCATTAGAGAGGAGGAGCTGAGGGAGGTCTAAGTGGAGCTGCTCCTCTTCTGGAGTCAGCTGAGGAGGGTCATCTGATCTGGACACCTCCCTCTGGAGGTTTTCTGGGCACGTCCCCCTGGTAGGAGGCCCCGGGTCAGACCCAGAACTCTGGAGGAATTATGGACCCTCTGTGGTCTGGGACCAGCTCAGGGTCCTTAAGGAGGAGCTGGAAAGCCTCTGGGAAGGATCACAGAGAAAGACCTGGCTCCATGGGAGGGGTTATCCTCCAGATTGATATTTTTCAAATAAAATAATAATAATAAAATAAATATTAAAATATTAAAATAATAATCTGTCAGAAACATAATCCTACATTTAGTAAAACATTTGAAGCTAAAACTGAAACCAATGTCCTCCTCCAGCTCCTCTCGTCGAGTTTCTGTCCAACATTAATGACCTCACGGTTTGGTGGACCTGGTGGATCAGGTGGACCCAGTGGACCCGGTGGACCTGGGCCATTCTGATTCCTGTCTCTTTGTAAACGTCTGTCTCTGTTGGTCCATCACGTCTGTCCCTGACCCGTCTCAGCTCGTGGAAACATCCCCTCAGCTGCTGATACAGGACTCTAAGAGGAGGAGACGAGGAGAGGAGCCTCGACATGAGCCCGGCCCGACTCTGCGCTCATATTGGCTCTGACAGGTGGCCCAGAGGACCACATGAAACAAACCGGCTGAGTTCAGAGCGAAAAGCCGAAGACTCACAGGAACATGTGATTGTACTGTCAGGAACGCAGCCGAAGAGATGTCTGATCTGAGACTGAGATAAGTTCTGCTGCTAGTTCCAGATCCTCACAGAGGCAGGGAGGATGAGAGAACACCGCCTCGGGCTGAGAAACCCAAAACAGCCAGGAGGAAAGAGGGTTAAGGTCAGACCATTAGCTGGGATCAGGTTTTTAGATGGGATAAGATCGGTAGCTGGGATCAGATTGTTAGCTGGGATCAGGCCTTTAGCTGGGATCAGGTCTTTAGCTGGGATCAAATCATTAACTGGGATCAGGTCTTTAGCTGGGATCAGATCGTTAACTG
>NC_056520.1:1466899-1467132 GCF_014905685.2 Nematolebias whitei
CAGATCGTTAGCTGGGATCAGGCCTTTAGCTGGGATCAGATCGTTAGTTGGGATCAGGTCGTTAGCTGGGATCAGGTCTTTAGCTGGGATCAGGTCGTTAGCTGGGATCAGATTGTCAGCTGGGATCATGTCGTTAGCTGAGATCAGATCGTTAGCTGGGATCAGATCGTTAGCTGGGATCAAATTGTTAGCTGGGATCAGGCCTTTAGCTGGGATCAGATCGTTAGCTGAGA
>NC_056520.1:1467142-1468619 GCF_014905685.2 Nematolebias whitei
GCTGGGATCAGGCCTTTAGCTGGGATCAGATCGTTAGCTGAGATCAGGTCGTTAGCTGGGATCAGGTCATTAGCTGGGATCAGATCGTTAGCTGGGATCAAGTCTTTGTCTGGGATCAGGCCTTTAGCTGGGAAAAAGTGTTGTCTTCTTCTGCACTTCCTGGTCTGGTGGAGCAGTGTGACATGAAGGAGACATGTCTTCCTCAGCTCTGACCTCCGTCCTCGTCTTCGTCCATCAGCAGCTGATTATCACACACGCGTCAGAGGAAGACAACTGCTGCTGGTGTCAGCGCCGATGATGGATCACGGGTCGGGCCCGCCTCGTTCATTTCTATTAGAGCCGCGAGTGATCGGTCCACAGCCTCCAGAACACGTCCACTTAGGAATCAATTACAGAGACAGCTGAGGACGCTGTCTGTCTTCATTTAGACCCGCTGGTCCAGAGGACAGAGACGAACCGACAAGTCCACACAGAAACATGCCCAACAGAACCAACATGTCCACACAGAGACATGTTTAACAGAACCTGTCACGTATATAATATTTTCTGTTTAAATCAGGGACAGAGGTCAAAGGTCAGGGGGTTGGACTTGCAGTCTGAGGAGCTCCTGGATCTGATCATGAGAAAACTTCTGGTGTCTCCGTCCTCCATGAAGCCAGTTTTCTCTGGGTGGCCCCTGTGGGACAGATGCATTATTAAAGTCCGTCTTCTCATTTCAATATGGCCACCTTCCTGCAGGCAGCGGGCCCCGGGCCCCCTGTGTCACCCCCTGATAAATATTAACTCGGGGCTCCTGAATAATCCTGAGGAACCTCAAAACCTTGGGTCATGGGTTGTCTTCTTTAAGAACCACAGACTGATCATTTACCCAGAGAAGAAACCTTCCTGCAGAAAAGTGAACCTGAACCAAACCTGGTCTGCTGGTCTAGTTGGATCTGTCTTCAGAACTCTTCGTGGACATGAACTTCTGTTGTATCAATAAAATCTTTGATATTTTATTATTTTAAAAACAAACTGTTTCTGTTTGACAGGCGGCTCCTTTTAAAGTGGAGAAGGACCAGACCCTGATGGTCCTGGATCCTGTCACTCTTTAGAGTTTGGTCCAGCCAAGCTCCAGGAGCCACCAGGTCCCCCAGACCTGGCTCTGGGGGGTGGGGGTGCCCTGGTTTCCTGATGCTACTGTGGTTGATCCATCAAGGTTTTTGAACCGCTCCTGGTCTGACCTCTCTCTGGAGAGACCCTATAGGTCTAACATCCCTCACATAGTCCCCGGGATCAGGGTTTTTTTCAAAGCCCCCCACCACACTGCGGTGGTGGTTCTGTAAAGGGGTGGAGTCCAGGTATCTGGGTGTCTTGTACCTGAGTCTGTGATGGACTGGAGACCTGTCCAGGTGTCTCCGTGATGGACTTGGAGACCTGTCCAGGTGTCTCCGTGATGGAGACCTGTCCAGGTGTCTCCGTGATGGAGACCTGTCCA
>NC_056520.1:1468629-1468697 GCF_014905685.2 Nematolebias whitei
CCGTGATGGAGACCTGTCCAGGTGTCTCCGTGATGGAGACCTGTCCATGTGTCTCCGTGATGGAGACC
>NC_056520.1:1468797-1474653 GCF_014905685.2 Nematolebias whitei
GCTGATTAATGGATCAGCAGCTCAGGTTTGCTGTTTATTTATCAATAGAATAAGTAAAACGTTTAAATTAAGCAGGTTAACTCGCAGTAATTTCCATTCCTTTACTGACATCTAGTGGACAGTTTACAGATTGCACCCTTAAATTTAAAACCAGAGGAGTTCAAGTGTGTGTGGTTTTAACCTTCTGTAGGGTTTGTAGGTTACATACAGTTGATATGAGCACCCTGAACTTCTTAATTTACTTATTAACTATAGTATATTTCTGTAAGGACACATTTTAAAACTAAAATAAGGAAAAAGTTGTGATTTTATTGGCAATTTTCAGGAAAAGTGCATCGAAACTGCACTGCTGAAGGATGGACGGACCTTCTCGTCCCACATGAGGATGCATGTGGCTACACATTCAACGAGTCCTTTCATTTTCTTGGAGAGGTTGGTGTTTTCTTTTGTCCAGTGTGTAGCATGCCGACATTTAGCTGTGTGTCTTACTGTCCCCAGACTACGTCCATCCTGTTAGCGGTCTCTATCCGACTCGCTGAAGGTTGATAAATAAAAACGGAAATGAAATGTAAATCACTCTGCATGCAAATTTGCTTTTGCTGCGCTTTTACTTTGAAGGCGAGTGGACGTTTACATCAGCAACCTCTTTGTGTGCGCTAACGGTGGTCTCTCCACTGGACAATGGATTCTTTGAGAGATTTAGGAATTATGATCATGTCGGCACATAGTAAATAAAGATGTTCAGCCTTTCAACACACAAAGAGAAACAGAACAGGTACTCACATTCTTGGCACCGGCGAAGACCGAGCTCTTGTTCTTGGTTTCTTACCTGATCAACCAACTTACAGGAAAACTCCAAAAAGGGAAGGCAAGGGATAACAGGTTAGCACAGAATATACCGGATTGTTCACCGTGTAAGTCACGTTTTTTTGTTGTTGCATAATCTGCATGCCCTGCGACTTATAGGCCGAAGCAACGTATTTATGGATTTATTCCCATATTTATAAACTATTTTTGACTGAGATATGACTATTTTCATTCATTCTGACTGAAAATATTGAACACTACCATTTTCAAACGCTAGATGGCACCAGAGAGGTATGGCATGCCGTTGTGTCATGTAATAGGTAAAAGTGGCTATAATGACTTAAAAAAAAGTTCAAGACAAAAACAACTGGATTTTATTTATTTTACTTTATTGTTTTTGTCTTGAACTTTTTTGACTTTATCATATCCTGGATGACTGAGAATCTTCAGCAGCTATTAATGACGCAATCAGCTTGCCGTAGTCTTCCACCTTCGTTCTGCTCGCTCGGAGCAACTGTCACGTCAGCTTCATTTCTCTGCGCCGCCGCGACGAAATGCAGCTGATTTGATCATTAAAGTGCATTTATTAAGAAAAAGTTAGACTGACACACCTTTGCTGTAAAGTCGAGCAAACAAATAATTGTTTTTAAGTATTTATCTTGTTAAATTTCAAAGAAACACAGAGACTTGTCCCTCTGCGCATTTCTATTTCTGCGTATCGGCTTTTGAAATGCAGCTGATTTGACCGTCAAAGTCATGTCCAGAGGAGGGACAGCGGTTTGGACGTGTCCAGAGGAGGGACAGCGGTTTGGACGTGTCCAGAGGAGGGACAGCGGTTTGGACGTGTCCAGAGGAGGGACAGCGGTTTGGACGTGTCCAGAGGAGGGACAGCGGTTTGGACATGTCCAGAGGAGGGACAGCGGTTTGGACATGTCCAGAGGAGGAACAGCGGGTATATTGGTAGAAGACGTTAGAAATGCAGCTGCCAGGAAAAAGACAAAGAGGAGACATCTGGATGCAGTTAGAGAGGACGTGAAGGTAGTTGGACTGAGGACAGAGGACATGGAGGTAGTTGGACTGAGGACAGAGGACGATGGAGGCCGAAGACACAAGTGCAAACCTCTTAAGAGGGAACAGCCAAAATAAAAAGAAGATCTACAGTTTGGTGTTAGATGAGCCGAACTTTCAACACATATTGTGAGCACCAAAAGATCTTCCTTTTAAATTGTGTCATTAACTTCTTGAGCCAACTGACACTGTTAGCAAAATATGTGATGAGCCAGCGGATGGACTGTAACGAACGCTGGCTGCACATCTACAACTAACATTTGGAGAAAACAGAGTTGAGGACGGTCAAACTCGATTGCAGCTACAAGTCGGTACATTTTACAAATATTTAGCTGCAGTTTGGAGTGGTAGTAGCCGAGAGTAATCAGCTGCGCAGAGTTCAAGCACAAACAGATCAGCAGAGTTTTTATATACAGCAGGAGAGCGTGCTCAGGGTTTATGTCCTATAGATTTCCGTGGTTATTTGAAAGCACGACCAGCGCCAGCAGCAGCTCCTGTTCGGCCCATAGTGCTTGTGATGGAATAAGCACTCGTGAACCTGCTGGGGCTGTAAAGGTTTTCAAAGCAGCGTTTAAAGGATCCATTTAATCATGTAGCATGTTTGAAGTCCCTACTCCAACGGAAACATGCTTTCCAATACGTTGTAGGACAAACGTGCACGACAGCAATGCGTCATCACGAACACACAACAGGTGGCTGCAAGTGTCGGACCTGGAACATCTGCAGGAAACGCCACCACCACTAACCTGAGCAACGAGCCGGCTGACCCACTGCCAGAGCTCATCGTCCTCTTACACCTGCTGTCCCCTCGTTTCCACCCCGAGCCGAAGGAACGCACCGTGTCAGTCGCTGTCACAAACAGCAGAAGGTCAGTTCCACCCTGGCGAGCAGAGCCGAGCAGCCATTTCTCAGCTCATTAAGGAGCAGTGCGCCATCCTGGTGTCACGAAGCAACGCCTCGGAGACCTCCCCACACAAACAACCACCGTTTTTAATGGAGCCCGAGACAAGGGACAGACCCTGTTCTTCAGAAGCATCGAGATGTTTCCTCAGATATACCTGGCTGGAACATCGTACAATCAACAGGTTCGTGGGCGAGGGTGCCCAGATCAAAAACACGTCAACACATCTTCCAGATGAGCTGATGGTCAGTGTCATGGATGTAGTCGTTATAAGGTAGACATGTTTAGACTGTTGCCATGGCAACTAGTTAAAAAATGGGAAGCCAAGTCAATAATACAAACAGATATAGACCAGGGTTTTCTAGTCGAGGCCTAATTACATTTATAGAGTGCTACATTCAAAGGACTGAGCCTGAACAAACCAAGAGATTGACACCGAGCGTTAACTTCTCTGTTTATGTGCTGATAATCTGGATAGGTTTTCCATCTTTGCACTTCTTTACCTTCTTTTCTTACGTACCAAGTGTCAGTAAAATGGTGCATTTTGTGCAGAAATCAACAGTGATTAAAAACTAGTGATGGGTCCGGCGACAGCGATGCGTCGGTGCGCGTCTCCCAAGTAGGTATCGCTAAGGACTGAACAGAATCTTCTTGTGTTTGACAGCAGACAGAACGAGAAACCTTCAGCTTTTAAAAACGAGTTGACGTAATTTAACTAAAGAGCCAGAAGTACAGCTTGTCAGTGTTCGGTCTGCAGAGAACCCCTTCTCCGGAAACACTATTAGAAAGTCACGTGACCAATACAGGTCATCTTTAAATTCATCAAGAATTATGACGCAGCCTCAAACCAAGAGAACGGTTTCTGTCGTGTGGGACCATTTCGATCTCGTATCGGAAAATAAGCTCTTTGTTTTAACTTCCTTGTCGTTTCATCCTGTTAGAGTTTCCACTTGATCCGTCCGAATTCAAATTAATTTCAACGTCGCTCTTAGTTTATTCTTCATATTATTTTCTGCGGGTTAAATGTCGCATTTGTTCGGCAGAGCTTTCGTATTTGAGTGAATCCACCTCCTCGATGCTGAGGCTCCCCGAGCCTCGTGCTCTCGTCTCGCGACAGGTTACGACGACGCACCAGCAGCCGGTACATTTTTAAAACGTGCTGGTTCATTACGCAATGATTGTGCACGTCGGCTCGGGCTTCTACGATGCAGCGCAACGAGATCTGAATAAGAATGCACAATATAATATTGTGTTAATCCACTTGTTGAGGAGGAGGCGGGTCAAACCAAGTCCTGTTAACCTCAGATGGATCAGCTGATCACCGGCCGCGCGCGTCTCCGCACCTTCTGCCATCTGTAGTGAAGTAGCAGAATTACAGGGCCGGACGCAAAAACAGAGAAACCGACTGAGCCGTGCTCATCTTGAAGGTGTCACCGTGGCTGCAGCAACAAATTACAACGTGAAGAACGTCCAGGACCTGCTCCACAGCTTCTCGGCACTAACAGATAACGCGCTGGCTGCGTTTCCTTTTTGTTCATAGGTGGGTTGTTCAATTTGCTGAGTGACTTGGGGTGATATCGCGGCTCTCCCCTGGATTTTGATCCGTCAACGTGGCTCTTTTGAAAATAAATAAATAGTGAGGATCACTGCATTATAGGACGAGGCATGAGAACGAAGTCCCTGACACATCCAGGTAAACTCAGGTATACAACTGTTCTACAACTTACTCAGTTGCTTTATTGATAATTAATTCCTATTAATTTATCTCATTTCTAACCATCAAGCTTCCAGGAAGCAGATGCAGGATGAGGCTCTGCTCAGTTTCATCCTGAAGGACTGCCAGACAAACTTACATTTTTAGAATAAAAAACAATCCCAGTCCACAATCATCCCCTTCACTTATATTTTCACGTGATGATACATGTTCACATTATTTATTGACTGTATCTAAAAATATCAAAGATATTTTAAATTTAAATGAAAATATTAACTAATACAATGACTTAAATCGTATTATTGTATATAGTAGGTCAAGTTGCTTGTGGGGATTTTTAAGTTCCAGCAGGTGTCAGTGTGCAGTGACAGTATCGATACAGTATCGATACAGTTTGGTAATGTGTTGAAACCGACCCATCGCTATTAAAAACCTTTGAACACAAATAAATCCTGATATTGCTCAACTTGCTTTGTAAAACCTCACAGGCTGACATGTGGAATGAAAGACTAGAACAAGAATGCTAAAATAATTAAAAATAAATTAAAAGAACAGGCCGGTTGAGTGATCAGCAATCGTGCACATGACTAAATCTCTTTACGTTTTAAATCTTGAACTTGTTTTCCTCGACATACCTGAGATCCTCAGTCTCCTCTGCTTCATCTCCTCCTTCCAGCTGCTCCTCGTTCCCAACCAGCTCACCTGCGTCCCTCCCGATCACCTGACGCTTTCTCCGATCACCCTCTGAGGTGTAGCCTTGATCCATCTGCTCCGTCACATTACAGTGAGGTTTCTTGAACTGCGTGCTTCCTTGTATTTAGTTTAGTTTGGTTCATCTGCCATCATTGCAAAAAAAAATAAATTCACGCCGCTGAGATGAACAGCTGTTGAGATGTTATCGTACACAGTAACAGGAAGTGATGTCAAAGGGGAACGCCTAAATGTAAACAGTGTTGCAACAATAGCTACAATCTGATGTTGTTGTTGTTTAGATTATTCTGAATGAACGTCAGAGACGAGGAAGAGCCAGAGTTCAGAAAGCATGGCTTCACTAAACAAAGGCCAGGGAGTTCCCCTTTGATGTCACTTCCTGTTTCACTTTGGCAGCACCAAGTTCAAACGGACATATGCCAGTTATGAGACAAAATGAGTACATTTGTGCATTATTTCTTAAATCCCAAAATGTTTTCGTCCGTGTTTTGTATTTGTAGGATATGCATGCGACAGGCACTTTAAAGAAACCATTTTGGTCAAACCTTGAAAATAACAACAAAAAAAGGTTGAATCATGTCATCTGGACTTCGTTTTTTGTTAAAAAGAAACGTTTCGCCCCTCATCCAAGAGGCTTCGTCAGTCTGAGGCCTAG
>NC_056520.1:1474753-1483629 GCF_014905685.2 Nematolebias whitei
GGGGGGGGGGGGTGTAGTGGATCCTCCAGTATGTGCATCTTTATCTCGTGTTGCCAGCACTTTGCCTGGCTGCAGAGAGACAAGCAGCAGCCTCCCTGTCCTCCTGCTTCCTCCAATCCTCAAACAGAAGGCTCACTTTAGAGGATAGATTAAAGCTGCAGCCATGCTTTTACGATCAATACCCTCCACACGCTCGGATCCACGCTCTTCATTCAAACCTTTTCGTAGAGGGTGCGGATACATCACCCTTCCTCGTTAACCCCAGCTATTACAGTAACACCGTCCTCCCTGACAGGCCCCCATTTGAGCAGATGGCTATCATAGATCTGATTGGATTTGCTAATTCATGAGCTAAACGTTCCTTTTTTTCCTCCTCCCCTCCCTTCTCCCATTACGTCGACACGTGTTAAGCGACTTCAGGCTGTTGTATCTTAAAATATCAGCTGATGATGACCCAAATTGTGGTGGGAAATGATACGCTCGTAGCTACTTTTTCTTGCCCTTTGCAAGGGAAAAACATCATCCAGTTTTAGGACTCCAGGGCTGTGGTGAATTATAGTCGGGTTTTATCATCCACGAGCCTGTGGTTCCACATCAACACCTCTGCTCTGACACTTGTCACGGGCCGCTGCCTGCACAGGTGCCGCTGGTTTGACGTTCATCAGAGGCGATGACTGCTGGACCCAAGTGCTTCTCTCAACATAGCAGACAGAAGCTCCAGTCAAAGTCCATCCACCTCACTTCAGACGCCATCAGCTCTAATGTCCCGACAACTAAAATCCTTTCAGGTGGACAATCCTGCTCTGTTCAGAAAAAAAGAGCTTTATTTTCATCGCACTATGCAGAGTTTTCCTTTATCTTGTGGGTGGTGGAGTGTTTACGTGTGTGGGCGGGTGTTGGTCAATACTAATGACTCAATGATTACTTCACCAGGAGACTCCTGGATCTAACGATTGATTTTCCAAAGTACGCTGGTTCTCCTGTGCATTTCTCCTCATGGAAAGTCTTGACTTGTACAACCCCCAGTTTGGGAAAAAGTCGTGACGATGTGTAAAATGTAAATAAAATCAGGATACAGTGACTTCTAACTTGTATTAAAACTCATATTGTATTCCAGATGGAGCATAGCAAACACATCAGATGTCAGTTTTAATTTGATGGCAGCAACTTGTTGTTCCAGGTCTATGTTTCCTGTTGTGAAGCATCATTTCTTTTAACTGGAGACCAGTTGTTGGAGATTTTGGAGGGAACATTGTCCCATTCTTGTCTGAAGCATGATTCCAGCTGTTCAACAGTCCTGGGTCATCTTTGCTAGATGTTTTGCTTTATGTTGCATCAAATGTTTGCAGTTGGGGAAAAGACGACTGTATGCAGTCCAGTTCAGCACCTGAACTCCTCTCCTACAAGGCCATGTTGTAATGGACAGACTTTGTGGTTGAGCGCTGTCTTGCTGAAATATGCAAAACCTTCTCTGATAAAGATCAGGATGGGAGCACACATTGCACCCACTTCTTCCTTTTTGGGTCATGGGTGCGTCACTGGTGCCCATATCCAGCAGTCACTGAGCAAGAGGCGGGGGACACCCTGGACTCTCCGGGTACTCCGGTTTCCTCCCACAGTCCAAAAACATGCATGTTAGACTGACTGGTAACTCTAAATTGTCCCTAGGTGTGAGTGAGAGAGTGAATGGTTGTTTGTCTCTATGTGTCCCTGTGATGGACTTGTGACACATCCAGGGTGTACCCCGCCCCTCGCACAGTGATTGCTGGACATGGGCACCGGCGACCCCCGTGACCCAAAATGGAAGAAGCGGGTAAAGATAATGGATGGATGGATGAACATAGTTCCAGCTTGCTCAGAACTTGGGTTGTACATCAGATAAATTTGAAACTGCATCCTGGTTTAAAATAATATATTTAGAATATTGGAGGTGCTACTAAAGTAGAGAAAATTCTAAATAATAAATTAGTAGAAATTACAAATTAGACAAAGCTCTGATTGTTTTAAGATGAAAATCAACAGGTTTGGTGTTAGTGGGGAAATAAGACTCGGACTTGCTCTCTGATCACTCAAGGTTTAATATAAGTGTTATGTGTTGTCATCATTGTATGTTTCCATACAATGGTGAAATTGGTTCTCTGCATTTAACCCATCGCACCTGAAATACACCCAGGTGGAGCAGTGGGCAGCTATATAAGCACCTGGTGAACAATTTGAGATTGGGTGTCTTGCTCAGAGACACACGGCATATGGGAATGGCTGGGGATAGAGCCTGGGGCTTTCGGGTCCCCAGTCAGCTGCCCTACCTCTACCCCAACTCAGCCCCATCTTAAACATCTTCTGAACGCGGTCTGGGACTCATAATTTAGTTTTATGAATCAAAAACTACTTAAAAAAAAACTTGAGAGGATTTAGCGCCCTGTGACTGAGAAAAATCTCAGCAACAGTGTAAATCAAATCCCGGACGAGCCCCCAATATTTTGTGGCCTATATCAGAGACCATAATAAAAAAGGGCAAGCATGGTGGAATAACTTAGAAATGTTTTATTTTTAACTAAATCAGAAAGGAATCTAGAAAATAAAAAGTGGAGCCCCTCTTTCTGAAAAGGGTAGTCTTTAAATGAACTCCCCCAGAAACTCTGCCCAGCTGTTTTCAGTTCCCAATTAGCTCCCAATCACCCATGGAACCCAAAACACATACAGGAACCCAGAGAATAGGGCCTGGGGTCATAACATTGGAGACGAAAAAAGGGAATAAATTGCTACCAAACTGAGACATAATTAAGACCTTTTGTGACTAAATTTCTGCAACAAATTTTGCACAAATCTATGCTTTGTTCCATGAATGATAGTTACGCTAATGTGTTGATACCAATTTGGTTTGATTCCAATTAAAAATGTACATATTTTCTCACATCTTTGTGCTTCCAGCTGTCACACCACAATGAAATCCAAGCTTAACTGACTCATGTTACTAAAAACTATTACCGGTAATCAGGTTGGATACATTTCAAGCGCCAAATAACCTGGTTGCACTTACCCACCCATGATTTTTAAATGAGTATTTATAGTAACTTTTTGATACTCCTTACTGTGAAGCAACAGTGCTTTACTCTTTGGACAAACACTAGATAAAGGCAAAGATTTAAAATCTAACTCTCTGTTACTAAAAATGCACATTCCCTGACATGTTCATCAAAAATAGCCCAAACATAAACAGAAAAGTAAACTTGCTGGTAAATGGAGATTAAAAACTGAGCCAACTAATAAAAGACACAGAATGCAAAACAAATGGGCTCAAAACTATTTGCCAATTTAAAAAAAAAAATGTTATGAATGTTTGATTCAGTCTGTTTTGTTGTTATTTCATTGCCCTCAGTGAATTTTAACATTTCAGCCACTAACAGCTAAATTAGCTGTTAGCGATTAGAACATCTGATTGTCAAGTATTTCATAAGTATTTTATGTTTAAGGGATTTTATTCAAGAACCCAACTGGTCTGAGTCGACCAATATCAGAAATTCAGCTGTTTTTACAGCAAGGTGGAAAACTCGCAGACATAGCAGAAGTCTATGAAGATAAATTAGTCTCAAAAGTAATCACACAAGCATGCAACGATACTTGTATACATACAAGAAGTGTACCACAAGATTCACAAATATATAAAGTTTTCAAATGTATACTTTTCAATATGCCCAAGTACAGTATGGACAAGTTAATTCCACTGAGCCACGGGAACTCATTTACAAGAGACCTGAATTTTGACAAAGAGTGATGACAACTGTGGACATTCATAAAAAGCATACAAATTCAGTTCAGGCCACATTGAGGGAACACTGCAGGTAATAATGTCCTGAGAGCGCACGCTGTAGCTGCACTCACGCAGCGACATGTAGGAGGAGATGTATGAAGGCAGCAGACCAAGAAGTGATTTAAAGATGAAAATGTACCAGTCTGTGTAAAGTTAATGATGACCAGTTAACCAGTGAATACTGGGTGCAGTGGTGGGTACAGCAGTTAGAGCCAAGTTATGAATCTTAATGCAACGTGATAGACAACATCCAACATCTGCAGGGTTCTTGTAGGAGCGTTCATGTAAATAATGTCACCGTAATCAATAATACAGTAGACAGTAATAGACAGTAAAGGAGACAGTAATACATGCATTCATTACATCTAGGCTTGATTACTGCAATTCACTCCTGTTTGGTATCAGTCAGACCTCCATTGCACGACTACAACTGGTCCAGAATGCAGCAGCCCCATTTTTAACCAGTACAGGCAAAAGAGAGCACATTACACCAGTTTTGGCCTCACTGCACTGGTTACCGGTTCACCTTCGAATCCAGTTCAAAATACTCCTGTATGTCTACAAATCACTGAACAGTCCCCCCCCCCATCTCTCTGATCTGCTACAACCATATGTCCCACCACGTTCCCTGAGGTCAGCAGACCAGTTGCTCCTCACAGTTCCAGGAACTCGTCTTAAGCACAGAGGTGACAGGGCCTTCTCTGTAGCAGGACCAAGACTTTGGAAAGAGTTACCTCTGCTTGTCAGACAGGCCCCCTCCCTCTCGTTTTTCAAATCCCGTCTAAAAACTCACTACTATTCAGTAGCTTTCAACACAAGATGATCTGTGTTTTGAACCTGTACGCTCCACACTGGTTTGTTGTCATATTTTTTATCTGCATCGTTTTTATGTCTATATTCTGATTTACTTCATTTTGTATTTTGCTTTGTGTGTTACATGTTGTTCTGGCTGTACAGCACTTTGGTTGGACTTGTCGCTGTTTTAAGTGCTCTATAAATAAAATGGTATTGTATGGTAATCAATGGAGGGAAGGAAAGTTGTAGTTACAAGATGCATTCAGAGTTAGACAGGATCTATTTCTGAAAAAGAAACCCAGTTTAACTTTCAGTTTCTTTACCAAGTTTTCCATGTGGAGCTTAAAAGAGAGATGTGAGTTGACCAAGATACCCAAATATTTGTAGGAATTGACAAACTCAATAGGAACACCATTAGAAGATAAAACTGAGGGAAGAACTGCTGGGACCGATTTCCTGTTTGACAACAGCATCCCTTTGGTTTTATCGGCATTTAAGACAAGTTTGAGACGGAGCAAATCTGACTGGATGATGTCAGAAGTGGATTGCAAAAGTTGGAAAACCTTAGCAACTGTTTTAGCTCAACAATAAACAACTGTATCATCAGCATAGAAATGTAAGGATGCATCAGGAATGATCTGACCTACATTACCTGCATATATTGTAAAGAGAGTGGGACCTAAGACTGAGCCTTGAGGTACACCATTGTTAACTGTTAAATAACTGGAAGAGGTACCATTATGTTGGATAAGTTGTCTCTGCTCTAAAAGATAGTTAAGAGAACCAACCAATGGTGTGAGCTGAATATGTTATGCATAGAAATTGTCAAATACATGTGCACAAATCACACGCTGTGGACGGATCAGTCAACACAAGTGCACAAGGCTTTGTTATCGCTCCAGATTCACAAAAATAATGCTGTGTTCAAGGCAGGCGAAAACATGGGACATCTGAACCTTATCAGATTTACTGAGTTACTGGTTAAAAAAAACAAAACATGTATTTAACTTGACACAGGAGCTCATAATCCCTATATTAAAACATACGCTTACAGTGATTTTACTGGATCCACAAAATGTTAATTTGGTGGAAATACACAACCTAAAATATTTAGGTAATTCTTCATTAGGGAAATCTACCAGGAAAATGTATATATTACCAGAAAAAGAAAATCTGTATTTTTTTTCGCAAGAAGAATACTCTACCAAATTTGAGTAGTTTATTTCAAAAGTAAAGTTCACAAAATTATATTCTTGTGGAATAATTACAAAGTACAAGGAAAATAAACAATTTCCATGTTTTGTGTGTGTGAACTGTACATTTGAAATAAACTACTCAACAAATATTGTTGTTCAGATGCAAATCTTGTTGCGCACTTGTGCGACTATTTTTGAGACTAATTTATCTCCATACAGGTCTGCCACCGGATGTGAAGGATTCAGTTCATTGAGTCCTCACACGTGAGTCCTGACTCTGTGAGAGGATTCGGATCATTAAGCCTGAGAGAGTCAGTAACCGACCAACTGTAGGACTCAACTTAATTTTTCTTAAGAACTTCGTCCCTGTTCCACTTTTTGTACCATTTATAAACAAAGCAGTGGCATTTTGCCATTTTAGATTATTACAAACATAATTTGCAATTTATAATTGGATTTTATAGAAGAACTTTGATGGAATAATACTACTGAACAATGAGATTTTAAAATTTATATTTTATACTATTCTATGGAAAAAAATTGCATTTTTTTCTGATTCCCACTAACAACTCATTTTTTAAAATATGAGGGATAAAAGACGTGTCCTGGTCAAAAATAACACCAATATTTTTAACATTAGAGCTGGAGGCCAGATTAATGACATCCAAGGAGGGAGAAAGAATGAAACATTAATTCCTAAGGTGCTCAGGTCCAAAAACTAAAACCTGCGTCTTATCTGTGTTTCAAAGCAGAAAATTAAGGGTCATCCAGGTTTTTATGTCTTTAAGACATGCTTGCAGTCTAAGTAGCTGATTGATCATTGGGTTTAATGGATAAATATAATTGTGTGTCATCAGCATAACAATGAAAATTTATCCCATGCTGTTTAATAACTTTACCTAATTGAAGCATATATAAAGTAAAGAGTATTGGTCCAAGCACTGAACCTTGAGGAACTCCATGACCAACTTTGGTGTATGAAGATTTATTATTTACATTTACAAATTGGAATCTTTCAGATAGATATGATTTAAACCAATTGTAATCCCACTATCATATTCAAGCCTCTGTAGTAAAATATTATGATCAGCTGTATCAAATGCAGCACTGAGGTCTAACAGGACCAGTAGAGACACCAGTCCATTGTCAGAGGCCATGAGAATATTATTAGTGACTTTCACCAGTGCAGATTCAGTGCTGTGGTGAGCT
Organism: Nematolebias whitei; assembly: GCF_014905685.2. Classification (NCBI taxonomy): domain Eukaryota; kingdom Metazoa; phylum Chordata; class Actinopteri; order Cyprinodontiformes; family Rivulidae; genus Nematolebias; species Nematolebias whitei. The sequence continues at coordinate 1,481,765 of NC_056520.1, forward strand.
CTAAACCCTGACTGAAACTCTTCTAACAGATTGTTTTTTTGCAGATGATCACGTAACTGACCTGCAACTATTTTCTCTAGAATTTTTTTAGATGAAAGTTAGATTAGATATAGATCTATAGTTGGCCAGGATTCCTGAGTCAAGGATATGTTTCTTAAGTAAAGGTTTAATTACAGCAACCTTAAAGTGCTGTGGTACGTAACCGTTTATTACAGACAAATTAAGCAGATCCAAAATGTGGACATCAATCAGAGGAAATGTCTCTTTAAACAGTCTGGATGGGATGGGATCTAGCAGACATGTGGATGGTTTGGATGAAGCTCTGTTTTGCTAACAGTTCAGCTGCTAACCGGAACTAGCCGGCCAAGCAGGCCAGCTGAAGGGAACTGATCAAACAGGGAATCGAGATCACACCCAAAACTGCAAATTAATCAAGTCACGTCTCATTCCCACCAACTCCCAGAGGGACCACACGTGCGAAGTCGTGCATGTGCGCTTGTTAAATGGTCAATTTCTGGCTGTTTATCCGGCGTTGAAGCTGAAACGAGACGCCGGTAAAGCTGCTTACTGTTTTCGTCATTTGATACATGATTTCCATCCAGCGTTGGGACACTCAGTGGTTCTGTAATGGGGATTTTTGCTCACATTGGGATAATTACTGCTTTTGTGCTGACCCTTGAGCAACGCGAAAAAAAGATTAAAAATAGCTAAACTCTTTTCATTTTGTCCCGGGAAAAACAACCACTTTCCGAAGTCTTTGAGGGCTCCGTTCTGCATTCATTAGAAGAACATCCTGGCTGCTAATTCAACATCCTAGTGGAATAATCTGCACACATAATTAGGAACCCTAGTCAGAAAATTCACAGAGAAGAGTGCTGCTTGCTATGCTGAAATGAGGCTCGGGTTTAAATGAGCTCGATTCACAAAAAACAATTTAAAAATGAAGAGGGAAAATAATACAGAAAAACTGAAGGACGTTAGGTTTTAGTTGTTTGACTTGTTACAGATTAAGGTGAAGTTACCAACCAATAGATGTGATCATATTCTAAATGAACGCTTCTGCAAATATAGAAGAAATTTAAAATACATGTTCAGTCAGGTTATCTGGATGGTTTCGTTTTTTTTTTTTGTTTGCTGAGACATTTCGTCCTTCATCCAAAGGACTTCTTCAATCTGAGGAGACACCAAACGAACTGATTCCCTCAAACAGCTCACTCCATAGTGTTGTCGATTTTTACCTGGACTGAGCATGAACTTTGCTGTTTTGAACTTCTTTGGCATGGCTGTCCCAGAGGAGTTGACGAGGGAGAGGGCGGGCCCCAGAGGCCTTCTTAGCACCAGCAAACTGGTTTTTTTTCACCACTATGGAATACAGTTGTCCCTCGCTACTTCGAGGTTCGTTTTTTGCGGACTCGCTCTATCACGGTTTTTCAAAATAAGATTGGACACACAACTGGCTGATTGATGGATGAGGCGCATGATTGGCATGGGATTTTTACTTAAAATGAATTATTTTAAATTATTTAGCACCTGCTAAATAATGCAGGTGTGCAAGTGACAGCTTGGGCTGTGTGCAGTACCTTTTTTTGATACCTGTGAGAAAATTTTGAACACTTTAGTAATGTTAGATGTCAGTTGGATCAGGTTAAAATGAGGCATCCATCCATCCATCCATCCATTATCTTTACTCGCTACTTCATTTCCAGTAGGGCTGCACAATATTATCACCATGGTATCGGTATCGGCCGATATTAGTGATAAAGTTAAATATCGGACATCAGCCAATCCATCAAAATAACTCACCGATATACATAAAAGGCTTCTTTTTTAAGTTATTTAAGAAAATGTCAAGTATATATATATAT
>NC_056520.1:1483729-1489545 GCF_014905685.2 Nematolebias whitei
TGCCAGGGACACCATCTTGGCACCAACATGACTGGTTTGTTCCACTTTGGGAGTAAGCTGTTTGGGAGAAGAATCAGTTTTGTGTTGTGCGTTTCCTTGACTGATGAAGCCTTCTGGATAGAAGGTGAAACGTTTCAGGAAAAAAAAAAGAAACTGTCCGGATGACATGTCTAAAAATTGTGGGAAAGTGGCAAAAAATGAATAAACTGAGCAGCGGTCCAGTCAAAGTCCAGATTGTGCTATTGGTATTCGAACGACCACACATCTTATTGAACGGAAGGAGTCGTGACAAATATAAAGGGCATGCGAAAATGACTCCACAACCATCGGTTGATGTAGGTTTTCCACAGTTTTTCATTTTAGTTTAATTTTGTGTAATAAAGGACGACATGGTGACACTTAGGATTAGATCTCCTTTAGATTAGATTGAACTCTAGATATGAAATAAAATGGGCTCTCTTTTCTACATGGCGTCATTTGTCAGACTTATTGCAACCACCAAGAGGTACAACTCCCCTGAGGACCAACCTTCACCCCGTCCATCATCTTCTTCATGTCCTTCAGCTCCTGCTCTCGGGTCTTTAGCTTCTGTTGATTATCTCCCTGGATGTCAGACAGCACCTTCTGCAGAAAGACATACCAAGACACGTCATGAACAGGCAGGCGTAGGACAGTAACGCAGAAGGCAGCGTGCTGAGGAGGAGCCGAGTGAACGAGCAGGAATGTAGTTAGGAATGTTTTCTGCCTGGATTTAGTGCCTTTGTGAAACAAAAAAAGAGGGAACCTTAGACAAAACGCTGTTTGATACAACGCTGGACACCTTACGGTATAGTTCCCAAAGTTTGTTTGATATAAAATCAGATAAGAGTTCCTCACAATAACCACCTTCTGGGGTCTCTTGAAAACGAGTCCTCGTGACTCAATGAGACTATGTATAAATAAAGGTTGAATGAATGGGGCCATCTCCCCTTTCATCTAGTACCATCCATCCTTTACCTGTCTCTCTAGTCGCTCAGCCTTGGTGGACACGCACCCATGGTCTTTATGCTGGTTGCTTGTGCAGAGCCAACAGACGTACATCTTGCACTGACGACAGAAGAACTCCTGCAGGTACTTGTGCTGGGTGCAGATCTTCTCAGCTAGGTTGCTCGTGGGTGGGATAAGCTCGTGGGCTTTGAGGGACTTCTTGGTCTGGTGCGGCTTCAGATGGACGTCACAGAAGGAGCTCATACACACAAGGCAGCTCTTTAAGGCGGCACGTTGCTCCCCTTTGCACATGTCGCACAGCACCACTGAGGTAGGCAGTGCGTCTTTGTATCTCGAGACCCCCCCACGGGCACTCCGGATAGAGTCTCGCACTTCTGATTTGTGGGATCCTTTGCGGAGCTGCTCCACAGCTTCAGCCAGCATGGTGTTTCTAGACAGCGAGGGCTTGGGACAGAAGGTCTGGCGGCACTGGGGGCAGCTGTAGATCCCTTTGGGGTCATCCTTAGTCCAGAAGTCCTGGATGCAGGCCATGCAGTAGCTGTGCCCACAGGGGATGGTGACCGGATCATTTGGCAGATCGAGACACACGGGGCAGTTGAACTGCTCTTCCGTCCACAGCTTGCTACTCATGATGATGCTGTCGAACGCAATTAAAAAAAGATCCAAGGACGATTTAAAACGGTCAGCGGAAACTTCCAGAAACTCCAAGCAGCTGGGGGACAAACAACAAGCCAGAGACGAAGGAAGCAGAGTGTCACCTGGATTCACAGGAGGAAGATGTTGAGTCTCAGGTGAGAGGAGAAAAAAGTAAAAAGGAAGATGGGCGGGGCCAGAGCCACCAGGCAGGTCAAGCAGGCTGAACAGGTATTGTTGGAAAACTGCTGAATGCCGGTGCAGTGAAGGTGTGATTGACCATTCATTGAATTATGGGTGGAGGAAACAAACTTGTTGATCCATTTTTCTTCCACGTGTTATTTGGTGCAATTCTCGTCCCGCAGTTTTCAAACGAGTTCAACAAATCACAAATCAAAACATTCAGCTCTTTCCTGCTGTGACTTTCAGTATTGGTGCAACTTTAGCCTTTAAAATATTTAGCCTTTTCTGACATTTTATTCCCCATAGAAAATGAATTGAGCTCATTTTACATCCTTCATATCTTTTTAGATGTGTTTACAACCTTTTACTGCTCCTTTCACATTTTGTTCTGCTTCAGCTGCTTTCAGCTTCCTTGTGTAAATTTAAACTGTTTTCAGCTACTTTCAGCTGTTTTGTGCTCCTTTTAGATCCTTTCTGCTAACTACGTTTTTTGTACTTCTAATTCTTTCTGCCAATTTCAGCTTGTTCTGCTGTTTTCAGCTCATTTCTGAAAGTTTCAGCTTTTTTTGCTATTTCAGCTACTATTTAGCTGTGTTAATGCCAATTTTAGCTTTTTCAGGTAATTCCACATTTTTTTGCACTCATTTCAACTTTTTAAGCCTAATTCAGCAAACATGTTCTCTCCACTTCTTTCTGGTAATTTAAGCTTCTGATTTTTTTAGCTGCTCTTCAGCTGTTTTTTGCTCATTTTAGATCATTTCCACTTTGTTTGTTCTAATTTCTGCTTCTTTCATCCTAATTGGGCAAACGTGTTCTTTCTTCAGCTTGTTCTACCTTTTCAGCTACCTTTTAAGCATTTTAGCTAATTTCAGCTGTTTTCAGATCTGTGCAAGTTTTTCATGGTAAGTTCTGCTAATTTTAGCGTAATTAACTTCTTTCTACTAATTTCATGCTCCTTTCAGCTTTTTGTGTTTTGTTGCTAGTTTCAACTTTTTCCTGATATTTCAGCTACTATTTAGCTGTGCTAATGCTAATTTTAGCTTTTTCAGGTAATTCCACATTTTTTGCACTCATTTCAACTTTTTAAGCCTAATTCAGCGAAAATGTTCTCTCCACTTCTTTCTGGTAATTTAAGCTTCTTTTCAGCTGTTTTTTGCTCATTTCAGATCATTTCTACTTTTTTTGTTCTAATTTCTGCTTCTTTCTTCAGCTTGTTCTACCTTTTCAGCTACCTTTTAACAATTTTAGCTAATTTCAGCTGTTTTCAGATCAGTGTAAGTTCTGCTAATTTTAGCCTAATTAACTTCTTTCTACTAATTTCATGCTCCTTTCAGCTTTTTGTGTTTTGTTGCTAGTTTCAGCTTTTTCTGATATTTCAGCTACTATTTAGCTGTGTTATGCTTATTTTAGCCTTTTCAGCTATTTCCACATTTTTAAGCTCATTTTAGCGCTTTCCTTCTTTCAGCCTTTTCAGCCATTTTTTTTTTTTTTGCTAATTTAAATTTTTTTTAGCTAATTTCCTATAATTGTGCTAATTTCAGCTTGTGCTAATTTCAGCTAATCTGTACGTAATTCAACAAAAAAATGTTTTTTTTTTTTGCTTTCTTCTGTTAATTAAGGCCTTTTCTTTAATTTCAGCCACAATTCAGCATGTTTGTTTCTTTTTTTTAAGCTAATTTCAGCAGTTATTTTTTGGTAAGTTCTTCAGCAATAAGCATTCGCACTGCATTTTCGCAGGAAATGCAATTTCTCTACAGGTAATTTAATTAAAATAGTGTTTAACAACAACAACAACAACAACAACAACAACAACAACAACAACAACAACAACAACAACAACAACAACATTTAATATGAAATGAAAGACAGGGACATGCATCTGTTTGAAATAAAAGTAAAACATTCGTGGTACGATTCAGGCTGAATGTATCGGAATAAGAAAAACATAAAAATTATCCTATTTAATATAAAATATTCATAGCATAATTTATACAACAATTGTTTTGAAATTTCCAAAACTCTGCTTGGAGACTTCCTTGAAATTGTCCAGCAAAGCTCAATTATTTTTCTTGGCTGGTTTCAAGTGCTTTATTCCTTTAATCAGGAGTTTTATTATTTCTCATAAATATTCTCAGAAACAACCTGCCATGAATTTTACACTAAAAATCCTGGTCGGTGCCTCATTTGTATTCTTTTGATAAGAAATTGACTAAACATAACCAGTTAATTTTCATAACACAATCAACAAATAAATTTTAGTATTATTTTTAATAATAGGCAGGTAATAATAAACTTAATGGATGAAGGTCTTGTCATCTTGTGTGTGTAACCAACAGTATTTGACCAATCAACAACTAATTGACCATATATAAGTTGTACCACTTGTCCTAATAGAAGGTCATTAAAGTAATGATGCTTATTCTCCTTGAAATAAACTTAAAGCAGCTTTTGTCAAAGAAAAACAAAAACAAAGAGTCATCACAGTTCTCTTTCTTCCTGTTCAGAGACAGTACCTGATCATTTCAAAATTGCCAACTAAATGATAATACTATGAGAACTACATAAGCTACTTCTTATTTCTAAAACATAATATTGTTAGTAATTTTAAAGGGGTAAAAATATCTTTTTGGGGATATAAAAATAGGCCACAACAGACGGTTTCGTTTTTCACCCGCCTTTTTGGGCAAACACGGAAGTACAGGGGAGGGAATCATCTTGACTTGCTAGTAGCCGCGCGGCGTCAGCAAGAAATAAGTCGTTGAGATGACTGACAAAGCCATTAAACGTCCAGGGGTCGGGGTCGGGGTGCTGGTAACGGACTCGGCCCACCCAGGTTGTGTCCTCATGGGGAAACGGAGGAGCTCCGTGGGCAGAGGAACACACCAGCTCCCCGGCGGACATCTGGAGTTCGGGTGGGTGAACAGTGATGATCTTTGATTTGTGACTCAAGTATGGAGCTCGATTAGTGTCCAGCAGATAATAAATAAACTTCTTTATTTTAAGAGCCAGAGCAAATTATGTTGAAATTTAGCTAAATCAGAGCCAAATAATAGTTTTTTCCTTCAGTAAAATGTAGAACAAAGTAAAATACTTTGAAGCTATTTTAGTAGTTTTATGTTTATTCAATCTTTTTAATTAAAGTGACAACAGATTTTAAACACAAACCAGAAAAACAGCATTTTCTGCAAAATAGCAGTTTTTAAACACTGAACCAGAGTTGTTAAAGCTAAAAAAAAAAAAATAATAATAAAAAATAGCACTAGAAGCTAAAAAGAAAAATGCTACTTTAAAATAAAGCAAAATGCTAGCAAAAGCTAACGGAGACAAAAATACTATCTAAAAAATAAAAATAGCTAAAGGCTAGCTGAAATTAACAAGACACTAGCTAAAAGCAGCAAAAAAATAAATTTAGCGAAAAGCTAAGCTCAATATAGCAAAAATCTAGCTAAAAGCTAAATGTTCAAAAATGCTAATTAGACAAAATGCTATCTAATAGCTAAGAAGGCTAATTAAAAGTAGCAAAAGGCTAGCTAAATGTCACCTGAAGCTAGTTGTTGAACAATAAATATAGCAAAAGCCTAAAAGTTAAATGTACCAAACTGTTAGCAAATAGCTAAGTGAGGCAAAGCTATCTAAGAGCTAAGTGTAGCCAAAGGCTAGTTAAAAGTTAGCTAAAATTAATAAAAGGCTAGCTTCGTGCAGTACAAGGCTAGCTAAAAGCAGCAAAAGCTAGTTGAAAGTTAAACATTGCAATTGTCTAGCTAAAAGCTAAATGTACCAAAATGCTAACATAACTAAATATGATAAAAGGCTATCTAAGAGCTATGTGTATCAAAAGGCTAGTTAAAATTAACAAAATGCTACCTTATTGCAGCACAAGTCTAGCTAAAAGCTGCAAAAGGCTATTGTTGCAAAAAAATCTAGTTGAAAGCTAAATATAGCAAAAGATGAGCTAAATGCTAACTGTATCAAATGGCTAGCCAAAGCCTTAATGAGTCAAAAGACTAGCTAAA
>NC_056520.1:1489645-1493806 GCF_014905685.2 Nematolebias whitei
AGATCTACACTAAACACTAATAAATTAAAATAATCCGGTGTATAATATTTTAATCTCGTTAGTTGAACTGGGCTGATCTACTTTTAGAACTTGTGTGAACATCTGATGATGATTTAGGTCATATTGATGTAGAAATATAAAAAATATAAAGACTTCACAATCTTTCAAGCACCACTGTATTTGTTAACGTCCTGTGCCACCTGAAGTTTTTTCATTTCAGTGGAGATTACAGATTAGGATTAAATTTAGTCGCTGCGGAAACCCAAGTGAATAAAAAGCTCTTTCTAAAAATGACGTTTGCAGTTTGATCTCCAACTTTGAAGGCAGAGAGGGCCTCTTGGATCACTTCCTTTCAAACACGCACACACACACGAGCGCAGCGACACATGCACTGACAGCCTGACATATGTGCAGCGACAGGAAGTAACCTCGACAATGGAAACTTGTCTTCCTCGGCTGAAGGTGATGCAGGCGAAGATGAAGATGGCTTCTGTCTTGGGCCTCGCCGTGGTTCTGCTCTGCTGCTCGGCCGTCGCCTCCAAAGGTACCGAACGGGGGGGGGGGGGGGGGGTTAAACCGGGACACATGGGTGGGATCCCGTGAGTTTAGTGGATTTCTGTTTGTTTAAGTTCTGTGAACTCATTTGGAGCTGAATAATCCTCAGTCACTGAAAACTGCTGCAATCTGTAGAAAAACATTTGACTTGAACAAACAGTTCCTCGTTAGTGGAAGAAGTGCGGGAGATTAAAGTAAAAATTACTTTCTTAAGTCAGGAAAGTGTTTTTGTTCAGAAGGAACCAAGACTCAAGATTCTGCTGCTACATTTAGAGAAACTGTGAATTGAAACGTTCAGGGGCTGAGATTAGGATTGAGATTATTTATTGCCTAGTTTAAGGCAGCACCTATTATTATCCACCTGACAAAGGGTTTCTTAACTTTATATTTTACTCTTCTGTCAACTTTAATGTGGCTTGAACCTCAAAGAGCCGCCCCACCCCACCCCCGCCTACACACACAAATGCTATGTTACTATGGCAACGTAATTTGCAAACAAAACATAATTTTTATTAGTCATGTTTCATAGGCTCTGTTTGCGAATCAAATATCCAAGATGGCCGCCTGCGCTACAAAATAACAAAAGTGTATATCAGCATTTTTTTAGAGTTGCACATACAGAGCTGAACCGTGGTGAGGTGATAGCTGAGAACGTTCCCCATCGCACACTGAATCCACCTCAAAGATCCAAGATGGCTGCCACCGTTTAAAAGAGAAAACGACCAACTCGTTGATATTTAGCCGTTTTAAGCTGAACTCTGGTGTGATGGAAGCCGAGGGCGAACCCCGACACGTAATGCTGCCAAATCAAAAATTAAAGATGGCCGCCCCGTGGCAGCCCCCGTCAAAGTTTCTGCAGGAACTCTCTAGTCTCTCTCCGCAGTCGCTCTTAGAATACGAAACGAGACAAGCGGCGGCGAGGACAAACAGGAAGTGAAGGCGAGCCGACAGGAAGTGGCACCATCTTCAGATCTTGAAATGGAACTCGTCACAAATGAAACAGAAAAAAGATTTTTTTTTAAACGGGTAAACTGATTTAATTTGTGTTTTAATGAAAGACCGTGGAATTTTATTCCATTAAAAATGAACTTTGCTGACGTTATGACGGCTAAAAGTAGAAAACTATTAACTTTTGCCAGATTAATTTAATTTACATCAAATAAATTAAATTAGGACCATTCACTGAGTGATCTGTTAAAAAAAGAGGATTCTTCTCAAGGATACCTGGATTATTGAGCATGCATCAGGATATTGTCAAGGAGCGCTGCTTCCAAATTTAATTCATCGACAAAGTTTCTTCTTATTATTATTGTTATTTTAAGATTTTCTGTCCATGTCGTGACTTCGCTGTGGCTCAGCGGTCGGTGCCGCGGTCTCGTGGTCCTGAGGCTGCAGGTTTGAGCCCAGGTTGAGCTGACAGAGAAGCAAATGCTGAATTGTTGTGGAACTTTCCAGAACCAGACTTCATGAAGCACCAAAGCTCTTTGACTAAAGAGATGGGCTGCACGGTGGCGCTGCGTTTATTGTTGTTTAAATTGTGTTGTTTGTTGTTGTTTACAGGATATTGTTTTATTGGTGTTTACATCAAGTAGTTTTGTTGTTTAAATCATGTAGTTTTGTTGTTGTTTACATCATGTTGTTTTATTGTTGTTTACAGAATGTTTTGTTGTATGCAGCATCTTGTTTTGTTGTTCACATAATGTTGTTTTGCTGTTGTTTACATCATGTTGTTTAGTTGTTGTTTACAAGATGTTGTTTTGTTGTTGTTTACAGCATAGCTTAGCTGTTGTTTACATAATATTGTTTTGTTGTTGTTTACAGGATATTGTTTTATTGTTGTTTACAGGATATTGTTTTGATGTTGTTTACAGGATATTGTTTTATTGTTGTTTACATAATGTTGTTTGTTGTTGTTTACAGGATATTGTTTTATTGTCATTTACATCATGTTGTTTTGTTGTTGTTTACATGATATTGTTTTATTGTTGTTTACATCATGTTGTTTTGTTCTTGTTTACAGCATGTTGTTTTGTTGTTTACAGCATGTTGTTTACAGGATATTGTTTTATTGTCGTTTACATCATGTTGTTTTATTGTTGTTTACATCATGTTCAATCAATCAACCTTTATTTATACAGGTAAATCCCATTGAGCCTCGAGGACTCATTTACAAGAGAGACCTGATTAGTTATGTTGTTTTGTTGTTGTTTACAGCATGTTGTTTACAGGATATTGTTTTATTGTTGTTTACATCGTGTTGTTTTGTTGTTGTTTACATCGTGTTGTTTTGTTGTTGTTTACATCATGTTGTTTTGTTGTTGTTTACAGGATATTGTTTTGGTTTCTGAGCATCAACATTTTATCGTTATGTTCTTTGAGAGTTTCAACCCCCCAGTTTTCTTTTCTTGGTTTCAAAACACTTGACATCATTTTTGAGGGTCACATCCAGGGGCACCATTAAAGGGGTGCCTGAGGAGCCAATAGCTACCCCTAAAAAATTGGTAGCCCCCTCACTGACCCCCTGACTGCCACTGTCCCAAACGTTTTAATTGGTCCACATTTTTAATTTCCCTTATCTATTTAGAAACAGAACCGCATAAACATAAAAGTAAATCGTTTTAAAGCAATTAGGAGTTAAAATATTAATTTATGTTTAGTTGAAAATATAAAATAAACCCATAAAATCTAGTCTCCCTATGAATAAAAGCAGCTGGTCCAAAACCCGTTTCCTGAACAAATATAGTTTTATCAAAGTATATTTTGAAGCATGTAAGTTTGATGAAGTTTTTGGAGCACAACCACCACAGCGTTGACATGATTTCCACTTCTTTCATTAATTTCAGCGTCGTGGTTGGAAAAGAAGAAAGACAAACAACTCGAGGTCAGAACGACCGCGGGTTTCTGCAGAAATATCGTTTTTATTAGTCAGGAGCTCCACTCTTCACTGGAAATCACAGGATCAGAACTTTTAAGGAAGTTGAGAAACAGAAACTCGCACCAAGTTGAACAATTATTTTTAGGCGGCGGATAAAAAAAACAAAAATTATTTTAATAAAATGTGTTGATGTTGAAGTCGGCAGCTTTACAGCTCGACGCTGGAACGTTTCGACAGGTTTGTGCTCCGCTCGCTGCTTCTCAGCAGGCTGTGGTCAGAGGTGAGAAAACAGGCCGCAGCGTCCATCCTGCGAACACACGAAGGGATCCGTGCAGGAGGGCTGCAGACGTGCACGTACGACCTGCGGCGCTCAAACGCCACGCTGACGGCTCGTTAAATGAAATTAAACCTTTTAAAAAGTTCAAATGTGGATTGAGTTGCCTTAACGAGAACGTGCAGCTCATGCACACGTGTGTTTATTGTTTGCAGCTAAAGTTCGGCTACCAGGAGCTTTTAAAGTTGTGAGATTTGATTTCATTTTGAACGTATAAATATGAGCAGTCAACCTGTTCAGATGCAACAACCAAGAATTTAGCTTTAAACTACTAAATGTTTTATTACAGATTTAGCCGCTGTTGTTGGTTTCTGCTCCGACGTCATTTAGAATTGATTTGCTTTCATGAGCATGCTGCTAACAGAACCACACTGTTAACAGGACCGCACTGCTAACA
>NC_056520.1:1493816-1494248 GCF_014905685.2 Nematolebias whitei
CTGCTAACAGGACCATGCTGCTAATAGGACCATGCTGCTAACAGGACCACACTGCTAACAGGACCATGCTGCTAACAGGCCCACACTGCTAACAGGACCATGCTGCTAATAGGACCATGCTGCTAACAGGACCACACTGCTAACAGGACCATGCTGCTAACAGGACAACACTGCTAACAGGACCATGCTGCTAACAGGACAACACTGCTAACAGGACCATGCTGCTAATAGGACCATGCTGCTAACAGGACAACACTGATAACAGGACCATGCCGCTAAAAGGACCACACTGCTAACAGGCCCACACTGCTAACAGGACCATGCTGCTAATAGGACCATGCTGCTAACAGGACCACACTGCTAACAGGACCATGCTGCTAACAGGACAACACTGCTAACAGGACCATGCTGCTAACAGGACAACACTGCTAA
>NC_056520.1:1494258-1498146 GCF_014905685.2 Nematolebias whitei
ACAACACTGCTAACAGGACCATGCTGCTAACAGGACAACACTGCTAACAGGATCATGCTGCTAACAGGACCACACTGCTAACATGACCAAGCTACTAACAGGCCCACACTTTTAACAGGACCATGCTGCTAACAGGACCACTTTGCTAATAGGACCACGCTACTAACAGTAACAGTGTTTTCATAGCACTATTTTTATTTTAATTGCTTTTTATTGTTGTCTATACTTTATATGTTGTCTCTCTAAAACAGATCTGTCTTAAAAATGAGTCCTTGTGACTCAGTGAGACTAACTTTATAAATAAAAGTTAAATAAACAAATAAACAGAAATTGTGGTTTATAAGAATATGGAGCATTTTTACAAGAAAAACAGCAAATATTTTTTGTGTAAATAATGTCAGCATTTGTCAATACAGTGGTCCCTCGTTTATGATGGGGGTTCCGTTCTCAGCCACCCCACCCCACGCCACGCCCACTTCTCCTCTGCAGAGCGAAGATATGACGCACTGCAGGAGGAAGCTTCTCCCTGCAGCTATGGGCTGCACACAGGTGCAGCAGGTGCTAAATAATTTTAAATAATAATTTAAAAAAAATCCATGCTGATCGTGCAGCTCATCCATCAATCAGCCAGTTGTGTGTCATGTCCAATCTTATTTTGAAAAATTGCAAAAGAGCGAGTCCGCAAAAGTCGAACCGCGAAGTAGCGAGGGACTACTGTATACAGTAATACTGTATTTCTATTTAGCATTGTTAGTTTTACACACACTGGTGTTCTGTTAACGAACCAGTCTGCTCTGGGTCAAATCGTACCTTTGTACCAAATCATATAAGAAAAAATATCTCCTGCCATGGATTTCTTTATACCTTCCTTCATTATGCTCAGTGTAATTGATACGTCAATTAGACATCCCTGTAACATTTGGTCACTTTGTACCCGTACTTTTTGGGTACATAAAGCAAACTCCGTCTCTTTGTATCCTCCTTTGTCAGGGATACAATCTGCAGGTCAATTCATACCTTTGCCAAAGTGTACTTTTATAGTGTGGGTCACTTTGTACCCTTATTTTTAGTACAAAATTACCTGCTATAGGCCTCTTGGTACACTTTTATTTCACTTCAGGTCAACATGTACATTTGCTAAATTTGACTCTTACAGATTTGGTATTTTGCCATAGGTCTCGTTATGCCTTCCTACATTAAAGGTAAGCTCTACATTAATTAATTCCATTACCTAGACATACTGTACTATTTTGTCACTTTGTACCCATACATTTTGGGTACATAAAACAAACTCCGACTCTTTGTATCCTCCTCTCTCAGGGCTACAATCTGCTCCAGGTATTTTCACACCTTTGCTTAACTGTACCTTTACAGTCTGGTCACTTCACATGACTTCATATACTTCATATATTTTGGGTACAAAAAACAACAACCTTGTCATAGGTTACTTTGTACCCTTCTTTGTTAAGGTTCCAGTTGGATCTAAGTCAGTTCTTATCCATCAAACGATACCTTTAAAGCTTTGTTCACTTTGTGCCCATACTTTTTGAATACATAAACAAAACTTCTGCTGTACTGTGGGTCTCTTTGTACCCTGCTCTGTTAAGTACCTCTCTACTTCACATTAATTTATACATACACAGGTTTGGCCACTTCATAAGTGAGTGTGAAAAAAAACTTGCCTGTCTTGTACCTTCCTCTGTCAAGATACAGTCTGCTCCAGGTCAGTTCATACTTTTGCTTGATTGTACCTTTACAGCTTTGGTCACTTTGTACCTATACATTTTTGGGTATGGGGGAAAGAATGTCTGCAATAGGCCTCTTTGTACCCTGTTTTGTTAAGACCTGTTTTTACCTAGGGTATGTTTATAACTTTATCAAATTTTACTTTTACATCTTTGGTTACTTTGTACCCATAGTTCTTAGCTAAATTAGCTAAATTATCCAAACACCTGCTATAGGACTCTTTGTATACAACCGCCAAACCTCTAATCTACTCCATGTCAATTCGTACCTTCACATAATCGTACCTTTACACCCTTGGTCATGTTGTACTTATACTTTTTGGGTAAATAAACAAAAAAAAACTGGCAGAACCCTTTTTGTACCCGTTTTTGCTCTGTTTGTACTGCAGCCATCCCAGTGTTGATGATGGCATTTACTGGAGTGAAATTTTAAAATAAAGTTAAACAGATTGGGACAGCTTCCTGCCAAAACCTTTTCTAGCCTAATCTAAGAATGAGGTTCTGTAAAGGTTCTTAGAGTGGAACCAGTCCGGCGATGCTCTGTGCGGACCCTAATAACCCTCTTCAGAGCTTTTCCTCTAAGCTACGACAGAGCAATGATGAAAGTGCACCCGAGATTTGGGACAGCTTTATCTGCTGCTGTCCTTTAAACAGAAAAAAGCTCTGATGTGGTTCCAGAACAAGTCCGGCTCCGAAGAACTGGACTTAGAGCTTTGTAGACCATATAAGACCATATATGGAAGGACTTCCTCTTTCATTTTCCTAAAACTCGTTTATGAACTCCTCTGTGCTGAGAATGATGAGTCTCAGGTTTGTAATGGTTTTCAGTTTGTTGACCTCGTCTGAGTGGGTGATCGTAACATTTTGTTCCACTGAAGCCGTGACAAACTAAACGAACGTGTTTCCTGTGAGTCAGTCCTGTTTGTAAAGAAAACTCTGGTTAAACTTAGGAAGTACCTTCTGTTGTTGAATGAATCAATATAATTACAGGAGTTTAACAAAATATATATATATTGTAAAGTTTTTATAGGTGCTGGTCATAAAATGAGAACATGATGAAAAAGTTTATTTATTTCAGTAACTCCATTCATAAAGTGAAACTTGTAGATTATATTCATTCATTACACACAGACTGAGATATTTCAAATGTTTATTTCTTTAATGTTGATGATTATAACTGACAACTCATGAAAACCACAAATTCAGTATCTCAGAAAATTAGAATATTAAGACCAATTAAAAAAGTATTTTTTTATAAATGTTGTCCAACTGAAAACTATGAACATGTTCAGCATCAGTACTTAGTTGTTGCTCCTTTAGTCTGGATCTCTGCATCACTGCATCGTGTCCTGGAGTGGATCAGTCTGTGTCTCTGCTCAGGTTCTGAGAGTCCAGGTTGTTCTGATCGTGGCCTTCAGCTCTTCTGAGTTGTTGGCTCTGGTGCATCACATCTTCTTCACAATACGTCAGATTTTTTATAGGGTTAAGGTCAGGACAGTTTGTTGGCCAGTTAAGAACTGGGTTACCATGGTCCTTAAACCAGGTACTGGTATCTTTGGCACAGTGTGCAGGTGCCAAGTCCTGTAGGAAAATGAAATCTGCATCTCCATAAAGTTGGTCAGCAGCAGGAAGTCTCTAAAACTTCCTGGTAGATGCTGTGTTGACCTTTGACCTGAGAAAACAGAGTGGACCAACACCAGCAGATGACACGACCCCCCAAACCATCACTGACTGTGGAAACTTGACACTGGACCTGAAGCAACGTGGATTCTGTGCCTCTCCTCTTCCTCCAGACTCTGGGACCTGGATTTCCAAAGGAAATGTAAAATGTTCTTCCATCAGAGAACAGAACTTTGGACCACTCAGCAGCGGTCCCAGGAGAGACACTTCTGATGCTGTCTCTTGTTCAAGAGTGGCTGGACACAAGGAATGTGACAACTGAACCCCATGTCTTGCATACGCCTCAGCGTGGTGGTTCTTGAAGCACTGACTCCAGCTGCAGTCCGCTCTTTGTGAATCTCCCCCACATTTTGGAATGGGTTTTGTTTCACCATCTTCTCCAGGGTGCAGTTATCTCTACTGCTTGTAACTTTTTCCTACCACATCTTTTCCTTCCCTTCGCCTCTCTGTTAATGTGCTTGGA
>NC_056520.1:1498246-1503924 GCF_014905685.2 Nematolebias whitei
GACCATAGAAAACACACCTAGACCATGGAATTCACACCAGAACCATATAAACTACACTTGGACCATATAAACTACACTAGGACCAGAGAAACTACACCTGGACCAGAGAAACTACACCTGGACCAGAGAAACTACACCTGGACCTGAGAAACTACACCTGGACCATAGAAACTACACCTGGACCATAGACACTACACCTGGACCATAGAAACCACATCTGGATCGTAGAAACTACACCTGGACCACTTCCTGTTTGTCAGGGTCTCCTTCCTGTCCTCTCTAACTCCAGCAGTGTTTTTGTGACTTGATGCTCGACCCCCGTACTTTGACCTCCAGTCACCCCATCACTTAAAGAAACCTCACTGTTTGTCAGTAAATAATAGAAAGTTTAAAAATGGCCGCGCTCTGGAGCAGCTTCCATTGAAAAATGAGCAGAAGTTGCTGCAGCGCGGCTCGTCTGATCGACGGCCACTAAACGGACTCTGAGTCCTGCAGAGCCGGACTGAAACACGAAACGTGAAGAGTGACGTCATCGGCACCGTTTCCAGTTCTGGGCCAGCGTTTGTTTTATGGAATCAGATCGTGGTACCTCGTCCTCGTGGGCTTCTTTCAGAGACTCGAGCTCCTCCTCGTGCTCATCGTTCTTGGTGTTGAGAGCATAAATGACCTGCAGACACACACAGATGGAACAGAAGCTCTTATTAACAGCTTCAATAGAAAATCAATGGCTCGACAGAAGAGGAGGAGGAAACCCGCTCTGCACTGAAATCCACACCAACAACAGGCGAGAGTTACGTTCCCTGCTTTGATTAGAGCTTCGGATTTACAGCCGCTGCAGGGAACCGGTCTTTTCTTTGATTTTTCTATAAAAACGTGGCTCAGATTGAAGAAAACACAGAGAAGGATCCTTTAAAACACTCGTTTGGTACAGAAAGAGATTCTTGTATTTCATTCAATTCAGCCGAATGTTCCTCATATATGAACACAGGACACCCCTCTGCTCTTACCCCCCCACACACTCCCCCCCAGCCTAAGTGAATAACACCTCGTCCGTCACGCTCCCTCCCAGGAATATAGGAAGGTTTCACGAGCGCTGGAGGCAAATGATATGCAGGAGCTTTAAAAAGCTTAAGCTTAGACAAATTGAAGCTCAGCTAACGTTCGGCTGTGGTCAGAACCAGCAGGTGAGGCCAAAAGGATTAGAACTATACATACACCCCCATATCGCTGAAACCTCATTATAAAACATATTTTAGATTTAGCCTTTTTAAGAGCAGCTGCAGTCGGATCGTTTCCACTTCTGCTCAAACGCGACTTGAAATCTGCTCTCATGGACGCTTTAAAGGGACAGTTCAGCTCTTGTGAACTGGGGTTGGTTTGCCAATATCTTCAACTTAGTTCAGCTGATTTAATTTGTCCTTTCAACAGTTTTTACTCGTGTGAATTCAGGATTCCCTCGCCTGTTAATCTATACACTTTCAGCTGTTTAAACCATTTAGGTAGCAAAAACCTTCGGCTCATTCTGGAGATGGATGTGTTTTCAGACCTTTAAATTTTTTTTAACTTGGAATAAAAATAAATCTTCTGCGATGTATTCAAACTCTTCCAAAGCATTCTTCTCTTTGTGAGCTAAAGACGTGTTTTTTTAACTGTCCAATATTGTGCTTTTGGATCATTAAAAGCAGCTAAGCTGAGAAGCTAAGCTACAAGCTAAGCTAACAGGCCGACCTCGGGGAAAAAACCTCCGTCTTGTCGAAGCTCCAAAATTCACGTTTGAAACTCGTGCCTTCGTGTAAAAAGTTTTTCTCTGCAAAAAGCCGAGAACTCGTTTACTGATTTTTTTTTATTAAAAGCTTTGTGTAAAAAATGCTAAAGAGCTCAAACCACACCAAGCGTCCGCCATTTTGAGAACCGAAGAGAGACAGCCCATGTCACGTCAAGTGGCCTCCCTCCCATTTTTCTTAGAGACGCTGCTAGCTCCCTCACTATCCATCCTTCAGTTCAAACTGTCTTATACTACCATCCGGTGGTCAAAAAAAGTACTACAAACAAAAATTAACCAATATTTCTTCTTAAATTTGACAATAATTACTAATTATTGTCAAATTTCAAACAATATCATTTATCGCAATAATTTCTGGGACAATTAATTGTCCAGCAACATTTGTTATTTTGACAGTCCTACTGTTTACTTTGATTCTTGGGGGTAGACAAAGATCAAAAATGTTCAGCCAATATATCGGTTATCGGTATTAGCCCCACCCAATATCAGTATCGGGAATAGACAAAATTTCCATATAGGTCGGCCTCTAATTTTGTTTAGGGCGGCTGTGGCTGAGTGGTTAGAGCAGTCGTCCTCCAATGGAAGAACTGGGGGTTCCAATCCACCAGCAGTCACATGCTGAAGTGTCCCTGGGCAAGACACTGAACCCCTCGATGCCTCTGGTGTGTGTCCCATCTGTGTATGAATCTGATAAAGCTCTGATTAGTCTCTTTAGAATGAATTACTCAATTATCTTTGTAGAGATCTAGTATAGAGCTGTATGAATGGGTCAATGAGGCACAGATTGTTGTAAAGAGCTTTGAGTTTCTCTATAAGTTAGAAAGGCGCTATACAAGTACAGTCCATTTATCATTTAGGCCTTGATGCAGCCCTGAATTCGATCTGGTCTCTGGCGCCTGAAGGAAAGACGAGTTCGACAGCTAACATGATGCCAACAGACAGAAACATGGATCCATCCTGCCGAGAAAAACTTGTCTAAAGACGAAAGAGTAAGAACAGATTAGCTCGTTCTCTTGTGGCGATGATTGGTCGGTGCGTTTATTGAGGCCTACTGGACGCCGTCATCCAGCAGGAAAAGAACTAAAGGAGGTAGATTTTCAGCTTCTGTTTGAGCGTGAGCCGTGGAAATGTTCCTTCAATTATACATGATTATTTTAATGACGCCTGCTGCTTTCATCTGCCGTCTCTTCAGCCTCTCCAGGCTTTCATCCTCTTCTCTCTCTGCCCCTTCGTGTTTTCTATCTCCTCTCACTTTGTTTCAGCCTCTCTGGGGAGAGAAGATACCTCGCATCACTATTTAGGGTAAGGCAGGCTTTCCAGAAATAATCTTCCATGGTATGCTCGTCTAATAACGGGCTTCTGTCGCAATCAAATCCTGCACAGATGAAAACTTTCAAAGCGTTAAATAGCATTACAGACTAACAAACAATCAACAGTTTATCTTTAGGAACAGCTGTCAAATATTTTCTGCCTGTTTAACACAAACATTTACTGAATATGATAAATGTTTTAGCAATACAAGTTATGTGTTGGCAAAAAAAATCACACTATTGTAATTTTTTTATTTAATTAACTTTATTAACAGATTCCCCCAGAGAAATACATCTTCCAGTCCATCCAAACAGCTCACCGAAATGTACTCTATATTCAGTCATTTTAGCTCCTTTTAGCTACTGCTTTGCTCATTTTAGCTTTTAGCAACTCTCTTTCTAATTTTAGTGTTTAGTTGCGATTTTGCACGTTGAGTTTTTAGAAAACATTTGAATAATTTTAGCATGAAGTCGGTGTTTTGTTTATTTAAAACGTTAGCTTGTTTTGGTCCTTTTAGCTTCTGTTCCACACTGAATGTTCTGAGGAAATGGAATTCCTCCTGTGAACCTTTGGAGTGTGTCTAATTCAAGATGGCCATCACAGCTAAGCACACCACTCCTGCGCCCAGAATACGGTCTTACGGTACAGATCATGCTTCTGGTCCCAGAACAGACAGATATATATACTGTGACTGGTTAATTTTCCTGTCAGTCATCAAACAAACTCCTCCTGCAGAGCAGCTGACTGAGCTCAGCCTTCTCTCTTGACAGTGAAGTCCTGACCAATCAGGAAGAACCTTCAGACATGTTTCTGCCTGGAGACAAACATTTAAAAGGATCTGATTGGACAACTTGATTTTCATGAATTAAAAAAAAAATCCTGCTCAATTATAAACTAGTTTACAGAAAATAAAAGAAATTATGATAAAGAAAAGCTATACTGAAAATACATATTTAATATAAAATTGGTTTTAATTAACAATGTAAATTAGCGTTTCGTGTGCTGAATTCTTTAGCCTTCTCTGAAGGCGTAGAAGGCCCTGAGGGTTCCCCACCAGCTAATCCATGTCACAAGGCTGTGCATTATTCCATGCGTACCAGTATTTTCAAGGTTTGATCAAAACACTTGACTGAATCTAATCAGACAGCCATAGAAGCCGTTGGATGACCGCTCTGAGGATTTCTGCCAACTGTAAAGAGTCTGATTGTCTTCTGGTTCAAACATTCACTCAGACGAGACCCAAACCTGACGACAACGTTCTGAAATATCCTCCAGAGAGAGATGGAGGGGATCTCACGGCCGTTTAAAACGAGTAAAAATGCAAATGTGGTGCGAAATGTGTCCCTTCCACTGAACTGGAACCAAATGTGATTCCACAGAGTTTGTGGGCACGAGGCAGGTGGACCCGACACGCTGATCAACGCCCACTGAGCAGCTGAACAGGCAGAACGTGCAGGTCGTGTCTGTAGGCACCAAAAAGACAAACGTCTGCGTTTAGGCTGGATCACATTTAGTGTCGGCAGATTTCCCTGCAGCGTTTGAGCTTTTATCAAACACCTGAAGGTGAAACTGAGCAGAGTGAACAAGTTTTAAAAACAAGTCTTTCCTCTTAGCTGGCACTTCTGAAGGAAACTTTAAAAATCTGATGCTCCAAACCAAAACAAGCCTGAAGCGACTGCCAAAAAACAACTGGCAGCCATCTTTGATCTGCCTCATTCACATCCCCTGTACGACGCTGAGGCGTCTCGGGTGGAAACAGAGGACTCAGGGTAGAAATTAAAGTCAAATTAATCTTTCAAAGGCACAGAATGGGGGTACTGGTTCAAACTGGAGACACATTTTCTCACAAACCTCACCAGGGGGTGTTTTGTTCAAGCCAACAGCTGTTGTCAGTGCTGGGGGCTAAGCCCCCTAAAGGCCAGATCCTAGAATCGCCCCTGGTCAGAGCTGCACAAGAACTGTTCAATTTAAACTTCTAAGATCCAAACTGGAGCTTCAGTCCAGGATCCTAACGTGTGCAGGTGAGTATTGTTTCCATTTGTACGTTTTGCTTCCTTTTTCACGATTATTAGTTGTTTTCTGTGTTTGAGCTCACTTGTCTTCACTTCAGTTCCTGCTCTGGCCCCACCCACTCTCACCTGACCCTTGTTGTCTCCCTCAGGTGTTTCTCCCTCGTTAGTGCTCCCAGCTGTGATGACCTTCCTTCAGTTTCCTGTGAGAGGTTTATGTCAGCAGTGGTGCTGCCTTGTCAGGCTTTTATTTTGTTAATAAATTAGTTTTAACATCCTGTCTGCGTCTCGGGTTCAGCACCGCTCTGAAACCTGCAGCGCATCCGTTACGGTAAAAGACCGAGCTAAGTCCTTACTCCTACAAAGTGGGACTTTTTAGAAATGTGTGAAGACGGTAACCGCAGAGAGCCGTGCGTGAATTTAACAAAAAACAATGACAGGCCTAAAGAGCCGGAATGTGTTTTTAGTGTTTAAAGCAGAACAAGGACGAATTAACGGAACAACCACAGACGTGCATGAAGATGAACACATAAACCGCATGAAGATGAACTCATAAACCGCATGAAGATGAACTC
>NC_056520.1:1504024-1507017 GCF_014905685.2 Nematolebias whitei
AACTGCATGAAGATGAACTCATAAACTGCATGAAGATGAACTCAAACTGCATGAAGATGAACTCAAACTGCATGAAGATGAACTCAAACTCTCTGTAACACTCATCAGACAACGTTAACACGAGTCAGACTGAGGAACAGCTGGTGCTCCAAGAGACAGAAATCTGACTTAATGCCATCAATCTTTAAACAGCAACAACATCTGGATGATGATGAGGTCCGTCCTCAAACATCTGGATGAGGAGGAGGTCCAACCTCAGACATCTGGATGAGGAGGAGGTCCATCCTCAGACATCTGGATGATGAGGAGGTCCGTCCTCAGATATCAGGATGAGGAGAAGGTCCATCTTCAGACATCTGGATCAAAAGGAGTTCCATCCTCAAACATCTGGATCAGGAAGAGGTCTGTCTTCAGACATCTGGATCAGAAGGAGGTCCATCCTGAGACATCTGGATGAGGAGGAGGTCCGTATTCAGACATCTGGATCAGGAGGAGGTCTGTCTTCAGACATCTGGATCAGGAGGAGTTCCGTCCTCAGAGAACACACGAGATATGCTCAGATCCCCCCAGAACAGCAGCTGTTTCAGGAGGACCGATGTTTGAGCCGTCCTGCAGCCAACAATCATCTCTGTGAAGGTGGAAACAGGAAACGCCCACAGCGACACGAAAAGCCAAACGTCTGTTTTTACAGCATCTACGTGCTGAAAACGTATGAAAAGTTCGGCTGCTGTGAAGAAAAAACAGCTAAAAATGCCTCCATGTTTAATTTAGATAACCATCAAGTACATTCATCCTGACACGCTTGTGTCTTAATCTTAACTATCTGCCTTAACAGGAAGAAGATTTTCTGCAGAACAGAGTTAATCTGTTTATTAAACTTAAAGTCAGAATCTAAAACCATCCTGAGATCCATAACAGACTGCTTAAGATAAGACTGAAGAGAGTCGAGATTTACAGGATCAGAGACAGCAGTGGAGCTTAGGGCTAAACACAACTTCAGTTTTCTGATCGTTGAAACTTAAAACATTTGAAACCGTCCATGCCTTGATGTCATCAAGACATTTGAACAGAGGGTGAATGGAGCAAGAACTATTGGGTTTAAAGGGCAGATAAATCTGACAATCATCAGCATAACAGTGAAAAGAAAGACCGTGTTCCCTCAGGATAGACCCCAAAGAGAGCAGATAAGAGTGAAAACAGAAGGGATCCAAGAATTGAGCCCTGTGGAACCCCGCAGGAAAGATGCACTGACACATACACACTATTTCCAACCTTAACACTGAAACTCCTGTCACTCAGGTACAAACGGAACCATCTGCACCAGTAATCCCCACCCAGTGTTGTAACCTAAATATAAGGAAACTGGTGAACAGTGTCAGAAGCAGCAGGTCCAGGAGAACCAGGATCACAGACTGACCAGAATGTTTTGCTAACAGGATGTCATTACAGACCCTGTGTGCATAAACTATTGGGCTTTAAGGGCAGATAAAGGTGACAATCATCAGCATAACAGTGAAATGAAAGACCGTGTTTCCATTAAATATGAAACGTGGTGTGGTAGTAGCTGAGACTGATCCCCAACACTCTGAGAGCTGACCGACGGACGGGGACCTCGCTCCAAACGGTCCTTGAACTCGTCTTTTCTCTCGCAGTATAAACAGTTTCTGAATTCTTCTCATAGATTCATTTTTCGTCTGGACGGTTTTTTTTTTTCTGGTCCGGATCTCGTTCCTCAGTTTTTGTTCCATTTCAAGAATTCCTGTCTCAAAACGTTCGGCTCCTTCGGGACGTTCCTGCTGGGACTTTTGGTTTTTGTGCCATTTTTACTTTTCGAAATATTTAGCTTTGTCGGCCATGTTTTTCTCATTTAAAAGGAATGGCGTTCTCTTCACATCCTTCAGCTGTTTACATTTTACTGATCACTTCAGCTGTTGTTCAGCCTCTTTGTGCTGATTTTAGTTTTTCCAGCTCCTTTCAACTACATTCATTTGTTTCTGATTTTCAGCTACTTTTGAAGCATTTTTATGCCAATTTTAGCTTTTATTTCAGCTTTTTTTGTTGTTGTTGCTAATTTCAGCCTTTTTCAACTTATGCTGATTTCACTCTTTTTAATTATAGCTTTTTCTGCTACTGTTTTGTTAGTTTCAGCTTATTTGAGCTCATTTAAAATTTTCAGCTCTTTTCAACTCCTCTGTGGTAACTTCAGCTTGTTTCTACTAATTTAAGCTTATTAGACTCCTCTCAGCTTGTTTCTGCTAAATTTAGCTTTTCAGCTACGTTTGAAACATTTTTCTGTTCATGTTTTAATATTTTGTCTTTTCTGCTTTTTTTAAATGATTTCACTTTTTTATTCTCCTTTCAGCCTCTCTGCCTAGTTCAGCTTATTCAGCTACATATTTCTGCTGTTTTACTTCAGCTTTTATTTTCCTGCTGCAAATGTCAGCTGTTCAAATTCAGGTCACGTTAGCAGTTCAGAGCTGAAACCTTTTCAGCTGGTTTCAGCTTCTTCAACAACTTTCAGCTGAACCCCTTGTTGGTGTTAGAGACCACTTCATGGGGTGTCAGCTACACAGAAAGAAGCAGCTGAAGCCCTGTAAATAGAATCAGCTGAAGCCCCGTAGGTGAGAAGCAGCTGAAGCCCCGTAGGTAAAAAGCAGATGAAGCCCTGTAGGTAAGAAGCAGCTGAAGTCCTGTAGGTGAGAAGCAGCTGAAGCCCCGTAGGTAAGAAGCAGCTGAAGCCCTGTAGGTGAGAAGCAGCTGAAGTCCTGTAGGTAAGAAGCAGCTGAAGCCCCATAGATAAGAAGCAGCTTAAGCCCTGTAGCAGAAGCAGCAGAATTCCCGTAAGTCAGAAGCAGCTGAAGCCCCGAAGGTAATAAGCAGCTAAAGCCCTGTAGTAGAAACTGCTGAAGCCCTGTAGTAGAAGTAGCTGAAGCCGTGTAGTAGAAACAGCTGAAGCCTTGTAGTAGAAGTAGCTGAAGCCCTGTAGTAGAAGC
>NC_056520.1:1507027-1507178 GCF_014905685.2 Nematolebias whitei
AGCAGCTGAAGTCCTGTAGTAGAAGCAGCTGAAGCCTTGTAGTAGAAACAGCTGAAGCCCTGTACTAGAAGTAGCTAAAGCCCTGTAGTAGAAGTAGCTGAAGCCCTGTAGTAGAAGCAGCTGAAGCCCTGTAATAGAAGCAGCTGAAGCC
>NC_056520.1:1507278-1511397 GCF_014905685.2 Nematolebias whitei
TGTTCTTCAGCTGTCATCCAGCTGTTCTTCAGCTGTCATCCAGCTGTTCTTCAGCTGTCGTTCACCTGTTCTTCAGCTGTCTTTCAGCAGTTCTTCAGCTGTCATTCGGCTGTCGTTCAGCTGCTGTTCAGCTGTCATTCACCTGTTCTTCAGCTGTCGTTCAGTTGTCATTCAGCTGTTCTTCAGCTGTTCTTCAGCTGTCATTCACCTGTCATTCATTTGTCATCCAGCTGTTCTTCAGCTGTCATCCAGCTGTCGTTCACCTGTTCTTCAGCTGTCATCCAGCTGTTCTTCAGCTGTCCTCCAGCTGTTCTTCAGCTGTCGTTCACCTGTTCTTCAGCTGTCATTCAGGTGTTTTTCAGCTGTCATCCAGCTGTCGTTCGCCTGTCATTCATTTGCCATCCAGCTGTTCTTCAGCTGTCATTCAACTCTTATTCAGCTATCATCTAGCTGTTGTTCAACTCTCATTCAGCTGTCGTTCAGCTGTCATTCGGCTGTCGTTTAGCTGTTCTTCAGCTGTTGCTCAGAGCGGTCTTACTGTCCTTCTCAGGACGTCTCTGACAGGATGGTCTTGTGTCATCGATGCTTCTGGACTTGAGTCCAACTGGTTCTGGGTCACAACCCAGAACCAGGTCTGTGGGCTCCTTCAGTCCTGGTCCCTCTGCTGGAAACCAAATCATCTGAAACCAAGGACCAGGAGTCCAGCTGGGTCTCTGAGGAGGGCCGAGTCCGGCAGAGTCGCAGGTTTTCTTGTCCCCTCAGCTCCACAGCGTTCCTCCAGGATCACGGAGCAACACAGAACCTAACGTGCAGTAAAGAAGTCTCAACCAGTCCGGGTCTGTAGTGGGTCAGAACCTGGTTCTCCTCAGGCCCGCTTACAGATCTCAGAGAACCTAACCACTTCCTGCTGCACCCGTGAAGGACTGCACCACCTGTTAGCTCTTCATCAGACCACAAGGAGCAGAGGGGAGACGTCTCTGGATGTGACACCGTGCCCCCCCAGTCCCCCCGGGCCCGGCCCGGTCCTGGTCCCGGCTCGAGGACTGAACAGATTAAGTGCGAGCAGCAGGACAGAGGAAAGAGGATTGAAAACAAAGAGCCCTTAAATCCCTGCATGGAGGCCAAAGAAGAAAAGCTTCGGATCAGAACAAATCCAGGAGCCACTTCGGTTCCTGGCGGGTCGGTCAGAACCATCACAGATATGATCCGACGTCCAGGAGGTCCACCTGCAGGTAGATCTGGACCTGCTGCTGACCGAGGAGCTGCTCGGGTCAGGCCTCCGACAACCACCAGAGGACCACTCTCAGCTACTACCACCAGCTTCACCTCCATCTGAGGTGAGCTGGCTGTGGCGGCCATGTTGGTGAGGTGAGCTGGCTGTGGCGGCCATGTTGGTGAGGTGAGCTGGCTGTGGCGGCCATGTTGGTGAGGTGAGCTGGCTGTGGTGGCCATGTTGGTGAGGTGAGCTGGCTGTGGCGGCCATCTTGAACTGTGCTGGCTCCAGAAGTTCATCAGCTGTAGAGGAGCATGGAATGATCAGTTCCTGAATCCTTCATTAAAATCTGTCCTGCTGCTCAGATATTCTGCTAACACACACAAAAAGTGATGAATTAAAAAGTGATGAACTTCTGACGTTATATTAAAAAAGATTTAAAAATTAAATAAAGACATTAAAGTTGTTTTTCTCATCCCTCCTCGTGCCCAGGCTCAGCAGCTGGACAGACAGGTGGTGCAGATGTTCTGGTAAGCCAGATACATCACGCCCGGAAGTAGAGGAGCGACTCTTCAAAATAAAAGCCCCATTTAAAAAGCTCTAACTGGGGGATACGGGGAGACTGTGACTGTAGACTGGGATAAATTAGACCAGCTGACAGAAAACTGACTGGTTTTAACAACCGGGACCAAAATGAGGTTTTTATTTTGAACTTCTCCGTGACAAAGACTTCAGAACGGTCCGGTGAAATTTGGTGATTTATCTCCTGTTTGTGACGACAGCGCTGGTTTGAAACTGGTTTTATTGGTCAGGAGTGACTCATCCACACCCTGAATGTAAAAAATGGATCCTGAAGCTTCAGGAAGACCCGGAACATTACAGAAACCTGACCCTGATCAGTTTGTGTTCCTTCTGACTCGTCCTGTTTGGAACGTTTAGTATTGTGCAAGTTGTCAGTCGTCGTCCTGCCATGACACGCCACAACTAGAACAATTCTTGGGTTAGTTTGGACCCTGAAGCGTCGTTGGAGAACGGGTTGGTCCTTGGTTCCTACAGAACCAAGACCCGAAACCAGAGGAGTATGAACACAACTTTTATGTTTTAATGACTCCAGATTTAAAGTTTGTGTATTTCACTGATTCCGCCGCTCCTCTCACGCTTTTCTGTGCTGCAGGTGCTGATGCGCCTTTGTTTTGAAAGTCCTGACCGGAAGCTCGCCTGCTGCCGCCGTCCATCTTTTCGCGCCTCAGGCTGCGCGCGGCGGCGCGTGGACGGAGCAGCAGATGTTCCGGCAGCTCGGCGGAGGTTCGGGTGGCTCGGGTCCGGCAGGATGAGACGCGCGCGGCTCCAGCTCCGCTCCGTGACTCCGTGACTCCTCGCGATGGAGGAGAAGCTGCACCGACTCCTCCTCGTGCCCCTCGCCGCCGTCCTCTGCCTCATGCTCGGCTACCAGTACGTGTGTCCGGCGGGCACCTGCCGGGAGGACCGGCGGCTCCTCCGCGCGCGCGCCCCGGGGTTCGGCTCCACCGAGCCGGGGGCGGACGACGACGAGCTCCCGTCGTCCCGGTTCAACTTCACGGAGCGGGACCTGGACCGGCAGGTGCGCTTCGACATCCGGGGGGACGACGTGATGGTGTTCCTGCACATCCAGAAGACCGGCGGGACCACGTTCGGCCGGCACCTGGTCCGGAACATCCAGCTGGAGCGGCCGTGCGACTGCGCGTCGGGCGGCAGGAGGTGCGCGTGCCTGCGGCCGGGCCGGCCCGAGTCCTGGCTCTTCTCCCGGTTCTCCACCGGCTGGAGCTGCGGGCTGCACGCGGACTGGACCGAGCTGACGAGCTGCGTGCCCGCCGTCATGGACCGGAAGGAGCGGCGGAGGAGCAGGAAGTCAGTAAAACTCTTTATGACCAGTTTCACCCCCCCGGCCCCCCTTTAGTGGCGCCCCTGGGTGCAGTTTAATCTTAATTTGTAGGATGTAAAACCAATCTGAGCTAAACTGAGAGAATAAAAGCTCTTTGTTGAGGAGCTTCAGTACAAGAGCTGTGTTTTGTTAAGGGACCTTTATTTTGAAGGGTGAAAATGTAAAAGATAAAAGTTTAATTCTTCAAGTTGGCAGGAGTATTCAAAACATCTGGATCACTGGTTACAGCACATTAAAAGGCCGCAGGGCAGCATCCTCACAGATCTTCAGAGCTGACATGACTCTCAGCTACTACCACCCCACGCTTCAGCTCGCCATCTCCAGAAAGGACCGAGGCGGCGTCATTTCTGGAGACGGCGGCCATCTTCAAGCAGGATGACGGACAGCTGTGGAGAACACCCGGTGACTACAGCAGCCTCCAGTCTTGAGATTATTTTGCTAACAGAGACAGGGACAGGCCTGCCGTTCAATAAACAGCTGACTTTATGGCTTTCTGGTAATACTAAAAACACACGGTACCAGTACTACAGAACTAAAGTACTGGTACCACCTTCTGGCTGCGTGACGTCTGAGTGGAGCTGTCAGGTGGAGGAGGAGAAACATCTGGAGTTCTTCTGGTTTTTGACGTGGTCGATCAGAACTCCTTACTGTGGACGAAACACACCAAAACCAAACCGCCAAAAAGAAGAAGAAGAAAGAACAAAAAGACGACGAAGAAGGAAGTAGAAGGAGAAGAAAGAACAGAAAGAAGTAGAAGGAGAAGAAAGAACAAGAAGAAGTAGAAGGAGAAGAAAGAACAAGAAGACGACGAAGAAGAAGTAGAAGGAGAAGAAAGAACAAGACGGCGTTTGGAGGTGTTTCCAACTGAACATTTGAGACAAAAGAACCACAAACAATTCTCAGCAAAGTTTCTCTGTGACCCGTCAGTGTTCTTGTCTGACCCGTCAGTGTTCTTGTCTGACCCGTCAGTGTTCTTGTCCGACCC
>NC_056520.1:1511407-1513021 GCF_014905685.2 Nematolebias whitei
GTTCTTGTCCGACCCGTCAGTGTTCTTGTCTGACCCGTCAGTGTTCTGCTGTGACCCGCTGGTGAAGCTGCAGTGTAAAGTGGTCAGAACCACCCCGTCGGAGCGCCTCCTGACCTGAAGTTCTGGTTCAGTCTCCGGTGACTACAGTTGGGCTGAGCTGTGGGGATTAGCGGGCCGGGTCCTGTGAGGTGTTTGGATTATCTCCATATGCTCTCTTCAGAACCGTTGAGTCCATTAACCTCCCTGAGTGGTTCTGTCACTCTTCATTTAACACACGGTCCGGTCACTCGTTACCGTCGGCGCCGAGTCCTGACGGGGAACCAGATCTGGGTCGTGCTGAGTCACACATGTGGGTGTTGATGAGCAGCTGATCCGGACTGAGACCTGCTGGAGGTCAAAGGTCAGGGCAGGAGGTCCACACTGATCAAACGTGTGTCTCCTCTTGAGAGACGAGTGTTTGTGAGGAGCACCTCCTGAACTGGGTCTGAGGGCTTCGAGTCTCTGCAGCTCCTTCTGGTCCCTTGAGCCTCCTGATGGTCTGCGGTGGGCTCAAAGGCAGCACAAGGAATGCTGGGTAATCTGAGCAGGTCTTCCTGTTCTGTCTGCTGACATGAAAGGAGAGCCTCAAGGACCTGCCTGGAATCGTTGACGCCCACAGTCACCTGGAGGCAGCGTTCTGCAGAAACACGATGGATTTACTGCGGTCCATCCGAGTCGTACCATGGACCACTGGTCCGTCTGCAGCGGAACGTCTGCAGACACACGACGTGGTTAACCTGACTGTTGCTGTGAATTATGGGATGTTCAGGTCCACCCTCGGCCAGCAGTTGTTGGGACACAAATATCAGACCTTCTTCAAGCTGCCCCTGGCCTCTCATGAGTGTTTCGTCCTCCATCTTCAACTCGTGGCTCGCTGCACGGTCCACCTGGCACCACGTCGCAGCCTTACCTCCACCGTTACCTCACTCCACGGCTCAGAGGTGTAACAGCAGCGGGTTGACTTCAGCCCCCGAGCTGCTTCGGTCTGTCTTAAAGCAGTCCGAAGGGATGGAGGCTCCAAAGAGTTCGGTGGAAGAGGATCTGGACATCGAGCCACATTCAGGCTCATGATGCTGCCCCAAGACCTGAGTCCAGAACCAGAGGACAGATGGAGGATGGATGGAAACCAACCTTTCTTACTCTTGTAAGAGAAATGTGTGTCATGTAAGGAACCCGTCACTAATGCAGTTTGTTGCAGTCAGTCCTGAGAGATTCAGGCTGTTAGTGTCAGGGTCAGGGTGACGGTAGCTCAGTGGTTTCAGGGTCAGGGTGATGGTAGTTCAGTGGTTTCAGTGTCAGGGTGACGGTAGTTCAGTGGTTTCAGAGTCAGGGTGATGGTAGTTCAGTGGTTTCAGTGTCAGGGTGACGGTAGTTCAGTGGTTTCAGGGTCAAGGTGACGGTAGCTCAGTGGTTTCAGGGTCAGGGTGACGGTAGTTCAGTGGTTTCAGGGTCAGGGTGACGGTAGCTCAGTGGTTTCAGGGTCAGGGTGACGGTAGCTCAGTGGTTTCAGGGTCAGGGTGACGGTAGTTCAGTGGTTTCAGGGTCAGGGTGACGGTAGCTCAGTGGTTTCAGGGT
>NC_056520.1:1513031-1520854 GCF_014905685.2 Nematolebias whitei
AGTGGTTTCAGGGTCAGGGTGACGGTAGCTCAGTGGTTTCAGGGTCAAGGTGACGGTAGCTCAGTTGTTTCAGGGTCAGGGTGAGGGCAGCTCAGAGGCTTCAGGTTGGTTAGGCTACAGTTATGGTAGTAGACGATATAAAAAGACGACATCATCTGTTTTCTCTAAAGACAGATAACGATGTTTCTACAGAAGACTGCCATCGGTCTGGAGCTCGAACGCTCTCACCTTTAGAGAACAAACGGTGCATCAGCGGTTTTACTGAAGGCACGCTGGATCAAAACAACCATCTGTTTGGAATTATCTCTCCAGCGAAAGAATAACAGGAATAGATTTACGAGCGGCCCAAGCCCCAGATGTTAAACCTCGGGGCCTAATTACCGTAAATCCCATATTTCAGTGGCGGGTCAGTTAGCTGCAGGGCCCGCGGTTATCAAGTCGCCATACGCAGAACTCAGCTGCTGGATTCATCCTGCTGTCTCACAACGCTTGGATCTGAGTCGAAGCGTGTTCCTGCAGAACATCAGAGCTCTGTCCGTGTCATCACGGGCCTCAGGAAGACTTGCCGGTCCTTCTGGTCCCATCACCACGCAGACGCTCCATCTGTCTAGTTCTTGCCGTCACCTTGAAGTCACCTCTCTCCCACACATCCTTCCAGTGTGGAAACCAGTCACGCCGACCACAGCTCACATTACATAAACGTCTCGAGTCTCCGGTGGGAGCGCTTCGTGTTCTTTGGCAGGTTCGTGCTCGCAGCAGGAAATAAAAAAAAAACAACCGAGAAGATGGAAAAACCACCAAGAGCTCCTCCGCTAACGAGCGTCGGTACGAGTCCTTCACGAACCAACGACCGATCAGGTTCATAATTATTCTGCTTCAGGTGTGCTCTTACTTTCCGCTGTTTACTGTACCAGTGGCACCGAGCATCTCCGGTACATCCGGTAGTTTCCATCATGTTGAACCTGAACGAGTAATGGTCGGTTCTAGTGGTTTGTATCCATAAAGACTCTGGTTCTGCGTGGGACCTCCACAGCAGGTTACGGAACCAGACGTCCCCGGGTTGACCCGTTCAGGCTTCACACCAGCAGTCAGGATAATCTCGTTATTTCAGATTAAATTAATCCGGACTTGCTCATTTATTCTTCGAACATGTTTTTGGTTCTTGACTCTTCTACGATGAATTAATGAACCGGTGAATGATGGAACCCCCCCCTGTTGAAATCCACTATACATTTTATGAGCCCGTTTTTATCATAGCATAAACTGTAAGAAGTACATTTAATTATTATTTAGCCCATCTCTGTACTTTAGGTTTTATATTAGTATATTTTATGTACTCAGTGATGTGTTGCTGTAGCCGTTTGAGAGCCGATACAATTTACCGGGACGGACTTCCGTTCACCGGGGAAGCGGGCCGGACGTCGCTGCAGAGTCCCAGCTCTCGTCTCGCCCTACACATTCAGTTTTAGTTTGGCTGCAACGAGCACAGACAAACGTGCACGTCGCATGACTAAACGTTTAAAAAGCAGCTGCGCATGCATGCAGGCTGCAGAACTGGGCTGTCCACGGTTCGGGACTACCGGATGCACCGTGATGTATCCGGGTCAGGAAAAACAGAACACAAGCCGTCGTCGTGCACGAGTAACGTTACATTAAATAAAAATCTTCACAGTGGAGTTCGTGTGTTTGACTAAAACGAGGCTCCGCAAAACATCAACAAAGTATTTTTTACTATTTTCAGAGTCAGTCAGGCGGTCGACACTTCCCCCGGGTCACTGACGGTTTTAACGTTAACGGACAATAAAAGGTTCAAAGCTCTTCTGAGGGATAAGAAACTTTTTCACAAAATGCTGAGACGCATTTGAAGTTTATCTTTTTAAATTTAATTTGGAACCAGCCTCGATCCTTATTAAGAATAATGGGAAACAAGCAGCAGCTACGAATGTGATTTATATAAAAATATAAAATATTAGATGTTCCAAAAACAGACATTTTTAATGGCATCACCTTTGGTTGCGTTTAGAACATTAATTAATTTAAAGCATTTTAAAATACCAAGTTTATTTTGTCGTTTGTCACGATCTGTTGGTTTGTTTGTGTTTTACATTTTTCAGTCAGCTCATCTGGACAGTTTCTTGTTTTTTTTGCTGAAACGTTTCACCTTCCATCCAGAAGACTTCTTCAGTCAAGAAAACACACAAGAAAACTGATTCTTCCCCCAACAGCTTACTGCAAAGTGGAACAAACCAGTTATGTTGGTGCCAAGATGGTGTCTTTGGCACGCCCCCTCCAACGGTGCCGGCCCTCTTCTTCATTGACAGTCAAGTCCAGGCTCAATAATCCAGATATACAATCCAATAATTTCAGTCAGCTCATCTGGACACTTTCTTGTTTTTGGGGTTTTGAACCAGTTTGACTGTCGACGAGGAAGAGGGCTGGCACCGGAGGAGGGGGCGTGCCAAAGACACCATCTTGGCACCAATTGTTGGATTGTAAACCTGGATTATGGAGCATGGACCGTTTTGTGTACAGCCTGTGTGCCGTCAGTACCTGTTCATCCTGCCACGCCCACTCTCACCTGCTCCCAGTCAGCTCAGGTGTTTCCACTTCTCCGTCTCGTGTCAGCTGAGCGTCGTCGTTATTTTTCTTCAGTGTCGTCCGGGTTCTTCTTTCCCCGGGAGAGTTTTTGTTTGGTTTTAAATTAAACTTTTGGATCTTTTTGCGTCAGTCCTGCCTCCGTGACACGTTCAGGTTTCGTGTCGGTCGCCACCTGGTCCGGAACCGGCGACAAACGGCGCCGGCGTTCCGCTTCGGCTCGTTTAGCGGAGCGTTGCTCAAAGACACGAAGGCAGAAGAAGCCTTTGTTACTGCGGCGGCCATCTTGAATCGGCTTGAAATACAGCCTGGGATTATATTCTGAAAATGTATTAACCAAATTAAACTTGGTGCCTAAATTATCTGACATAACTCCGATTTAAAAGAATATTTAAAACTTATCTTAAAATTTTATCTGGTATTAAAATTATATTTATAAATTAGTATTTAGTTTATATTATTTTCATGTTTAGATTAAATAATCCACTGATGCAAAACGTGAGTTAAAGTTGAATTTAAACGTAGAAAAAAACAACTTTGGATGAAACGTTTCTCACTGCACGAAGCTGCTTTTCATGAAACAACAGACGATAATCTGTAATCTCCACACAGATTAGGGCCGGTCTAAGAACAGGTTTATAACCCTCTGCAGGAGGGGGCCGGTGGTTTGAATCCAGATGTCCAGATTGACCTGAAGACCTGAGGACTGGGCTGAAGAGCAGCTCGGGTGTCGAACAGCGTCCGAGTCCAGCTGATCAGGAAGAACTCCGTTTTAAAGTCTTACACCGTTAATCCAGCAGAAGACAGTTCTCTGTGTAGTCCCTGAATTAAACGTCTTACAGAGTCTTGAGTCAAAGTGTTGGACATTCGAAGACGTGGTAGCAGGAGCTCCTCTTAACGAGTCTTCTAGACGTGATCTTTGCAGAGCAGACCTCGTCTCCTTCAGACGTCCACGGCCGAGACGAGCGGCGGACAAGACGAAGGTTGGAGCGAAGACACTGCGGCGGACACCGGAGTCCATCTTTACAGCGCTCAGGCTGCCGGAGCTGCTGTGCTTTAAAAAGAAGCCGTGGGAACAACCCGCCGCCTCACCGTGTTACGTACAGAGACAAATTTAATCTGGACTTTACCCAAGTTTTCCAGATTTAACCTCGAGAAGAAAGACCGAGTGGTGACCGATTAAAAACCAAAACTACACGGAGCGCTGCGTCAGACACTGAGCCACTCCTCATTACTCCAAGGTCATAAGTCAAGGTCAAAGTTAACACAAGGTCTTTGCTCGTCCGGACCAGAACTTCTGATCCTCTCAATGAAACGATCAGAATTTTGTAGCGTAGAGTTTCCCCTACCGTTAATCAAGGAGGGCGCCCCGCCCCATCAGAACCCAGGGCCCCGCCCCGTCAGAACCCAGGGCCCCGCCCTGTCAGAACCCAGGGCCCCGCCCCGTCAACAGAACTGAACGCCCCGCCCCGTCAGAACCCAGGGCCCCGCCCCGTCAACAGAACTGAACACCCCCGCTTCTTCAACAGAACCACATGACAATATGACAATAAAGAGACTGACTCTGAGACAGACGAGAGAAAACGGACCTCCTGGACTCTGGACTGATGGGCTGGGACTTCCTGTCCCTTGTCTTCGTCCTCCAAATTCTGAAAACGAGACATTTTATTTACGAGCTCCTCAGCTGGCTGTGAAGATCCAGGTGAAGGTTGTGTCGTCTCTCCTGTTAGTATTCGACCCATTCTGTGGTTCTTCAGGAGTAAAGAAGATTAAAGGAGGTCTTTGGGGTCCACCACCATCTCGTTTGTTAACGAACTCGTTAAAGTACGATGCTGAATTTAAAAAACTAAACAAATACTAACTGCACATCATCGTTCCTGAAATTACAGGAATGATTCCTGGACTGACTCGTTTGTACAAAACATTTAAGAGAAAAGTTGTTTTTTGTCTGAAATTTACGGACAGTTAATATCCTACCTGCTGTAGATGCTCTTAAACAACCTGAGTTTGGAGAAACAGTTTCATTTAGACTCGACTGATGAGTTAACAGGTTGTTTAATTATGTCAGCAATCAACAAGGACTGCTCTGAACTAGCCTTTAGCTCATCATTCTGGTCCTGGACTAGCCTTTAGCTCATCATTTGGGTCCTGGACTAAACTTTAGCTCATTATTCTGGTCCTGAACTAGCCTTTAGCTCATTATTCTGGTCCTGAACTAGCCTTTAGCTCATCATTCTGGTCCTGGACTAACCTTTAGCTCATCATTTGGGTCCTGGACTAGCCTTTAGCTCATCATTTGGGTCCTGGACTAAACTTTAGCTCACCGTTCTGGTCCTCAACTAGCCATTAGCTCATCAGTATGGTCCTGGACTAACCTTTAGCTCACCGTTCTGGACCGGGACTAAACTTTAGCTCATTGTTCTGGTCCTGGACTAGCCTATAGCTCATCATTTGGGTCCTGGACTAGACTTTAGCTCATTATTCTGGTCCTGAACTAGCCTTTAGCTCATCATTCTGGTCCTGGACTAACCTTTAGCTCACCGTTGTGGACCGGGACTAAACTTTAGCTCATTGTTCTGGTCCTGGACTAGCCTTGAGCTCATAGTTCTGGTCTTAGACTAGCCTTTAGCTCATTGTTCTGGTCCTGGATTTACTTTTAGCTCATCGTTCTGGTCTTGGACTAGCCTTCAGCTCATCGTTCTGGTCCTGGATTAACTTTTAGCTCATTGTTCTGGTCCTGGATTAACTTTTAGCTCATTGTTCTGGTCCTGGACTAGCCTTCAGCTCATCGTTCTGGTCCTGGATTAACTTTTAGCTCATTGTTCTGGTCCTGGACTAGCCGTCAGCTCATCGTTCTGGTCAGAGAACCAGTATCAGGTCAAATCAGAACTTTACGTTCAGGTTCGAGGTGTTTTTCAGTTGGACCTGTTTTAAACTGAGCGTTCTGTAAATTAATAATAATCTGGATTATCTTTAGGTCTGTGGTGAGTAAATCCAGCCAGGTTGGGTCTGGGTGTTCAGGTCTCATGGGCAGAACCAGTCCACGAAGCAGATGTTTAACTTCAGATGAGTCAGAATAATTAACTAAAGCTTCGACCAAATTTAAAAAACGAGGATTTACTTTGATTTTCAAAGGAAGACGTGGATCTGGTTTTTGTTGGGTTGCTGGTTTGACGCTGTGAATAGTTTCCAGCGAGGCTTTTATCCTCGATGGGAGCGAGTGAATTAACGAGACAGGACTCGATCCTCGATGCTGACGTGGAGCCAGAGAGACGATCAGAGGTCGATGGATGCTGCGAGTGGCCGTCCTCGACTCGTGTCAGAACATCTGGATGTTTTACCTTTGTAACCTTCACAAGACTGATCGCTCCAGTCCTGGTCCTGGGGGGGTCCTGGTCCTGGGGGGGCCACCGACCGGACGTCTGGTAATGACCGCAGACACCGGTGAACGTTTGTGGAGGTTCGTAGTTTGTGTGAGGAGTAAAGGATTAGAGTACAAAAACTTTTATATTACATAAAACATCCGAATGTCCCGGTTTAAAAACTAAACAATACTTATTCAAACACTTAATCTGTCTTAATCTGAGACCACGGCTTGTTTGGTAATCCAGTCGATCAGCTCAGGATGGTTTTCATATTTCTGAGTCAACAGTGAGTCCACCGGTCCTGGACCGTGAGGTCCTGGGTCTCTCCTGCATCAACCTGCTCCTCACGTCGTCCCGGCCTGGAGTCTGGACCTCCTTGGTGTGACCTCTGTCCCCGAGTAACCGGAGAGCGGTGACACGTGGGACGCTCGTCAATAGGTCACGATGAAAGCCGAGACTGCGCGCTCGTTTATCGATCTGCGGTCGGCTGAACCGGAGAGGTGCTGAAGTGAAACCGAGCTTCTTCAGAGCAGCCGGGGTCTGTGGGTCGCTCTTATCTGGGGTGGGGTGTGTGTTCGGCCACCGTACCATCACAACACGTAGCTTCAGCTGAATGAGCTCGGGTGTCCGTGGCAAAGGGGCGACCTCAGGGCGGCTCGGCTGTGAGCTCCTCAGTAACAGCCGGCGTCTCTCAGATTGTTCAGCTGTGAAGTCACGACGAACGTCTTCGTGGAGCCTTTTAATAATCAGAGCTGTAAATAACGTTTACAGCAGCCACGTCTAAAGGTGACAGACCTTATGAACCAGGACCGCCTCATCAAAGAGACGCTTGTTTTAACAGCAGCTTGCCTCAGACCCACCACTGGTGGCCCCCGTCCAAGAGCTGGGGGGGTTGGAAACACCTCCGTTCATCCGTCCGTTCATCCGTCTGGTCATCCGTCCGTCTTGTGAGAATGATTAAAAAATAAACGTGGGACAAGCGTCAGTTTGTGGCTGCAGCTCGGAGATACAAACGTCACCGCTGAATAATTTCCCACGTCCAAATCCAAGATGTAGTTTCCTCAAATGATTGGGGTGGCCCAGATTAATCTATGGGGGCCAAGGCCACCACTGGCCACCCCCTGGCTCCTCCTCCTTTGCTCCTGGTAGTGATAAAATGTCTCCTCCACTGGAACATGAAAAACATTTAAACATCTGTTCAGTCCAGAAAAACACTCACGGCTCAGACCAGAGACAGTGGGGACATGAGAGCACGGCTATGGACAGTTCAACCAGGCTGTAGCAGCTGAACTTTGGCTGCTCTTCACTGACACCTAGCTAAAATGAACTCGGCTAGTTTCTCCTTCCCGAGGAAGAAACTTTCTCTGCTGCAGCACGTTCTGTGGTTCTGTGGTGGAACTGCAGCTTCATCTGCTGATTCAAGTTCATGTATATTGTCATGCACATCACATGTGGGACATGAGGTGGAACAAAACTGTGCACTGGTCCCAGTTACACCCAGCAACACAAATAAAACTCTGCTGTTAGAGCAGGTGATCAGAAAACATGAAGGATAGTGGTCCTCCAGGACCAGGACTGGACACCCCGGTCTAAGATGTGAAGGATAGTGGTCCTCCAGGACCAGGACTGGACACCCCGGTTTAAGATGTGAAGGATAGTGGTCCTCCAGGACCAGGACTGGACACCCCGGTCTAAGATGTGAAGGATAGTGGCCCTCCAGGACCAGGACTGGACACCCCGGTCTAAGATGTGAAGGATAGTGGTCCTCCAGGACCAGGACTTGACACCCCTGGTCTAAAATGTGAATGATAGTGGCCCTCCAGGACCAGGACTGGACACCCCTGGTCTAAAACGTGAAGGATA
>NC_056520.1:1520864-1531588 GCF_014905685.2 Nematolebias whitei
ATGTGAAGGATAGTGGTCCTCCAGGACCAGGACTGGACACCCCTGGTATAAAATGTGAAGGATAGTGGCCCTCCAGGACCAGGATTTGACACCCCTGGTCTAAAATGTGAAGGATAGTGGCCCTCCAGGACCAGGACTGGACACCTCTGGTCTAAAATGTGAAGGATAGTGGTCCTCCAGGACCAGGACTGGACACCTCTGGTCTAAATTGGTTTTGTTTGAAATTGAGTCCATCTGTTTTTAACTGGACCCGACACTCG
Source organism: Nematolebias whitei (assembly GCF_014905685.2). Taxonomy (NCBI): domain Eukaryota; kingdom Metazoa; phylum Chordata; class Actinopteri; order Cyprinodontiformes; family Rivulidae; genus Nematolebias; species Nematolebias whitei. The sequence continues at coordinate 1,521,125 of NC_056520.1, forward strand.
GGTGAAACCAGTTCTCAGGTAACCCTGAGGGTGTAACTGGGACCCTGTGTGCACAGTTTCATTCCACCTCATGTCCCACGTGATTAACCTGTCTAAATAAAGGTTGAACGAATGAAAGAACACGTGATGAGACAATAAAGAGCCTGGACTTCTAGTTTTACTTCCACTGTGTATACGTACAGGAAACATGCTGGGAAACCGTGTGCACGGTCAGGAGACCAGAATCCAGCAGGTCTTTCAGGCTCATCCAGGTGTTCTCGTGCAGCTCTGACTGAAGAGAATTTAATTTGAGTTTTCTCTTCATGTCATGAGGTGAGGTCAGAGTGGTCTGAGCGCTCTAGATGACTGCATTCAATTTCCTCTTTTCATCCAAGCTGCCGTCCTTCTAAGAAAGGTTTATAAAGTGATTGAGTTGGATCCCCCCTCCACCCCCCGATGCATCACAGGTCAGAGCCGTGTTCGTCTGCTGGAAGGCTCCTCGCAGCGTTTGAACCGTTTCAATCTGCCACAGAGACGAGAAAGATGGAACAAACAAACGCAGGAATGATTCCACATGAAACTGTTTCCACCGTCCTCAATAATGTCTTTTCATTTAAACCCTAATCAGAATTTATCTGCGCTCCGCCGGCGCCTCGGTCTCTCTCTTCCCACTCGTACTTAACGGCAGCAGGATATGAGAAATGCAATGTCTAGTTTCATCCTTGGCTCTGCTGAAAGGTGTTCGTCATCAGCCGGCGGATCACTCGGTGCACCTAAGACCGCCTGCCGCGGTTAGAGGAACAGGTTCAGACGAGAACGCGGGGGCTGTTTGACGGAAGCGCAACACGTCTTTGCAAAGGTACAAAAAAATAAGTGGTGAGAAAGTTGACGTCTATAAACGGTTGGAGGACGAAACTCTGAAGCTGCCGTCTTCTTCAAACTTAAACCTTTATTTTACCAGGAAGACGTCCACGGACATTATTACTCTCTTTTACGAGGATGTCCAGGGCTCAGACTCGTCTACGAAACACTAGGCCTGTCGCGATAAACAATAAATCAATTAATCGCATGATAAATGAAAATTATCAACCTCATTTTCATTTATCGGCTTTGTCATTTATTTGTGTCTCTCTTTCTACTGAAGACACTGGAGGACAAAAGACTCAACTCCGGTTCTTCACTGACCCCGCCCTTTCTCTTTTCTCTTTAAAATCCATTTAACGATCCAAAATCAGTTGTTTGGATCGTTAAAAGCAGCTAAGCTGAGAAGCTAAGCTACGAGCTAAGCTAACAAACCGGCCTCGGGACAAAACCTCCGTCTTGTCGAAGCTTCAAAATTCACGGTTGAAACCCGTGCCTTCGTGTAAAAAGTTGTTTTTCTCTACAAAAAGAAGCTGAGAACTTGTTTACTGATTTTTTTATTAAAAGTTTTGTGTGAAAAATGCTAAAGAGCTCAAACCACACGGTGCGTCCACCATTTTGAGAACCGAAGAGAGACAGCCCATGTCACGTCAAGGGGCCTCCCTCCCTTTTTTTTTTTTCCATTTTTGTGGCTCTAGTGGCCTATTTTTGTTGTAGAGGGTGGGGGGCAAAACGAGGTGAGAGAGAGGGGGAGACATTGCGGAAGGGTCATCGGGACAGGGACTCGTACCCACGACCACCGCTATGAGAACTAGCTTCGAACATGGGCCGCACTCTTAACCCCTGCGTCATAGCTGTGGCCCTCCCTCCCATTTTTCTTAGAGACACGCTGCTTGCTCCCTCACTATCCATCCTTCGGTTCAAACAGCCTTATACTGCCATCCAGTGGTCATTAAAAGGTACTACACTCAAAAATTAACCAACATTTCTTCTTAAATTTGACAATAATTAATAATTATTGTCAAATTTCAAACAATATTATTGTTTATCGCAATAATTTTTGAGACAATTGATCGCCCAGTGGTGGCACAGAGGTTAGAGAAGGTGGGCCTGTGATTGGAAGATCGCCAGTTCAAGCCGCGGTACTGACAACATCAAACAAAAAAATGTGGGTGGGGTAGGTGAAGCACCCACAACTGCCCCCACCCTCATTCGTCCCACTCTGGGCCTTTGAGCAAGGCCCTTAACCCCCACCTTCTGCTCCCTTGGGCGCCCTACATGGCAGCTCTCTGCTCCACACAGAGGGCTGAGGTAGCTCGGTGGTCTGCGGTTGCGTCAGAAAAGGCATCCGGCGTAAAAATAACTGCAGAGTCTTCGTGCGACTTAGTTCGCTGTGGCGACCCCTAAAAAAGGGAGCAGCCAAAAGAAGAAAGAAGATTATCGTTTATCGCAATAATTTCTGAGACAATTAATCGCCCAGCAAATTTTGTTATCGTGACAGGCCTACGTCTATAAACTGTTGACGATGATGCGAGGACGAAACTCTGAAGCTGCCGTCTTCAAACTCGTCTTTTATTATTCTTAAACCTTCATTTTACCAGGAAGAAATCCACGGAGATTATTAGTCTCTCTTACGAGGACATCCAGGGCTCAGGCTCGTCTACGAAACAAATGAACGTCGATCCCGTTTCTTTTTAAAACGCCACGACTCCGACCTCTGACCCGGGTTTGGGACGGACTCGGGCGCCGTGGAGTTGTGTTAGTCCAGTGATTAAGACAAAAACAATTTTACGTTTATCAGGCGAGGTGATTCACCAGCAGTCCGTTGGGGAAGTCTCGTGAGGGATGGGGCGGCGGTATAAAAGACGAAACACGTAAAACGACACAACCCGTTCTCTTCAGGTACGAGCCGCCGGACGGTCATATTCTTCAACACGACGTTAACGTTCTGCGCTCTCACTCCCTGCGTGACATTCAGGTGACCATTGCAGATGTTTTTTATGCTTCTTCCCACAGTTGCTCGTTCGGTTGTAGCTCTGTTCAGATGAAGGTTATCAATGGATGACTCCATGTCCAAGTCTCTGGGATGCGTTGCACGATGAATAATTTATTATTCTAGTCTGAGCTGATCGTTTCGTTTAAAGCTGATGTGTTGAAGCACCTCGGCTGAACGAGTCCTTTATATTTTAGTGACGCCTACATCGGATAAAGTTTCTGTGGCAGCGTTCCAGGTCAGGAACGATCACAGTAAAACTAGAGTCTTATTGGAGGTTCATCATCATTGAGCTTGAAATGCATTGAAAACGATAACGCAGTGGTTGTCCACATCATGAACGTTGGTTCGTTGGCGTACAGCCATGATCATGACGCGAACCTTCAAATAAATCTTAAATGTTGGGTACCCCCCCTTTCAGTTCCCAGTTGGGCGGTGTTCACAGGCTGCAATGTTTTTTAGCTAGCATAAAGAGCTAATGCTTCGTCTTTGTGTCTCCACAGGAGCTTCTACTACATATCGATGCTACGTGACCCGGTGTCACGATACCTCAGTGAGTGGAAGCACGTGCAGCGCGGCGCTACGTGGAAAACCGCCCTCCATATGTGTGACGGCCGGCCTCCGACGCAGGACGAGCTTCCTGCCTGCTACAGCGGGGACGACTGGACGGGCGTGTTGCTCGCAGACTTCATGAACTGCCCCTCAAACCTGGCGAACAACCGGCAGGTACGCATGCTGGCCGACCTCAGCCTGGTGGGCTGCTACAACATGTCGTCCATGAGCGAGCTGGAGCGAGGCCGCGTGCTCCTCGCCAGCGCCAAGGCCAACCTGCGCAACATGGCCTTCTTCGGCCTGACGGAGTTCCAGCGCAAGACGCAGTACCTGTTCGAGAGGACGTTCGGCCTGCGCTTCATCCGGGCCTTCACCCAGATCAACAGCACGCGCGCCGCCAGCGTGGGGATCAGCGAGAAGGTGCGGTGGCGCATCGAGGGCCTCAACGCCCTCGACGTGGAGTTGTACGAGTACGCCAAGGAGCTGTTCCTGCGGCGCTACCAGTACAACCGCCAGAAACAGCACCAGGAGGAGCGTATGCGGCGGCGGCAGGAGAGGCTGCAGAGGCACAGGAACTATCTGGTTGGACTGTGGAGACTGGGAGGAGGAGGCATGGAGGAGGAGGAGCAGGAGGTGAAGGAGCTGGAAGAGGTGGTGACCACAGAGGATTATAGCAGCCAGGTGGTGCGGTGGTGAGAGCGCCGTGGCATTGACTGATTTGTTGCCTCCCTCCGTTTCCTGTCTCACCTCCGCAGTCGGCACCTCCTGCCTGCTCCTTGTTGGACCGCCGACAGGTGTCTTAACCGTACGATGGATGTATTTGAACATTTTGTATTTATGTTTGTTCTCTTGTTACTTTTGGCTCTGCCGTTGTGAGTACCAGTTATTTATTCATTAGCAAGAGCTTCGAATGTCCTCAAAGAAGTGTTGCGCAAGTTCCTATAAATAAAGAAAGGAGTCCAGGAGTCTTCAACGTGATGTTTGTGATCTGTCATCGTGTCGTGACTCCGCGGTGTTCGGCTTCATCGTGGCGTCGAAGCGTCTTCCTCCTGGCCGAGGCAATTTCTCACAGGAAACGTGTTCAGCGAGAACCTGCGGCGTGAGTTTACGAACAGCCGCTCTGACGAGTTTCTGCCGGAGTGTCAGGGGTCGCTCGCTCTTCCATCAGCGCCGCACAACGTTGGACCACGGGGGCATTGATCACCCGGCTCTTTGCTTCTCAAACGATCATTTAAACTTCAATAGGCCGTGACTCCGCCGCAGAAGAAAATACAAGCTGAAGGCTTTTTTCTGCTTTATTTAGAGCCGAACAGCCGTACGGTAGAAAAACAATCAGGTTGAACAAATTCCCACAGACAGCAAACCTTTCAACGCTGGGAGCGCCGGTGATTGCCTCATATTAATATCGTCGTCGTGGAGTCGGCCTGACAGCTCCGTGATTCGCTCCGGACAAACATCCACAGACTCTAATAGCTTTTCCATTCCGGCTGTCGACTCGCACAGCGTGCACAAGAGAAACGTTTTATAAATCCACGAGGACAAGTCGGGTGTTACCGCCGGCTCGGAGAACCGAGACGCAAATAAAAGCTTCGTCTGGGAAATTTGTTCCGTTTTATGACAATAAAGTGAAGTTTTCTTCCCCAAAACATCAAATGTAACATTTTAGGAGGCTCTCTAAACATCTGGACCTTTTCTTGTTGTTTCTGGGCAGCTTTAAAGGAGTTCGTGCCCCGACTTTATTATTCACGTTGAATGTAACTCCGGTAAAGACCGGAGAGGTGCACAAAGTGGTTTTATACCAAAACAAACTACAACAAATCACCGTCTTTTTAATATTTTAGCTTGCACGTTAAATACTGTGAACTGAGAGAATATGATTAAAATAGAGCTAACATGTTTTTATTTAAATCCTGATTTAGAGAAAAGTAAAGGTGAACAGATGTCCGAGGTTAAACGTCTACCAAACATTTCTTTAAGTAGGTTTTTATTGGTTTATAATTTTATTCATTGACATGATTTTAACACAGAGTTAAAACCGTGACACTCGAAGAACATCCAAATAAATGACAAATCAAACTACCGGACCAGAACATTTTAAATCATTGTTTACTAACCCTGCTGCTGCCCTAGGATCAAACTGAGCCACAGAGCCTTCGTTTAACCCAAGGGCAGCAGGAGGGTTACACGTCAGGTTTTAGGGTTGATGACGGATCTAAAATAAATAAATTATGGTTGTAGTTTATATAAACTCACTGTTGGCATGTTTTTGTTTGTTTTATAACCTGGGCCTCACAGCAACATTATTATTAACAGTTTTATTAACATCATTGGGGGTAGAGACGGTGGGCCTGTGATCGGAAGATCGCCAGTTCAAGCCCCGGTACCAACAACATCAAAAATGTGGGTGGGGTAGGTGAAGCACCCACAACTGCCCCCACCCTCATTTGCCCCACCCTGGGCCCATGAGCAAGGCCCTTAACCCCCATCAGGTCTTTTGAAAATGAGTTCTCGTGGCTCAGTGAGACTACCTGTATAAATAAAGGGTAAATGAAAAAAAAAATCATTAACAGTATTATTAACATTAATGATTAACATTATTATCAACAGTATTATTAACATTAGTATTAACAGTTTTATTAACAGTATTACTAACAATATTAACATTAGTGTTAACAGTTTTATTAACATCATTAACAATAATATTAACATTATTATTAACAGCATTAGTATTAACATCATTAACAGTATTTTAACAATTTAATAGTATTAACATTATTATTAACAATAGTATTGAGTGTATTATTAACATTATTATGTATTATTCAGAATAATATTAACATTATTAACAGAATTATTAATACCATTAACAGTATTAACATTATTATAATAAACTTATTAATATCATTAACAGTATTATGGTATTAACACTAAACATTATTAACAGTATATTTACAATATTATTAACATTATTATTAAGAATATTATTAACATTAACAGTATTGTTAATATTAACAGTATTATTACCATTATTATAATAACAGTATTATTAACAATATTGTTAACATTATCAACATTATTATTAATAACATTATTATTAACTGTATATTTAATATTATTAACAGTAATATTAATATTAACAGTATTGGTAACATTATTAATAGTATTATTAACATTATTGTTGTTAACGATATTATTAGCAGTATATTTAATATTATTAACTGTATTGTCAACAGTATTATTAACATTATTAACAGTAATATTAAAATTATTAATTATTAACAGTATTGTTAACATTATCAGCAGTAATATTAATAACATTATTATTAACATTAATACTAACAATATTAACAGTTTTATTGATATTATGTACAGTATAATTAACATTATAATTAACATTATTCAAACGGATAATTAAATCTTGTATGTAAAGTTATAAACGGTCTTCCTCTGTAAAAAAAGCGCACCTGTTTTTCCAGACCTGACGATTTATTAGCGCATCAAACGTCCTTCAGTTTTCTCAAGTTAAACAGGTTTTTATCTGAAGAAGGCGTTTTAACGAGGGGACGAGATGATCGGGACGTTTCTTCGTTATATTTACTGCTCAAACCAACTCCACCTGTCGTTTAACAGACGTCAAAATATTTCTAGATCTCAGAAGAAAAACGTATTGCTTCATTATCTCAAGATAATCCAATAAGAAAGTTTTAATCTGCAGATTACATCATGAAAAGTAAAATGTCTCGGCTTCTGTAATTAGGAGAAATTATTTCCTAACTTGAACTAAACATCTGTTATGTTGTAATATTTAGCTCATCTGGATTATGACTCATCTCATATTACCATCATAAATGTAATAGAATTAACAATTATAACTCAGGATCTCATTAATATGAGAATATCTCATAACTTATTTAGCATCTGGTGAATACAAATTATCAATTTATCATTATCAGAACATTTCACAACTTTAACTTGGTATCATTATTGCTGGTTAAGAAAAGCTACATTTATGAGAAACACAATTATATTTCTTTATCATTAGGTACTACATGGTAAACATGAGATAATGAGTTAAATTAATGAGAACCTAATATGAAATACTATTCTAAGGGGTCAAAATGAGATAAATGCAGAACTCCAGATGATAATCATCAGATGCTTTTTATTACTTTTGTGGTAGTTTTAGAGATTACGCAACAATGGGATTTAAACCACAGTAATAAGATACAAATATATGAGATGCCCTCATATTTATAAGATAACCGCTATTAATGAGACATTTTTACCATTTTATGAGAAACGGGACGTATTTTTGAGGTTAGACGCACGTGTCAAACTCAAGGCCAAATGTGGCCCTCGAAGACATCTGGCCCCCAAGATGTTCTGTGAAATGTCAAATACTTCACTCTAAAATTTTTTCAGTAATCTTTGATGATGATGTCGTAAGTGCAACAGAGAACATCAAATGAGACCAATCAAACTCTTGTTGAGGAAACTGTGACCAAGAAAATATGTTGGGTATCTTGATTTGAGTTAATGTAGTTTCTGAAATCGGCCCTTAGTTTGAAAAAGGTCTTTAATATTGGCCCCCTTTAGTAAGTGAGTTTGACACCCCTGGGTTAGAGGGTCAGTGTTTCTACATTACAGTGCCAGAAATAGGTTTAAATATGCAAAGTACATATAAAAGTGCTGAACTGAAGACCTCGTTGAAGAGCAGGTCTACTGTCTCTGGGTTGTGGTCATGAAGTTGTCCGTGAAGACAGTCGGGTGTTGTCACGCCGCAGGTGAGTCCCGGCCTGCCTTGGTGCTGATGGACAGGTTCAGCAGCGACCGGGCTTTGCTGACCCAGTGTTCACACTGAAAAGAGCCCAGGAAGGCCCTCCAGAACCGATCACCGGAGAGCGTGAACAGAGCCAGGTTAAAGACCGTGTTGAGGCCAGCCAGGGGCCGAGAGACAATGTAGGCCGCCTGCACGGTGTTCATCATGCACGGTGTCGGCGAAGAGCTTCGGGTTTCTATCCACAGCACACGCAGGACGTGGTAAGGTAGGAAGCATGTGACGAAGACTACCAGGATGAGTACCGTCACGCGCCGCGCTCGCATCCGGCAGGTGCTGCTGGGGTCGGGCCCTTTGGTCAACTGTTTGACAATACCAACGTAACAACTCAACACCACCGCAAGAGGCAGCCCAAAACCAAGAGCCGTAAGCACCCAGCCGTACTGCCGAACGTCGCCGACCGGTCTGGTGCTCGCAAAGTCCAAGCATCGCGTGTCGTTGTCCTCGCGGTGCAAGGATATCAGGGTCAGCATCGGAGTGATTTCAGCAGCAGCCACGACCCAGATGACCGAGCATGCCGCGACTCCCCAGATCCTCTGCTGCAGCCGTACGCCCCTCAGCGGCCAGACCACCGCCACATAACGAAAAACCGCCATACAGGACAGGAAGAGGATGCTGGCATAAAGGTGGAAATGGAACGCAAAGCGCACGAAGCGGCACGTGAAGTCTCCGAGCGCCCACAAGCCCCCGCTGCTGTAGTAGTAGACCAAGAAGGGCATGGTGAGGACGTAGAGGAGATCCGTCAGCGCCAGGTTGACCATGATGATGCTGCTGCTCTTCCAGGGGCGCAGCTTCGTCACATAGATGCCGATGGAGGTGGTGTTTCCCAGCAGGCCCACGATGAAGATGATGCCGTAGGAGACAGGTAGGTAGTAACGATTCAACGGCCCCTCCACGCTGGCACAGCTGGTGTTGACGCTAGCCATGGAGACCCTGTCGGAACCAGAACCAATGAAATGTTTCTGTTACTACATCAGAACTGCTGTGTTTGATTAAACTCTTATTCTGAAAACTGTAAAACAACAGTGCCACTTTGTAGAATGAGATTCTAACGGATTTACACTAAAAGGTAAATTACTGGAGAAAACGTTTGGATTCATACAGAAGCAGCTTTTTTTTTTTTTTTTTTTTAAAGACAAACGTTGCATTTAAAACAGACCAGTCAGTCCAAAAACACTGGGTCCAGACTTTCAAAAACCTGCTGTGTCAAAACGTTAGAGAGGAAAAACTGAACCAAAAAGATCCACCGGAAACAGAAAGTCCCATTTAGTTTTTACACATCTGCTGTCTGCCATAGACTCGTAGAAACATCGCCACGTTTTACCGGAACCAACGAGGAACACGAAAACGACCGCGGCTTAAGAGTTTAGGAAATAACTTTGAAGTGAAAGTTTTTACAGTTTTTATCAAACACTGCACTTCGCAAACTCATTTAAAACTTTAAAACTAAATATGCCCCATTAACACGGTTCTGGTTTTATATCAACTGATTTTTTTTGTTTCCAGTTATAGTTTCTCCTCCGTCAGCACAACACGGTGTCTCAGAGGCTAGCGCTGTTGCACTTTTTACCGGAGACTCCGGTTTTTAAAACAAGGCTGCTTTCTGGCCCAAGCCTCCGTGGAAAAGAGATCTGCAGTCTCAGTGGGCTTTGCCTGGTTAAATAAAAGTTAAATAACAAAAGTGCTAACGTTACCACACGTCACCAGCAAGTGGCGATAACGTAACGTTACCACACGTCACCAGCAGGTGGCGATAACGTAACATTACCGCACGTCACCAGCAGGTGGCGATAACGTAACATTACTAGACTTCACCAGCAGGTGGCGATAACGTAACGTTACCGCACGTCACCAGCAGGTGGCGATAACGTAACATTACTAGACTTCACCAGCAGGTGGCGATAACGTAACGTTACCACACGTCACCAGCAGGTGGCGATAACGTAACGTTACTAGACTTCACAGCAAGTGGCGATAACGTAACATTACTAGACTCCACCAGCAGGTGGCGATAACGTAACGTTACCACACGTCACCAGCAGGTAGCGATAACGTAACGTTACCACACGTCACCAGCAGGTGGCGATAACGTAACGTTACCACACGTCACCAGCAGGTGGCGATAACGTAACGTTACCACATGTCACCAGCAGGAGGCGATAACGTAACATTACCACACGTCACCAGCAGGTGGAGATAACGTAACATTACCACACGTCACCAGCAGGTGGCGATAACGTAA
>NC_056520.1:1531598-1536304 GCF_014905685.2 Nematolebias whitei
GCGATAACGTAACATTACCACACGTCACCAGCAGGTGGCGATAACGTCCACATCAACAATGTTTTAAAACAGAGAAAGAACTTCAACTTGTTTTTGTTTAAACTGTTCACAGTTTCCTCTGAGTTAATAACCACACGGTCAAAATTAAATCAAATGGACGAAGAAGAAAAAACGACCACAAGAAGTCACAATGAACACGCATGTAACATGTTGCTGGGTCAAGGTTTCTGATGAGCTCCATGTTTTTCTGCTTCGGAGAGCATTTTATAAAAATAAAACTAATTTGTTTTTAAAAAACAAGAAACGCAGCAGAGAAAGTCTGATTGTAAAAACAACCGGAGTACCAGGGATAAGGCTGGACTTTACAATGTCCTGGTCCAGGGAAGGTTGTTTTCAGAACACGCTTTAAACATGATGGATGCAGAAGCACAGATCATGGAGCAGCCGACACATATTTACACCAAACGTTCGGTTATCTTCATACATCACTAAAGAAACACGAAGTTCTGACGGTCCACTGCAAGAAAAGAGTAAAATGATTCTCTTTGTCCTTCTCCCACAGTCTGAGATGAGGACAGAAGAATCCGGATGCCTCGACACCGGCCCGGTTTCTGGAGGCCTCCGGGTGTCTCAGGCGTGAGACGACTCACTTTCACTAAAAGTGATGTCACCCGGCTGGAAGCTGCGTCTCGTCGCCCAGAGGTGGCGGGATTAGATTTACAGCCATCTCTGGGTACGTTTGCAGCCTCCAGCACGTACAGAGGTGCTGAAAGTTTGTGAACATTTTATAATTTTCTCTATTTCTGCATCAATCTGACCTCAAACATCTGCAGATCTTCACACAGGTCCTGAAAGTAGATGAAGAGAACCCAGTTAGACAAATGAGACTGGGTCATTTATTGATTGAAGACAATGGTCCAATAGATCTGTGAGTGGTAAAAGTATGTGAACCTCTGGGATTATCATTAAAAAGAAGGTGAAATTAGAGTCAGGTGTTTCCAATCAATGGATGATGATCAGGTGTGAGTGGACACCCTGTTTGATCTAAAGAACAGGATCTATCAAAGATCTTCTCAACACGTTTGTGGAACAAAGGAGGTTTCTGAGGAGTTCAGAAAGAGTTGTTGATGCTCCTCAGGCTGGAGAAGGTTACAGAACCATCCAACAAAGTTCAGTCAGGTCATCTGGACGGTTTCTTTTTTTTATTGAGAGATGTTTCGCCCTCCATCCGAAGGGCTTCATCAGTCTGAGGAGCCACAAACAAACTGGTTTCTCCACTAAGCAGTACACTCCTACAGTGGACCAACCAGTTTGGCCACAGCCAAAGTGGTTCAAGACATGAAGGTTCATGCTCAATAATCCAGGTTGATTGAGGATAGGATTATTGAGCATGAACCTTGATGTTACAAAACATCTGTAAAGAGTTTGGATTCCACCGATCCACAGCCACACAGATTGTGGACAAATGGAGGAAGTTCTAGACCATTGTTCTCCTCCCCTTCCTTAATTTACCCTTCCTGTAGAAGAACCTGATCCCATCTGTGGAACATGGTGGTGGTAGTACCATGGTTTGAGCCTGTTCTGCTCCATTTGGGCCAGGACTTCTTGCCATCATTGATGGAACAATGAATTCTGAATTATATCAGAGAAGTCTGAAGGAAAATATCTGAACATCTGTCCATGAACAGAATCTCAGAGAAGGTGGGTCATGCAGCAAGACAATGACCCTTCAGTCCTTCAGGAACATCTGGACTTTTGTCAGAACTTCAATCCTTCAGGAACATCTGGACTTTTATCAGAACTTCAGTCCTTCAGGAACATCTGGACTTTTATCAGAACTTCAGTCCTTCAGGAACATCTGGACTTTTATCAGAACTTCAGTCCTTCAGGAACATCTGACATCAGATCCACAAACAGAAATGAAGGTAAAAAGATTTTCTTACTGTAAGACGAGGCGTCCTCATCAGCCTTCAGTGTCTCTGTGTTCATTTCCAGTCCTCCATGTCCCCTCCTTCCGTCTTCATTGTCCCCTCCTTCCGTTTTCATTGTCCCCTCCCTCCATCCACACCTGTCCCCTCCCTCCATGTCCCCTCCCTCCGTCCTCACCTGTCCTCTACATCTGAGGAACTCCAGCTTGTTTCTGCTCTCCGTGTGACTCACCTGCGGCCTCGCACACCTGAAGCTGAAGGACCGCAGCTCTGGTTTCAGGTGGATTAAGTGTGTGTGTGTGTGTGTGTGTGTGAGTGTGTGTGTGTTTTATCCAGTTGAAGGATTTTCTCCTCAGGAAACGGTTTCATCTGACAGAACAGACAGAACTCAGTTTAGGTAACGAGGAAGTTTAGAAAACTGAGGAACTCGGGTGAAATGGAGCAAATGTCTTGAGCTCTGAGGACGTTTTCAGATTTTGAATCGTCCGAGGAGCTCGACGGCCTTAAAGTCCGTTAAAACGGTCCAAAGCAAACTGTCTGAAAATGGTTTTCGGTTCAGTCGCTCCTCTGAACCATTTTCAGATTAAAGTTTTTGCTTCTTGACGCTAATCTACGGATCATAGCGGCGCTCAAAGCTGCTAACTAAAGGGATGGACCAGAACTGCTGCCTTGTTTTGATAAAGACGTTTTTGACGAGTCATCGTCGTCACAGCTGGACCGAATCGTTCCGGACTGAACCTTCGATTTGTTAGAAATAAATACGTATAAAAAGACATTTGACCTTAACGTTTAATTGTCTTTGCTACAAACTTTACTTTGTACAAAAAGTCCGTTTGTGTTCCTAAAAGAGCCGCAGTTGCTGCTAGCTGATGCTAATAGCAGTTAGCGCTAGCTAGCAGCAAGTCAAGTTGTGTATTCTTTTTAAAGCAACATTTACGTCCTACAAATACAAAAAGTGGAGGAAAACACCTTTATTCTAAAGAAATGTGGCCCAGAACGCACGGTTTTAACCATTTTGTTTCATAACTGACATTTTCTTTGGAAGGAGGAGCAGCCGGTGAAACAGGAAGTGACATCAAAGGGGAACTCCTTCAAAAGAGGAACTTATAAAACCCAAGAAAGTTCAAAGTACTGGGGCCCAAACTTACTGAGCGCTGTGTAAAAAGCAGGTAAAAAAAAAAAAACGCTTCAAGTCTGTTTATCAAACTGAACCTTTGGCCTTTCTTTTCAGTTTGTTCCTTTTTCTTCAGTTAAATTTACGTCTTTAGTACAAAGTTATTAAATAAATATGAGCTGAAACTTTATGAAAGCGTGCCAACAGCCCGGTGGACGAGCGGGTGGAGGAGGTGCGTCCTGACAGGGTAAGAAGAAACTTTAATTCAAACTATCGGAGAGATTTGAGCTTTAAACCGTCTCTCTTTTTCATGAGATTTATTTTTAGTCACTTTAATAATAAAATAATTGTTGATCTTTTAGTGTTTTGTGTCTGAGCTGACACTTCGGCTGCTTCTTTCATTTTCCTCCGGTGTCTGAAGCTAAGATCGTCTCTTGTCAGACGTCTCGAGGGTGACGCTGATCTTTCCCACGCCTCACACACACAGCAGGTGTAAATTTATGACGCTCCGCCGCCTCGTTTGCAGCTTCTCTTCGTGATAAAAAATAAAACGTGTTTTAGTTCAACGTGAAACTCCGAGCTGCTTAAATTCACCATGTGGACACAAACGCCGCTTCCCTTCGGCTGTGATGTCACATTTCTGACGCCTCACAAAGAGCAGAATAAATGCTTCTTTATTTATTTTTTTACCAAAATAAAAGATAGAAATCATTTAAAACACAGCGTTAGAGGTCGATCTAGACCAGAGCTATTCAACTAAACTGCTCAGGGGCCGGACATCCAGCACTTATTCTCATTAAATTTGCTTAATGATTTAAAATCCAGTTTCATTTAAACATGAACCCATTAGAGGGCCAAACTGGGCACACCCAAGGGCCTGATTTGGCCCCTGGACCGCCAGTTGAATAGCCCTGATAGACTGCAGGCCTCATTCCGGGCGGGGCCTCTTCAAGCAGAATCAGAAGCGAGTTTTTATTTCACAGATAAAAAAAAGTCGAGAGCTGATGTCAGAGGTGAGCTCGACTCTCCGGGCGCCTCAGAGACCGCTGGCTGTGGGAGGGAACGGTTCCAGCTACAGTTTGGGCATCCTGGCGGCGTTGAGGCGCATGGACACGCAGGTAGAGCCGGCGGCGTAGCGCATCTCCCTCAGCATGCCGCTCCACTGCTTCTTGTCGTCCTCGTACCTGACAGGACCAGGAGGAGACTCAACTCCATGAAACAACTAAAAACCAACATTTGGAGTCGACTTACTGCCAGACGTCGGTGACCTCTGTGGGGGCCACCTCCTTGTTCTCCGTCTGGACCATGGCGAAGCCCCCCACGGCATACAGGAGACCCCCGCTGCTAACCAGGTTCACAGAGCTCCTTTCCTGGGGGAACTCGGGGAACGGCTCCCACCTGCAGCGTTAATCACAAGAGCTCAAACTGAGTCGTGGTTCTGAATCGGACCGGACGGGTTCGTTTGGTTTTAGGTCGTTATTGATTCAAACAACTACGTTTTAATGAAAGAAGCCCAAAGTTCATCACTCCAATGTTAAAACATTTGATCTGCTCCACTGTGGATCAAATACAGGTTCATGACAGAATGACCCAGCTGTGCAGGTTTGGTTAATGATAGAATAATCCAGCTGTGCAGGTTTGGTTTATGATAGAATAATCCAGCT
>NC_056520.1:1536314-1537925 GCF_014905685.2 Nematolebias whitei
TGCAGGTTTGGTTAATGATAGAATTATCTAGCTGTGCAGGTTTGGTTTATGATAGAATAATCCAGCTGTGCAGGTTTGACTCTTATTCTGGGCAGTTCCTGTTAATTTCCACTTTATTGAAAAGTAATAATGTACTTTTTTTCAGAAGCTTCAGATGTTCAGAGTTTTCTGAGGTTGTTTAGAAATACAAATCATTGGATTTACGATGAACTTTAGACCTGGGAGCGCATTCATGGTGTACTAACAAAAAGAAATGTGTTAAAGGAAACAGAAAGACACGTCTTTAAAACTTTCTGCTCCATCTCGTACCCGGAGTACTTTTTTACCCACGGAGGAATCGTACAGCAAGCGATCACACGACGCCGAGGACCAAGAGACAAACAGGAAACTTGCTCAGATTCAATAAAACTGAATGGTTCTCACCTCACAAGCTGAAAAACTGACACCAAGCAGAGGAACTGGTTCTGAGTCCACCATCCAGACTCAGGTGTGTGGTCTCAGAAACCAGCAGGAGCTGTTTGATGGTTTTCTTTTATTAAAGTTTTACCATAAATTAAAGAAAAAAGGCCAAAATATGAAAAAGACTACAAAATAAAGGCCCAACATTCGTGTGAATGCACATCGCCCGCCGTCTTTAACGTCAGCTTACGGTGACTCACATTCACACTAACTGAATTCTCTGAAGTGATCCTGAACAAAGAGTATCTTACCTGCTGAAGATAGCTGGTTGAACGACCTCAGTTAGTCCAAGGGGCGCCAAGACCAAAGACTTTAGTTGAATCTCTAAAGTTTTTTCCAGGTTCAGGCCAAGGTGCTTGTTTTGACAGAAACGTGGTGTTTTTTTCTGCAGGAAGTGCTACAGCTAGCTGCTGTCGCTACTCAAATATAACCATAACATTTTTTGTTAATAAATGTGGTGCAAAGTTTAAAATGTGTCTAGTTTCCACTCAGACTAGCCATTAGCTCATGGGTCTGGTCAGAATTAAAGAGACAAATTAAACTAGAGCCATCTGCAACAGGTAAGATACTAACTGTTAATCAGCAGAGTCTGTCTAACGTGTCGTATAAACATGCGGGTGATTTGTACGTACTTGTTGGTTGTGAAGTCGTACGCCTCACACGAGGCGGTCAGGCCGTCCTGGTTGACGCCTCCGGCCACCACCATCTTGCCGTTGTGGATGATGGCGCCGAACATGGCTCTGGGCGTCTTCATGGCCGCCATCTCCCTCCACTCGGACTGCTTGTGGTTGTAGGTGAACGTTTTGTTCAGCGCTTTGCTGTGGAGGGACGACACGCTCAGACACCGTTCATGACTTTTCATCTGCAGCAACTTTACTTTGAAGTTAACAGGAAACAGTCTGGGGTTCACTTTCTCATTCCTCTTACTTCCTGTTTTATTGTGAAAATCCTGGGTCTGGCTTCCCTCCACTGACCTGAGGAGACACGTCGTTTCTTCAGAGGCTCTTCAGCCCCGAGATTTTATTCTCACATTCAGCTCTGGTCCTGGTTCTGGTCCATGTCTGGTTCTGGTACTGGTCCTTGTCTGGTTCTGGTTCTGGTCCTAGTTCTGGTACTGGTCCTTGTCTGGTTCTGGTCCTGGTTCTGGTCCTT
>NC_056520.1:1537935-1538749 GCF_014905685.2 Nematolebias whitei
GTTCTGGTACTGGTCCTTGTCTGGTTCTGGTCCTGGTTCTGGTCCTTGTCTGGTTCTGGTACTGGTCCTGGTTCTGGGCCTTGTCTTGGTTCTGATCCTAGTTCTGGTTCTGATTCTGGTCCTGCTTCTTGTCTGGTTCTGTTCCTGGTTCTGGTCCTGGTGCTTGTTTTGGTCCTGGTCCAGTTCTGGTTCTCATCTGGTTCTGGTTCTGGTCCTGGTCCTGTTTCTGGTCTTGGTCCTGGTCCTTGTTTAGTTCTGGTCCTGGTCCTGGTTCTGGTACGGGTTGCAGAAGAAGAGGAACTGATCCATTCTGAGCGTTTGGGTTTTAACGAAGAGCTGAAACGAGCAGCACTCAGTCTGGTGACGCTCAGATGTCCCAGCTTTTCAGCAGCCTTGAACGCAGCATCACTTTGTGAGTCTGGAGGTAAGAACGTCACGTTCACGGGCAAGTTGGTCCGACCGCAGCAGGTGATCTGTGCACGTTTGTCTGACCGATTGTAGACGTAGAATATTCAGAACTGAACATTTAAAAAGTGTTTGTGTAAAAGTTGTGAAAACTTTGGAGACTGTTTTACACACAGACACACACAAACACAAAGACACACAAAGACACACACAGAGACTCACACAAACACAAAGACACACACACAGACACACACACAGACACACAGAGACTCACACAGACACAAATACACACACACAGACAGACACCGAGACACACACAGACTCACACAAACACAAAGACACACAAAGACACACACAGACAGACACAGACACACACAGACTCACACAAACACAAATACACACACACAGA
>NC_056520.1:1538849-1543843 GCF_014905685.2 Nematolebias whitei
ACACACACAGACTCAAACAGATGCACACAGACTCACACAGACACACAGGGACTCACACAGACACACACAGATACACAGAGACTCACACAGACACACACAGATACACAGAGACTCACACAGACACACAGACTCACACACAGACTCACAACATCACACACAGACACACAAACAGACTCAAACAGATGCACACAGACTCACACAGTCACACAAAGACACAGACACACACAGTTGTGTACTCACTTGTCGTCGGTCTTTCCTCCCACGCAGTACAGCCGTCCTTCGTGTGAGACCACGGAGTGTCCGTGGATCTTTAGGGGAAGCTTTTTGGACTCGCTCCACTTCATCTTCCTGAAGACAAATACAATTTCAACACAACACATGGTTTGGTCGGCCATGTTTGCTCGTTTGGTCAATGTGAATCAATCACGACTCGATACGAGTCCAGTTTGATTCAAAACGACCAAACAAACATCGTTACTGAGACTCATTAACAGATTGATAAAGAAAATAAGAGACCTGAGCAGAATGGATTAAAAACAACCGTAGAGTACGGTGATGTGCGGCAGGTTTACCGGAAACTTTGGTTATCTTCACTGTGGTCCACATCTAAAGGGTACTTCAGACATTTTACGTGTTTACTGAGATAAGAAAGGCGAGGACTGACTCGGTGTCGAAGCACATGACGGTGTCCAGCGACTCGTTGGTCTGGAGGTCTTTTCCCGCCACGACGAACAGCCGGTTCTCGCTCTCGCCGATGTTGAAGAGGCACCTCGGAGACGGCATGGGTGGAAGGGCAACCCACTCCGATGAGAGCGGGTCCAACTTCAGTGAGAGAAAACAAAGATGGCGTCTCCATTAAAGCAGAGTTCATCTGATCAAACGATTTTGTTGCTTTTCTTTAATTAAACGTTGAAACGTAATTTCAGCACGAAATGTTCCAGTTTATTGTTTTTTACGAACTACTCTGAAGACTTTGTGCATTTTAACCACTCATGTAGAAATGTTCATCTCGACTGGGAATAGTTTTTATTATTTACTTTTGTAACTTGCAGTGATTCAGAAAACAAAACGCTCGCCCTCGGGAGCTGTGTCGGTAAAACAAAATGGCGATTCTAGCTGTTTTCTGGGCCAACGTTGAAATTAAATTCATTTAAACTCAGAAATCTGTTTCTAGGTCAGAAGAAGAAACGAGAATGCCTCTAACGGTCAGTAATTCTCAGTCGGGTCATCTGGACAGTTTATTTTTTTATAGAGACGTTTCGCCCTCTATCCGGAGGGCTTCATCAGTCAGAGAAGTTCCAACAAACTGTTTCCTCACCAAGCAATGAACTCCTTAAATGGACCAACCAGTTTTCTGGAGCTAAGATGGTTTCTGGGGGCCGTCCTGTCCCCCGTTGACTCCTCCCAGACAGGCGGCCACAGCCAAAGTGGTTCAAGGCAACAAAGTTCATGCCCAACCATCCAGGTACCAAATCCAATAATTCTCAGGGAATTCTCTGAGACTCTGAGTCAAGAATTTAGTTTGGAAAACTTCACCAGCCTCGACTTCAAGTCCCAACATGGCTGCCTTGTGTGGACGCTGCGGAGTCACACTCCAGTGCCGAAATATTGGTCAAACTCTTACTGCGCACTACTGCAGTTTAACGAGATCCGGCGGGATTTGTTGTTAGCTTGTAATGCTAATAAGAGCTAGCCAGACTCTCCGAGCTGAGCTGTTCTGAAAATAAACTGGAACCCAATAAAATCTGGTCCGACCCTCACTTGGAGGTTAGCGTTAGCTAACAGTCGTTTGGCTTTTATCTCGAACATTACGTATCTGTTAAAAACTCGTGTAAAACTCACAAATATTTCCCAACGTGGACATTTGCTCACCAGATAGAAGTAGCATTGTAAAGGCATGTCCTTGTTGTCCTCGTCCACAAACAGTCCTCCGACGATGTAGAGCTGGTTCTTTTGCGTCACCAGACTAACGTGGTTACGAGGCACCTGCTCCGCCATGGCGGCCAGGAAACACTCGTTCTCGATGACATCGTACGCTACCGCGGCCGTGTCATTGATCATCACGATAAAGTCACGAGCGTGCATACCATGTCGGCGGATGTCATTCAGGAAGCCAGGGAATGGACTGTCCTCCTCCTCACCTCCTTCCATGCTGGCTCCCTCCTCACCTTCTTTTTTCTTGGGTGTCTCTGGAAGTTTTCCCTTGTAGGCGTCCCTGATGGCCTGGATTGTTGTCTGGAGCTCCGGGTCACTCTTGACGAATTCGTGAGTCTCCACTTTTTCCTTGAAGTACTTCTCTGGCAGCAGGCGGAAGCGGATGCAGTTGAAAGCATCCTTCAGGACCTTAAGACGCTTCTCCTTGTCATGGCGGACCCAGGCCATGACCGCCTCAAATACCATCTCCTCTTTCTCCACGTTCAGAGAATCTCCACCGATGACAGCGAACAGTTCATGGGGCGCCAGCTTGAGGAACTCCTCATCCTTATTGAGGAGCTCAAAGCGATCTGCGATGAAGTTGCGTGCAGCTACAGCGAGCCTTGGACAGCTGAGCACCAGGCCCATTCTGAAAATGGCCATGCAGTTAGCCAGCGACAGCTTCTTCTGAAGGTAGTTAACGCAAACCGTGAAGACAGAGGGGATCTGGAATCTGTTGGCCACGGCAATAATATCCTGAACATTGTCATCTGTAAGGTCTATTTCAGCAGAGTAGAGGTACTGAATAATCATGTCCAAGATGGAGGGGTTAATATCCTCCAGGACCACTTCTTTGGTGTTCTCCACCTCCTTCCCATCCTCTGTGAAAAAGATATCCCTGAAGTAAGGACTGCAGGCGGCCATGATCAGCCGGTGGCAGGGGAAGCAGCGGTCACCCACCTTCAGGGTGCAGTCCACAAACTTATTCTCATTCAGAAGCTCTTTTAAGCCGTCTTGGAGCAGAGTGCTCTGAAACAAGCGCAGCTCCTCCTTGATGGCGTTGGGGTCCATATCGAGTCGGGAGCGGTCACGGCAGGTGGACAGTGGAGGTCTTCGGACAAAGGAGATGGTCGCCAAGAGTCCTTTTGACTGTCGGTCCTGGCTGGAAAAGGCTGAGCAGAGAAAAGGTTCCCGGTGTGAAGACAGAGCAATTTAATCCTGCCCACTCTAAATATAGCTCCTCTGCCCCCTTCGGTGGAATCTCACTGGGCCAGATGACAGAAGAGCGCTGGGCCGGGCCGAGGCAGCTGCCGTCACAGACTGAAAGAAGCAACTGGTGGATCCGGCTGGAGGCATGCCACCATGATTCAGCTAACATAGGATACAACACTGTCCAGGCCCTGAGTAACTCCCTGCATGTTAGTGGGTAGAAGTTCGGAGCTGTCACGTTTAAAAATACCATCCTTAGACTTTATTCAGTTTCCATAGCAACGGTAACCAATTGGTCCGGGAGGCCTTGCTGATGTGAAGATAGCTGACCATCACAGCTGGCCTCAGATCTGTTTCTGAGTTTTACTGACTCCAACATTTACACGAGTCCACAGTTGTAGTCGGAGTTCTACCAAGTCCTGAGCTTTGACCTTGAAGTCCTGAGCTTTGACCTTGAAGTCCAGACACGACGGTGGTTAAAACTTTAACTAATGAAGGTATTTGGTCGTTATTACCACGTATAATCAGCAGCTGGTTAAAGTCACATTAGTCGTGTTTGTTCTCGTCCAGATGAGCAGAAAGTTTCAGGGAACGATCGACCTGAAGGGAACATCTTTTGTTGTTTTAAAGTCAGTGATAAAAAGTTCTGCAGATCGTGAGCCCGGCTCCAGCGACGTTGAGTTCAGTGTCTTTACTGCCAAATGTCTCATTTAAAACTGATCCTGTTCATTGAAGAGCACAGAGACAGAGACACAGAGAGACAAAAAAGAGGCCCAAAAAGACAGTGAGACAAAGACACAGAGACAGAGAGAGTGAGACAAAGACACAGAGACAGAGAGAGTGAGACAAAGACACAGAGACAGTGAGACAGTGAGACAAAGACAGTGAGACAAAGACACAGAGACAAAGACAAAAACAGAGACAGAGAGACACAATGAGCTGTCAGTGGATCTGAACAGTTTGGAGAGCAGCTGAGAGGAAAGCAGGTGTGTGTGTGTTTGTTTGTTTGTGTGTTTGTTTGTTTGTTTGTTTGTTTGTGTGTGTGCCTTTACAGTTTTTATTTTTAAAAATGTAACTTTAAATAAATCTCGGGATCAGAAAAGATTCATGGTTTTGTTTCTACTTTAAAGGTTCTGGACGCTTTGAGGTCCGTTTGTCTGCATGAAACAGTTCAGTGGATCAGAGGCAGTGTTCGGTCTGGTTCTGTGGTCTGGTTCTATGATTCTGTGGTTCGGTTCTATGGTTCTGTGGTCTAGTTCTGTGGTTCTATGGTTCTATGGTTATTTGCTTTTATGGTTCTGTGGTTCTATGGGTGCAGCACGGTGGCGCAACTGGTAGAGCTGCTGCCTCTCAGCGAGCAGGTCCTTGGTTCAAACCCCGGTCCAGGGGCCTTTCTGGGTGGAGTTTGCATGTTCTCTCCGTGCATGCGTGGGTTTTCTCCGGGTACTCCGGTTTCCTCCCACAGTCCAAAAACATGCATGTTAGGCTGATTGGTAACTCTAAATTGTCCCTAGGTGTGAGTGAGAGAGTGAATGGTTGTTTGTCTCGTTTGTCTCTATGTGTCCCTGTGATGGACTTGCGACCCGTCCAGGGTGTACCCCGCCCCTCGCACAGTGATTGCTGGACATGGGCGCCAGCGACCCCCGTGACCCAAAATGGAATAAACGGGTAAAGAAGATGGATGGATGGGTTCTATGGGTCTGTGGTACTATTGTTCTGTGCTTTTATGGTTCTGTGCTTCTATGGTTCTATGGTTCTATGCTTCTATGATTTTATGGTTCTGTGGTTCTGTGGTCTGGTTCTATGGTTCTGTGGTCTGGTTCTGTGGTTCTGTGGTTCTATGGTTCTGTGGTTCTGTGGTCTGGTTCTAC
>NC_056520.1:1543853-1554261 GCF_014905685.2 Nematolebias whitei
TGGTTCTATGCTTCTGTGGTTATATGGTTCTATGGTTCGGTGGTTCTATGGTTCTATGCTTCTATGGTTATATGCTTCTATGGTTATATGGTTATATGGTTCTATGGTTCGGTGGTTCTGTGGTTCTGTGGTTTTTTTTTCATTCAACCTTTATTTAGACAGGTAAATCCCATCGGGCCTCGTGAACTCATTTACAAGCTTCTATATTTCCGTAGTTGTGTGGTCTGGTCGTGTCTGAGGCGGTGGGGGACCGTCTCTCCAGAGGCTAAAGATAGACCGGACCACGAGGTCCTCTAAGAGTCAGATCTGTCACGTCCAGAACGAGCTTTGATTTCTATTCAACTGTATAATCCTTCAACTGCACAAATAAAACATGAAACATTTTTACTTAATAACTGAAAATTCTATGCATTTGTCATTTAAAAAAAATAACAGGGGTGCCACTAAGAGGGGGGCAGAGGGGGCCACCCCCTTTAAGTTTGCTGCCCCCCTTGGCTAGTCTGAAAGGAGGAAACTTCAGGAAGTCTCACAGTAAAAGAGTTGTCCTCAGTAACTGTAGAGTAAAAGTACTAAATATATCTGAGGCTGATATCAGTAACAACAACAACGACAACAATGACAACAACAACAACAACAACGTTAGTAGAAGTAGTAGAAGTGAAGAGAGTGTCAGATAGGGTGATATGTCTGAAGGTAGAAGGTCTGATGCTAAACATCGTCAGTGGTTATGCTCCACAGGTTGAATGTGATGTGGAGAAATATCTATTTTGGAAGGATCTGGATGAAGTGATAGAGAGTATTCCCAGGAAGAAGAGGGTGGTGATGGGAGCAGACCTGAATGGACATGTTGGTGAAGGAAACAGAGGATGAGGAAGTGATGGGTAGGTTTGGTGTCAAGGAAAGAAACCAGGAGGGACAGATGGTGGAGGATTTCACCAAGAGAATGGAAATGGCTGTAGTCAACACCTGTTTCCAAAAGAGGGAGGAGCCTAGAGTGACCTATAAGAGTGGAGGAAGGAGTACGCAGGTCGACTACATTCTGTGTAGAAGAGGAAACCTGAGGGAGATTGGAGACTGTAAGGTTGTGGCAGGGGAGGGCGTGGCCAGACAGCATCGGATGGTTGTGTGTAGAATGACTGTTGTTGTGAAGAAGAGAAAAAGAGTCAAATCAGAGAAGAAGACCAAATGGTGGAAGAAGAAGAAGGAAGAATGTTGTGAGAAATTAAGAGAGGAGCTGTTAAAGGCTCTGGGTGGTAAGAAAGAGCTTCCAGATGACTGGACTACTACAGCAAAAGTAATTAGAGACAGGTAGGAAGGTACTTGGTGCATCATCTGGACAGAGAATGGATGATAAGGAAACCTGGTGGTGGAACAATGGAGTGCAGGAAGCTGTTCAAAGAAAGAGGTTAGCCAAGAAGAAATATGACAGAGAGAGGACTGAAGAAATGAGACAGGAATATAAGGAGATGGGACGTAGAGCAAAGAGGGAGGTAGCTAAGACAAAGCAGAAGGTGTATGATGAGTTATATGGGAGGCTGGACACTAAAGAGGGCGAGAAGAACTTGTACCAATTGGAGAGACAGAGGGATCAGGCTGGAAAGGATGTGCAGCAGGTTAGGCTTGTTAAAGATAGGAATGGTAATGTTCTAACAAGTGAGGAGAGTGTGAAGGGAAGATGGAAGGAGTATTTTGAGGAGCTAATGAATGAAGAGAATGAAAGAGAAAGAAGAGTAGAGGTCATAGAAACTGTGGACCAGGAAGTGGGAAAAATTAGTGAGGGTGAAGTCCAGAAAGCTCTGAAAAGAATGACGAAGGGGAAGGCAGTAGAACCTGATGACCAGTGGAGGTCTGGAAATGTCTTGGAGAGATGGCAGTGAGGTTCTTGACTCAAATATTCAATGGCATATTTGAGGGAGAGAAAATGCCTGAGGAATGGAGAAGAAATGTGCTGGTGGCCATTTTTAAGAACAAGGATAATGTACAGAGTTGTAGCAACTACAGGGGAATTAAGTTGATGAACCACACGATGAAGATCTGGGAGAGAGTTGTGGAAGCAAGACTTAGACGAGAGGTGACTATCTGTGAGCAGCAGGATGGTTTCATACCAAGAAAGAGCATTACAGATGCCATCTTTGCTTTGAGAATGCTGATAGAGAAGTACAGAGAGGGTCAGAAAGAACTCCATTGTGTCTTTGTGAATTTAGAAAAAGCATCTGACAGGAGGACAACAGGACCTGTTATACTGGTACAGGACATGTATGAGGACAGCAGGACATGTATGAAGACAGCAGGACATGTATGAGGACAGTAGGACATGTCTGAGGACAGGAGGACACTGGTGGGATGTGCTGTAGGAGTAACGGGTAGCTTCAAGGTGGAGTTGGGAGTGCATCAAGGTACGGCTCTGAGCCCCTTCTTGTTTGCTCCGGTGATGGACCGACTAACAGATGAGGTCAGGCAGGAATCCCCATGGATTATGATGTTATTACCTGCAGTGTTCCCTCAATGAGGACTGAACTAGGCATGAGGGCCTTCTCCTACTCCGCTCCTGTTTCCTGGAATATCTTACAAAAACAATTGAAGCTCTTGACGTTGACCTCTCTAAGTGGCTTTAAGAATCTGTTGGACTCCTGGCAGGGTCCAATGCAGACATGTTCCTGTTTTTAGTTTTCTACATTCGCCTTAGAATCTAGTTGTTTTTTTGTTACATTTTTCTTTTAGCCATCCTATTTGTTT
The DNA here is from genome assembly GCF_014905685.2 of Nematolebias whitei. Taxonomy (NCBI): domain Eukaryota; kingdom Metazoa; phylum Chordata; class Actinopteri; order Cyprinodontiformes; family Rivulidae; genus Nematolebias; species Nematolebias whitei. Next base: position 1,546,590 of record NC_056520.1, read on the forward strand.
TAAAAAAAATGTAGTATGACTTTTTATAACTGTTTATTGTTGTTGCTGTTGTCCATTGTTGTCATCTTTCTTTGTTAAATCAGGTCTCTCTTGTAAATGAGTCCTCGAGGCTCAATGGGATTTACCTGTATAAATAAAGGTTGAATGAATATTTCCAGATGACATTGTGATCTGTGGTGAGAACTGGGAACAGGTGGAAGAGAACTTGGAGAGGTGGAGGTATGCACTTGAAAGAAGAGGAATGAAAGTCAGTCGTAGTAAGACAGAGTCCATGTGTGTGAATGAGAGGGAGGAGGTGGAACAGTGGGGGTACAAGGAACAGAGGTCACAAAGGTGCAGGACTTCAAGTACTTGAGGTCCACTGTCCAGGAAAATGGGGAATGTGGTAAAGAGGTGAAGAAGAGAGTCCAGGCAGGATGGAGTGATGGAGAAAAGTTTCAGGAGTGATTTGTGACAAAAGGGTGTCAGCAAAGGTCAAAGGAAAAGTTTACAAGACAGTGGTGAGACCAGCTATGTTGTATGGTCTGGAGACAGAGACAGAGACAAAAAGACAGGAGACAGAACTGGAAGTGTCAGAAATGAAGATGTTGAGGTTCTCCTTAAGAGTGACAAGGCTGGATAAGATTAGGAATGAGATCATCAGAGGTACAGCACAGGTTGAACAACTTTGAGATAAAGTTAGAGAGGACACACTGAGCTGGTTTGGACATTTCCAGAGGAAGAACAGTGGTTTGGACATGTCCAAAGGAGGGACAGTGGTTTGGACATGTCCAGAGGAAGGACAGTGGGTATATTGGTAGAAGGATCTTAGAAATGAAGCTGCCAGGAAAAAGACAGAGAAAGGCCAAAGAGGAGATATATGGATGCAGTTAGAGAGGACATGGAGGAAGTTGGAGTGAGGACAGAGGATGCAGAGGACAGGTGTCTCCACAGCGAGTCCTCCATGGAGGAGGGAAGAGGGAAAAGCCGAAAGAAGAAGAAATGTTTGGTGTTTTTCAGGTTCGGGTAAAGAAAACGGGACATGTTGTGTTTGAGACGGGCTGATCGTCACAAAGAGCCAAAGATCCTTTAAAAATAGTTTTATTGTTAAACTTCAGTGATGTAAACAACAACAGAAAAACATTTAGCTGAAAGTGCTCGGAGACCGTAAATGATTAAAACTCAAAAGTCCAGAGAAAACCTTGAAAAGACCTTCAGAGCATCCGTAGAACCGTTGATCCAGATTCAGGCAGTCTTCAAGACTTCAGGTGTTTGTTTGTTAGTTTTTTGCTACATTTGATGTTTTGATGAGAAAAACTGAGTTTTAAATGGTTAAAACCTGAGAGGACATTGAACCAACTTTAAAATGATTGTTTTTAATATCATCTTTAACTAACTAAATGTTCTTCTTCTGTTTTAAGTGTTGTTAACGCGGACGCTCTCGCCCCCTAGTGGTGATCCTGGGATCTTCAGCGTTAAAATAACAAGGGTGGATTTAGTAAAATAGACAGAAAATCAATAATTTAATTAGAGGCTGCTACGCCATAATTAAACAAATATAATCTGCAAATGTTAGTCTGGCTCCTGGAAAGAAAGGAGGAGGACTGAAGACTCGAGCACAGCGCTGAATATAAAAACTATTTTATTTATTTGAGTAACGAGACTTTGTCTCTGCTGCGTTTCAGTAGAGATCATGGCTTCGGCTGCCATTTTGCTCCAGTGATGTCATTTCTTACAGCTAACGTCCGTCTCGTCTCCTCAGAGGTCTCTGCGGGACAACCGTTATCAGCTGAAGGTGTTGAAGCAGCCGAAGCAGCGAGCTTGTCTGTATTCCTGAGTAGAAACAATCAAAGATCTCCAGCTTTACCTAAAGACGTAGAAGTTTTAAATTTCTCCTTTCTCTGATTACAGAGAAGACTCGTTTAGCAGGAGGGGACATGAGGATCGTCTGTAAACGATTGTCCTGAGGGTTCTGAGTTGAGTCTTCATGTTGGTGTCCGGTTTTAGCTGCTCCTCCTTGAAGTATCTGCAGCCGACGCTTCGCTCAGCCTCCTGAAGAAACAAGAAGACAAGCTTGTTGCTTCGAGGAGATATCAGATTTAAACCCATGAATGATGGCGGGGAGTACCTGTGGCTCTGGAAACCACGCACGTCGTCCGGCACTCGTCCTCCGTGTCGAAGCGGTTCTTGTTGCCGCCGCAGCCTCCGTACCAGAACTGGGCGCAGGCGTTGGCCTGCTTGTCGTAGTACCAGCGGATGTTGTATTCTCGACACGTGCCCTGGTCCAGAACCAAGCCGCAGCGAGGGTCCAAGGGGGCGGTCTCTGCAGTAACAATGGGCGCGTGAGAACACAAATAAAACCGGCACAAGTCAAACCTCCGGGCGGATATTTGGCGCCCAGGAGGAGCCGTGTCCACGGTAACAGCCACACGTCTTCAAAAATAATTGGCCTCGCTGTTGGTCGCTTCGCCGCGCACAGCGTGAAGCAGAGCTGCGTCCTCTCTGCCACGATTCACTAAACACAACCGGACCGACACTTCGGCACAGTTCTCACTGTGCGACATGACGGCGGGAGTTCCCGCTCTGATTTGTACCGAAGCTTTTAGCGGCGTTAGAGGTTCTGTTCTCCACTTCTTGAAGCAGAATGAAGTGCTGCTCCATTAAAAGTCCACTAAACAGCTTCACTTCTCAGAACCAACGTTCTGAAGAGGAACGTTCCCCGCAGCGTTCTCATTCCCATCTCCCCAGGATATACAACGAAAACTTACATTTAATGTCCGAGACAGCTGCACCTTCCTCTGGACCTTCAGTCAAAGGAACCACTGAGACGTTCAAGTATTACTCAGTGAAGTGAAATATGAGCTCAGGAACTTTATTCACCTCCAGCTGTGGTTATTCATCTAACTCTTAGTTTAACGACTTCGACTTTGGGATCTGTCTGTTTCCATGCTGCTGCGAAAGAATCGCACCAAACGTGTGAAAATAAACCAAACTAGACATGACATCACTTGTTGAGGCAACAAAAGGTTTTAATTCTTGGATTTGGGATTTTTTTTCCCCTTGGCTGCTCATTCGTCTCAAACCCCCAGAAATGGCCGGAGAAAGAATCAGAATCATCCAAAGAGAAACTAAATAAATGTAACGCCACCACCTTCAAGGTTCAGATTTTTATCATTAGAACAATTATTGGAAAATAATTTGGCCCTTAGGTTGAGTTTAGATTTCCTTCTTCAGGTACCCATGCTGGCAGGAACTAAGGGCACTCATGTAGCACCTTCCAATATGGCGGCACACCTTCTCTCCCCATTAGCATACACAGCGCTGTGGTTGGCTTCTTCTTCTTCAGTGACCTCTTGTCCATTACTAAAACAATTAAATTACCCAACCACCCTTGAAGTTATACCTCTTTACGTCAACGCTGCAGATATGAAAACAGATGACGGGTACCTTTGGGAAGGGACGGTCTTGGTACAGGTGTGTTCTGCACAGATCCACCTGAACTTGATGTTGTACTTGTAGACGAAGACAAGGACGATGAAGAGGAGCCACTGCTCCTGGAGGAGTCCTCTCCTGCAGGAGAGGGATGTTTTCTGTCGTCTGAGGTGTCACGGTTAAATGTGTCCCCACGCTCATTTCCTGAGTCGGTTGTCTTGGTGCTTGCTTGTCGCCCAGCTCCTCCCTGCTGAGGATACATGAAGGTTAGGAGGAGTACAGTGTGACGTTCATGTACAGTTGGATTCTTGTGCATCTTACATCTCCAGTGCTGGATCCTTTACTGCCGTCCAACGTGGTCTCTACCCGGCTGTGAGTGCCGGTACCAACGTTAACGCCGGTACCAACGTTAACGCCGGTCTGTTGTCCATTCAGTAGATCCTGCTGAGTCACCGGCCTGTAGCCGTAACCTCCGGTGGCGTAGCTCCCACTGCCGATCCTGTTGCCACTGAAGCCATTGTTTCCATTGTAGCCATTAATTATCCTGTTGAATATCAAGGCTCCGTTCTCGTCCTCACAGAACTGGCTGACCAACTTTGATTCTAGAGCTGAGAGACGGAGAAAGAAAAAATAATTAGGGTTTTCTGAAGGTTGTCTATGATGGACAAGGTCTGAGACAAGGGAGGGTTTTACATGGAAACACTAAAACACTGTTGGATGAAATGTATTTTTGGTTAACTCAAACATTTAGGTAAATAAAAAACTAGCGATCCTTGAAGGAATGCACATTACCCACTGCCTTTCATGTAGGAGTGTTAAACTATGATCATTTTGCGTTGAAAAACGTCAGTTATATATAACAGCTACTGAGTGATGTCATTCAATGTACAGCGTTTCTCTACCATTATCCAAGGGGTGCCCCGCCCCCAACAGAATGTCCTGCCCCCCACATAGGTCATGACTTGTAATAAATTAAAACATCTATATGTGTTCGGTGACCAAAGTACTGCAGCCGGGGGAGACTCCAGAACCATCGGAGATCGTCTTCCAGTGGTTTTCCTAGGTACACTGGTTTCATTCATCCGGCCAATACTAGACACTTTTACAGAAGACAATCAAAGCTCTTACAAGATCAGAGCCCTGCGGGACACACTGTCATTTATTTCATTCATCCGTCCAATGCAAGACACTGTGACACAAGACAATCAAAGCTCTTACGAGACCAGAGCCCTGTGGGACACTATGCCGTTGGTTTCATTCATCCATCCAATGCCAGACAATCCTACGAGACAATAACAGCTCTTACAAGACCAGAGCCCTGTGGGACGCACTGTCTTTGGTTTAATTCATCCATCCAATACTAGACACTGCGACACGAGAATTATAACTCTTACGAGATCAGAGCCCTGTGGGACACACCGTCGTTGGTTTCATTCATCCATCCAATGCAAGAAACTGCAACACGAGACAATCAAAGCTCTTACAAGATCAGAGCCCTGCGGGACACACCGTCGTTGGTTTCATTCATCCGTCCAATACCAGACACTTCTATACGAGACAATCAGAGCTCTTACAAGACCAGAGCCCTGTGGGACACACAGTTGTGACATCTCAGGTGGTCAAAGCTCAGAATCTGTGTTGAGGATGACCCTCAGTTACTACAACACCATGTTTGAGCTCTACGTCTGAGGCAGGGGACACCTGGACACGCCTCCAGTCCATCACAGGGACACCTGGACACATCTCCAGTCCATCACAGGGACACATAGAGACAATTTAGAGTTACCAGTCAGCCTAACATGAATGTTTTTGGTCTGTGGGAGGAAACCAGAGTACCTGGAGAAAACCCACACAGCACGGAGAGAACATGCAAACTCCACCCAGAAAGGCTCCCAGCAGGGATTTGGTCCTGCAACCTTCTAAATGAGGGGCGACAGCTCTACACACTGATCCACCGTGCCGACGATGAATTAAAAAAACAATATGAAGACTTGGCTAACGCTGAAGCCTCACTTTGTAAAGACGGACCAGTTACTGATGAGTGTTTGGAAGATATTTATCTTTAAACATTAACTTTCTGGCTGGCAGCCATGATTGTAGTCCTGTTCTAATATCAAACTACAACATCAACAGGTTGTTAACTGGTGTAAAACTGATCATGTGTTGGACCTGAGCTGCCTTTTCAGAGTCTGTTTTATTTAATTTGTTGTTCATCTGTTTGGTATGTAGTCCATGAGCGTTGTTCGGTCCCTTAAGTTCCAAACATGTCTTTTAATTTGAAACATCGTCTGAGCTGTTCCATACCTGGGAGAGTGTTGAAGTCGTCAATCAGGAACATGTGCTCGCTGTCCGGGTCAGAGGCGATCAAATTCAGTTCCTTTAGGAAATCAGCCTGCGTTGGGTCTGAGGTGTTTACGATCCCCAAGGCGAACATCTCAATGTTGGCAGCGTGCGCCTCTCGTACTGCCAGATCCAGCTTGACGGGCTCTCGTTTGTCCGTCTGCCCGTCGGTAATGACGATCACCACTTTGCTGACCCCCATGCGTGAGCTGTAGAAGGCCTCCTGCGTGGCTTTGCGGATGGCGGTGCCGGTGTACGTCCCCTCGCCCATGTAAGGGATGTTCCTGATGGCCAGCTTGATGTCCTCTTTGGAGATGTAACGGGCCAAGTTGAAGACCAGCTTCACCTCCAGGCTGTACAATATCAGACCGATCCTGGTGGCGTTACGGCCCACCGTGACCCGGTCCACCAGCGCGGTCACAAAGTCCTTGATGATCTCGAAGTTCTCCGGGCCGACGCTCTCGGAGCTATCGATGACGAACACCAGCTCCATGGGCCTCTCCTTGCACCTGATCCCACATCCTGGAATCACATGAGAACATGAGATCATGGCTGAGCTGTCACGTTGACGAGCTTCAGTTGTGAAAGCAGATCTGACGATCTGCAGAGAGGTCGGGACGGAACCGCCTCCTGGGCCCGAGTGCTGTCAACCCAGACGAGAGAAAGGAATATGACGAAGGCCAGATGATACTTTACCACAGATCTCTTTGATCATTCGGATGATGTCGTCTCTCTGAAACAAAGACAACGTTGTAAAATGAGACCGTCAGTAAAAACACAAGGAACACGTCCATGACAAGAAAAGACAAGACTCACGGTGAGACCTGCTTCCCCTTTGACGCCTGCTCGTCCCTAAAACCAGAACACAAAGGGTCTTAGTCCAACCCAACTTTTAGATTTAATGAACTAACCAACTGTGGCTCCACTAATGAAGGTCCACTTCCTGTTTGCAGTCGTTTTAAAGCAGAACCAACAAAACGGACTCACTGCTTGCCCCGGAGTTCCAGGGTCTCCCATGTCTCCTTTGATCCCTTTGAGGCCCCTCTCCCCCGATGAGCCTCGGTCACCCTGTCACGTCGCAGAGCAGAAAATTTAAAAATGTCCCATAATTCTCATTTCAAGTAAAACTGAACCTTTGGACTGACCTTAGGTCCAGGGAAGCCCTCTCCAGGTAACCCTCTGGGACCTGCCACGCCTTGGGACCCCTGTTCTCCCTGAGGAACACCAACATGAATGAAACTCTCTGATGAGTCTTGATCTTTAAATATGTGGAGAAGTTAGAGCCTACCTTTGGTCCCTGAACGCCTTGTCCTTGTGGTCCTGTTGGTCCTGGTGGACCTGGTCTTCCGGGATTTCCCTGCAAACCAAAACAAACTTTAATCAAAAATCTGAATTCAAAGAGCTTCAGGTGAATTTACAGCCGGACCTGAACCGAATGTTCAGAACAAATGGACCCAGCCTCTCTTGTTCCTGCAGAAACCGGTGAACAGAACTTCAAGCTTGGATTGGGTCCAGCCTTTTGATCCCATTTTGGCTTCAGCTTCTAAATTCTCATTCGATGTCGAATAATTTAGCAAACAAAGCAGAATTTGGTTTGGACTTGGCCCCAAAACCAAACCTCACAAACAAAGTTTGGGTTCATTTCCAACATTCAGCTTGGACCAGGTCTAAGGGACAAGCAGAGACCAGGTCCAACTTCTGTCAGTGTAGAAGTTTCTCTTTTCTCCTCTTGAAAACTTCATCTGATGTCTGAATTTAATTACTACAGGACCGTGAAGAGCTGAGACCAGCAGAGACCTGGTCTGAGGTCCACCGGAGACCAGAATGAGATCTGTGAGGACAGCTGGGAGGCTGGGTGTTGCTTCATCAGTGTTCACACACACACACACACACACACACACACACACACACACACACACAC
>NC_056520.1:1554271-1558471 GCF_014905685.2 Nematolebias whitei
ACACACACACACACACACACACACACACACACACACACACACACACAGTAACACTTTTGGCTGGTTCTCAAACCATCTCTCAGGTCGGAGGCAATGTGTTCGACATAACAGTACTTCATCTAGCTACCTAACATCACCAATGGTGTGCCACAAGGCTCAGTTTTAGGTCCCACTCTTTTTTACAATTTATATAAATAGCATAGGTCAAAATATTCCTGACACATCCTTGCAGCTCTATGCCGACGACACTGTTGTTTATTGACGAGCTAACACGGCTGCCAAGGTTTTCCATCTTCTACAGTCTGCATCTGATAGTTTAGTCAGACTTATTCCATCTCAAGCTGGTGCTAAATCCTCTCTCATCCATGCATCATGTTCCTATTGAGTTTGTAGATTCTACAAATACTTGGGGATTTTGGTCGATGCACATCTGTCTTTTAAACCACATATCTAAAACTTAATAAAGAAACTGAAATTAAAGCTGTTTCTTTTTCAGAAATAGATCTTGTTTAACTCTGAATGCCAGAAAACGTCTTGTAACCACTACCTTCCTACCGGTCATTGGCCATGGTGACATTATTTACATGAATGTTCCTGCCAGCTGCTTGCAGATGTTGGATGCTGCCTACCATGGTGCACTAAGATTCATAACTGGTTGTAACTACCGTACCCACCACTGCACCCTGTACTCCTTGGTCAGTTAGTCATCATTATCTACACGTAGGCTCTCCCACTGGTTCATCTTCATCTATAAATCCTTCCTTTGTCTGCTTCCTTCTTATATCTCCTCCCACGTCATGTCGTCAGTGCAGCTACAGCGTGCGCTCTCAGTCCATCATTACCTGCAGCGTTCCCTCAGTGCAGACTGAACTTTGCAAAAAGGCCTTTTCCTGCTCAGCTCCTGCACCTGGAACACCTTGCAACAGGAACTGAAGTTGTCCTCCTTGATTTCTTTAAGGTGTTTCAAACATTTGATAATGTCAATAGAAAAATCAAAGTAAATATGTTCCTGTTTTTAGTATTTCACCCTTTTTTATTGTTTTATACACTATTCTTATTTTAACTGCATTTTTACTGTAGTTTATTGTCGTCTGTACTTTATATGTTCTGTCTGGAACAGGTCTCTCTTGTAAATGAGTCCTCGAGGTTCAATGAGACTAACGTGGACAAATAAAGTTGAATGAAAAATATATCTGACAGAAGTGAAGACGAGGCCTGGGACTGAATCTCAGGAAGAAATTATAAAAAATAAAATCTCAGCATCACACATCCAGACAAGTCAAACACAAGGAGCTGCTACCAAACACCTGACATATGTGTGTGTCTCCGTCTCTGTCCTCTGTCCTCACTCTGTCCTCTGTGTCCTCTGTCCTCACTCCAACTACCTCCATGTCCTCTCCAACTACACCCATATGTCTCCTCTTTGTCTTTTTCCTGCAGCTGCATTTCTAACATCCTTCTACCAATATACCCACTGTCCCTCCTCTGGACATGTCCAAACCACTGTCCCTCCCCTGGACATGTCCAAACCACTGTCCCTCCCCTGGACATGTCCAAACCACTGTCCCTCCCTTGGACATGTCCAAACCACTGTCCCTCCTCTGGACATGTCCAAACCACTGTCCCTCCTCTGGACATGTCCAAACCATCTCAGTGTGTCCTCTCTAACTTTATCTCCCAGTTGTTCAACCTGTGCTGTACCTCTGATGATCTCATTCCTGATCTTCTCCATCCTTGTCTCTCCTAAGAAGAACCTCAACATCTTCATTTCTGACACTTCCAGTTCTGTCTCCTGTCTTTTTGTCCATGTCTCTGTCTCCAGACCATACAACATAGCTGGTCTCACCACTGTCTTGTAAACTTTGACCTTTGATCTTTGCTGACACCCTTTTGTCACAAATCACTCGTGAAACTTTTCTCCATCACTCCATCCTGCCTGGACTCTCTTCTTCACCTCTTCACCACACTCCCCATGTTCCTGGACAGTGGACCCCAAGTCCTTGAAGTCCTGCACCTTTGTGACCTCTGCTCCTTGTAGCCTCACTGTTCCACCTCCTCCCTCTCATTCACACACATGGACTCTGTCTTACTACGACTGACTTTCATTCCTTTTCTTTCAAGTGCATACCTTCCACCTCTCCAAGTTCTCTTCCACCTGTTCCCTGTTCTCACCACAGATCACAATGTCATCTGCAAACATCATAGTCCATGGAATTCCTGCCTGACCTCATCTGTTAGTCAGTCCATGACCAGAGCAAACAAGAAGGGGCTCAGAGGTTATCCTTGATGCACTCCCACATCTTAGAAAATAAAAGGGATACATTTTTTGAACACGCAACAAGAACCACTGACTCGTGCAGGGAAACTGAGAAACCTCAAAAAGTTTCAGGCCATGTTGAAGCATCCCTGGTGCTCACCAACCAGTTTTAATTAAGAACTGTCACTTTGAACCATGATAAAAAAGGTTAAATCATGTTTAACAGAAATCTTGTCAGTGCTTAGACTTCAAAAGGGTTTAAATTTACCGGCTGTCCTTGGATACCTTCACCTGGAGGTCCTGGTGGACCGGGCAGCCCTCTAAATCCAGAGTCCCCCTGCAAAAAAACACAAACAGGAGCTGCTGAGTCCACACCTCTACCACAGAAACACAATCTGAGGAGAAACCCTGAGGAGGAGGAGGAGAAATCAAACCCCGAGGAGGAGCTGGTTTGTCTCATTCATTGAACAAAGGTTTTCTTAAGCACCATTACTGGATTGGACTTTTAGTTTATCTTTTAAAAAAATACAAACTTTGGTCAACCAGGGTCAGAGAGCCAAGGCCCCCACCTTTGGCTACCACTCAAAGTCCCGTGCACCGGACCCATGTGGACCCTCTTGCAGGTGCTGGGCCCATCATCTTCCTCTTGTTCTGGACTCGGGTCTCGGGAGCAGAAATCAAGTTAAACTTTGCTCAGCTGGGAGTTTTAAAGCGCCCCAAAGCAAACCGTCATCAGAACTTACTGATCCACATCCTCACCTTTGGTCCTGGGAGACCCAGTCCTTCTGGACCAGGTTCTCCTGGCAGTCCAGGCAGACCAGGAGGGCCCTGAAAAAACAAGAAGCAGCAAGGTAAGGTACAGAGATACAGAAACAACTTTAGAAGGTTTAATCGTTTGTCCTCAATGATCAGAATACTAATTGGATTTTTTTCTTGACGCTGGTCTAAGCACCAGCAGCATGTGGACCAGATTCTGATTCTTTTGGATCATAAATGTCCGTCTGATGGTGGACGGAGCTGGAAGTGAGTAGCAGAACGTTGAAGACAGGAAGAAAAACTGGGTTTGACGTACACAAGGAAAGTACGGATGTACAGATTTACGGGTTTATGGTTGGATCCAGTTTCTCACCATGGGTCCAGGATAGCCATCTCCTTTGGGACCGTATGGACCTGCAGGACCTGGATCACCTCGATCTCCCTGAAACAAGAAGATAAAAAACAATTTCATGATTATTTGGTGTAAAAGATTTCAGATTAAATGTTTGAGAAGCTGGGTCTGGAAATTGTTAGCGTTAGCTGCTAACAGTGTTTCGGCTCATTTGTGATTCTTCAGCTCTTGTTCCTTACAAGTCTAACTTCAGAGCTGGTTCTGGACCAATCCAAGAACAGGTCACATGTTGTCATGGAAATGTTAATCAGAGATTCTAACATTTCAATCTCAGTGACAATAAAACAGTTTTGTTTTTACCTTTGGACCAGGAAGTCCATATCCAGTCTCCCCAATTGGACCAGGAGGACCAGGAGGACCAGGATCACCCTAGAAAAGGTCTGGAGGTTAGCATTGCATGATTGTTATGACCTTCGTGGTTCTGTTTTTAATATTTTTATCTTAATGTTCAGGTTTTCATTTATTTTATTTCTTAGTTGCTAATGTTTTGTTCTTCTGAAAAAAGATCTCAAATATCCCATCAACCCTCCCCATATGGTTCATTTGCTCACTCTCTTTGCACACCTGTTTCTAATTTCTGACAAACCTGTTTCTAGTTTCTGACACTCACACCTGTTTTTAGTTTCTGACAAACCTGTTTCTAGTTTCTGACGCTCACACCTGTTTCTAGTTTCTGACAAACCTGTTTCTAGTTTCTGACACTCACACCTGTTTCTAGTTTCTGACAAACCTGTTTCTAGTTTCTGATGCTCACACCTGTTTCTAGTTTCTGACA
>NC_056520.1:1558481-1572714 GCF_014905685.2 Nematolebias whitei
ACCTGTTTCTAGTTTCTGATGCTCACACCTGTTTCTAGTTTCTGACACTCACACCTGTTTCTAGTTTCTGATGCTCACACTCGTTTCTAGTTTTTGACAGACCTGTTTAAAGTTTCTAATGGTCACACCTGTTTCTAGTTTTTGACTATCAAATATGATTCCAGTTTCTGACGCTCACTTCTGTTTCCATTTTCTGATGGTGGGGAGTGGTGGCACAGAGGTTAGAAGATGGGGTTGTGATCAGAAAGTTGCAGGTTCACCTCCCGGTACCGTCAACATCAAAATGTGGGTGGAAAAGGTGAAACACCCACACCTCCCTCCACCCTCATTCGCCTCACTCTGGGTCCATGAGCAAGGCCCTTAACCGCCACCATGTGCTCCCTAAACAGGTCTCTCTTGAAAATGAGTTCTCGTGGCTCAATGAGTCTACTTGGATAAATAAAGGGTAAATGAAAAATGAAAAAAATGGTCACACCTGTTTCTAGTTTCTGAATCTGAAATATGTTTCCAGTTTCTGACGCTCACACCTGTTCTTAGTTTCTGACGCTCACCTGTTCCTAGTTTCTGACAGTCACACCTGTTTCCAGTTTCTGACAGTCACACCTGTTCCTAGTTTCTGACTATAAAATATGTTTCCAGTTTCTGACGCTCACACCTGTACTTAGTTTCTGACGCTCACCTGTTCCTAGTTTCTGACACTCACACCTGTTTCCAGTTTCTGACAGTCACACCTGTTCCTAGTTTCTGACACTCACACCTGTTTCTAGTTTCTGACAGTCACACCTGTTTCCAGTTTCTGACGCTCACACCCTCACTGGTTGGTTTTTAAAAATTCTCTGCTTCAATCTTTTAATTCGTATATTTGATTTAAAGGACTATGGTTTATTTTCTTATTTAAATACATTTTATTTAAAAAATGAAATTTAAGTACATCTAATATATTTGAATTGTAACTTTTCAGTTTGTTATTTACTTGATCCAGTTGTTTTTAATGGTTATTTTACTGACATGCAGACTCTTAAAGGCTTGTTGTGCATCTCCACCTTCTCTCACACATATATTTTTATCTCTAGCCGTCTGGACATCATTCATTTTATTGTCTTAAACCAAACCCCCCCCCAAAAAAAGACGTATCACCGCCGGACCAAAACTGGGCTTTGGTCCCAAAATAACCCGCCAGTGCAGACAAGGAAGTGTTTTTTTCAGAACAGGTCTAAAAAAGGTAACATCAACCAAATGCACACAGATTTACACGAAGAAAACACGTGACTTTTTACTAAACGAAGATAAAGATGCAGCAGAGCGCATGTGATTAAAGTCAGAATCTGTTAAAAACCTTTCAGACTCAGAAGGACTCCTCAAAACACTAAACCTTCAAGTCACAGGCAGGTAAATAGATGTTTGTTACCATGTGGATCTTGAAATAGATGTGAGGCACTAAAGCTTAGCGTCTAGAACTGCTGCAGTTTCAGGCCTTCGTGCTCAGAGCTCAGTAATAGTTTGGTGATGTCGTCTTCTTGCTAATCTTCAGAAAATTGAATTTCTACTCTCGCAGTCATCTAAGAACACACGCCAGCGTTCGGAGATACAGCTGCTGTCGAGTTCTCCTGAATTCTCAGAAAATCGTTGGAGTTAGAGGAAATGTCATTTCTCTTTTGATTTTCTTTTAATTTGTTTTTCTGCAACAGATTCAGGGTCTGACCTCAGACCGGTTTCTGCTGGTTCTTCTTTCATCATCTGTTCTGAGGAACACAAAGAGACGTTCGGATCGGTTCTGCAAGAACTCGGCAAACCGTGTTCTGGGTTCCTCTGAGGTCGCTTCTTCCCCAGTTTGAAAAACAACAGAAATGTTTCGGAACTTTTGATTTGTGGCTCAATGAGGTCATTCTGCAAAGACGCTAATCCTTTTTATTACAATTCCAAATCATCCTCCTAATTAGTTTTATCACCTGCTGCCGTGGGCGAGTGTGTCTGTTAGCAAAATATCCCCTGAACCAACAGATGGAATTCACTGAGGTCATGCGATGAACGTCTAACTTCAAGAAGGCTGACCTTTGTAACACAAGCAGGACTACGACTCGTTTTACAGATACTGAGCTAAACGTCGGTGTGGTAGTAGCTGAGAGTCATCCTCAACACATAATCTGAGCTGCAGCACGTTTAGCTGTTTGGTGAGAAGCTCGGAGCGCCCTGGCCCTGGTCATCATCTTGAATTTTAACCTTCAATAAAAATAACGTTCTAAGTGAGTTCAAATATTCTGACGTGAACCAATTGTCTCCAGTGACACGAGGCCCTGAAGGAGCTTCACACAAAACACGCAGCTGAAACGTGAAAGTTCTTCAACGGCAGAAAATCTGGACGGTACCTTGGATCCGGTGACGAAGCGTCCCGGTGGACCAGGAGAACCCAAACGTCCTGATGCTCCTGGTTCTCCCTGGTTACAGATGGAAGAAGTGGTTAAAAACAGTCAAGAAATGTTCTTCAGCTACAACCTGGGTCTGCACCTTTGGTCCGGAGGGTCCAGCAATCCCAGGTGGACCCGTCAAACCCCGTATTCCCCTTTGGCCTTGGTCCCCCTGAGCAGCCACATTAAGATCGAATGCATTAATTCAGCAGCTCTTACTTGTTACAAGGAGTCGAGGAAACGTTCCTTCAATACCTTTTCACCTTGAGTCCCAATCCCAGGTGCCCCCTCTGCCCCCCTGAGACCGACGGCTCCTGGCTCGCCCTAAATCCGTGCACACCCACACACACGTTCACCAAACTTGTATCTGATCATTGATCCAGAGATTACTCAGTGTCCAAACCTTCTGTCCTGGGGCGCCGTCCTCCCCCGGTAACCCCGGCAGACCTGCTGTTCCCGGTGACCCCGGCTCACCCTGCAGACAGACGGAAATCTGTGTCAGTTCACGGCCTGAACACTTGAACGCCAACTTTAATCCGGAGGATTGACGCTAATCGCCGAGCTCTGACGCACCTTTGATCCCGGCTCGCCGGCACCATGTTCTCCTGGGGAGCCAACCTCGCCGGGCAGCCCCTGGTCCCCCTGTGTGAGGTACGATCTTACACCGTTAACGTTGGACAAACAATAAGTCCAGCAATATAAAACCAGTGCTTCCACTGGAACCATGCACTGTGACACTAAACTGATCTGAGACAAGCCGTATGCCATGTCCTCCATCTCTGAGGGGTTTGGAGGACGGTCAGGTTATAGATATTTGGTGGTGGCCATCTTGGATTTTGACGTGACAACCTAAGTTTTGAGCCGTTTTACGCCTAAATGCTTTGGTGGTCCAGTTGTTCACGGCACCATTAAGGTGTCACGTATTCGTCTTTTCACACGTGTTGGTCGTGAACGTTTCTTTTTATCAGTTGGTCAAATGAAGTCGTGAAGAAGAGGCTAATTCAAGTCTTGTGACGTGACAGAAGTGATGCTGTAGAAGAGTTAGCGTGGTGCAACGTTGTAGCTTTCACTAGCGGGGCATACTGCGAGGAACCGTGTGACGTTTCAAAGACCATGACCCATAAATCTGTGGTCGTTCCACGGAGCTGCTGGAGAACCAGAGACATAAAGATCTTTTCTTACAGCGCAGTGAGACGGGACGTCTTTAACTGTGCAGCTGCGTCCGGTCCTTCTCCACTTACAGCGCGCTGGTTCTGTTTACTGAACGGACCTGAGCTCAGTTCTGGTGGACCACAGCCATGAAAGAAGTCAGAAACCATGTGGTCCTCGTGGACCACCAGACTTGTTTTAGTCCTCACTAATTTAAACGTTTGATGGCTGCGGTTTGTCTGGATCATCATAAAAGGACGAACCTTGGGTCCAGGAAATCCCTCTCCTGGTGGACCTCTGCCCCCTGGGGGCCCTCTTGGACCCTCGATACCCTGCAAGGAAAAAAAACAAGAGCTCAAGGAATAATCAAAGCTTTGAAATGATTTATTTCATGTAAAAATGTTCAGTTTCTGGTTGGACCTCCTCTGTGTGATGCTACACATCATTGCTTACCTTTTCACCTTGAATGCCAATTCCTGGGAGGCCGATGGGTCCTGGAAAACCTGGAGGGCCAAACTCCCCCTGAAGGTTCACACAAAAACAGTTTGAGGATGAAGATGGGACGTAAGTGTTGGATGTTGGAGCATGGCACCGTCAGCTGGACGCCGGTGACGCCCACCTGCAGGGCTTTGTGTGTTCACAGAACGTCACGACGTTCGTCTCGTGGGTTTTCAAGTCGTTTGTCTTATTCATAAAACGTTGATCAAATCCAGAAAGTTCTGATAAAACCTTCAGACTGAGCGTTTCGTGTGTGCACCTGCGACCAGACGGCGTTTTAAAGCACTTTGTGAAGCTGAACACCCTCCCTGTGTCAGAGCGCCTCAGCTGTTCCCACGTTCACAACAGCTCCGTCCTCCTACACCGCCCAGCCTCGATTCGTCACCTCCAGACTCCGACCTCCATCACGCTCGCTGCCTTTATCCCTGGCTCTGCTCACAAAGGCTGTACTTTCTACCGTCCTTGGTCTTTGTGAAGTCGCTGCAGCGAGGCGCCACGTGCGCGGCCTCTCTACTCTACCTTGTCTCCTTTGACTCCGGCGCCCGGCTGTCCTCTGGCCCCTCGCGGCCCCTCGAAGCCCCGCTCGCCCTGCGGAGGCGGACAGAGAAAGCAGTGGAGAATTACTGAGCTGGACTTTATGACAGCAGCACAACCGTTCACCAAGGTCTCGCTTTTATTTTCTACTCAGGAAATCTGATGTTCACACACATGAAGCAGCACGAGACGTGCACACCAGCTTTAATGGACGTTTAGAGTCTGCAAGCCCAGATGTGGCTCCTTTTTATACCTGCACATGTGGGGTTTTGTCTGGTAGAACATTTTGTTTTAATTTTTTTTTTTTAGAAATTTATTAATTTCATTAAAAACAAAATAACTACATACAATAGAAAACAAAAATATATATACAGTCAAAAATAAAATGAAAGGCGGCAGAAGAATAAATCTTATATCGGCCCCTTTTTCCAGAATATATTCAAACAAAATTAAAAAAAACAAAGCTAAATAAAAACATCAACTCAAACAACAATTTGTTTAGATACACATACTTTTCCATAGTCCTTTAGAAAATTAACTTTGAACATTTTCTTGAATATGTACATAGATGTGGCAGATTTAACTTCATCCTTCAGACCAGTCCTGTTCCCTGAATTATACTAGACCGCTCCTTCAAACTGGTACGAAACCAGTGCTTCACAAACATCTGTCCCCTTCAGATAATAACCACTCTCCCTTTTAACTAAATGTACTTGGATATTAGAAGTTAGTATGTTTTTGTGAGCCTTACACATAAACAGTAAAATATTATAATCAACCAAGTCGTATAATTTTAATATCTTCAGCTGATAAAACAACGTATTTGATGGATGCTATAATCTTTAGTGATAATTCTTACAGCTCTTCTTTACAAAATAAAAATAGTGTTTGTAATTGTTTTACATGTTTTACCCCAGACTTCAGTACAGTAAATTAAGTGTGGGACAATAATTGCATTATACAACATAAACAGAGTTTTATCATTGAGTAACTCCCTCACTTTGTACCGTACTGCAATAAATTTAGATATTTTTGTTCTTAAATTATTTATGTGAAGTTTCCATGTCAGCTTTTCATCAATGATGATGCCCAGAAACTTCCCCTCACTGACTCTACAAATCTCAACACCATCGACTCTAAACGGAGCATCGACACTTCTCTTACTGGTACTGAACATCACGTAATTTGTTTTATCAGAATTTAATGATAATTTAAGTTGAAATCAATTTTGTATTTTCACAAATTCTGTCTGTACCATCTCTAACATTCGTTCTATATCTTTCCCCAAACAAAGAAATGTATCATCTGCAAATAAAACACATCTTAACAGTCCTGACACATTAACCAAGTCATTTATATATAAAATAAATAACTTAGGTCCAAGTACAGAACCTTGAGGCACTCCACATGTGATGTTACAAAGTCCAGACCTTCCATCATTTATTTGAACAAACTGTTTCCTTTCTTCTAAATAACTAGATACCCACTGTAATGCTCTAATACCATATTTATTGATCTTTTCAAGAAGAATACTGTGGTCAGTAGTATCAAATGCCTTCTTTAAATCAACATAAATACTAACACAGTACTTTATTTGGTCAACAGAAGTTATTTGTTCTATTAATTCCATGAGAGCCACTGATGTAGACTTTTTAGGTCTAAACCCATATTGACTGTTACTTAATTGATAAATTGATCCAAACTAATCACAAATAATTTATCTAAAGTTTCTGAAAACTGTGGCAACAAGAATATTGATCTGTAATTGTTAAACACACGTTTGTCACCATTTTTAAAAAGAGGAAATGCCTTGGCTATTTTCATGTTTGGAAATATTCCTGTTGATAAGGATAAATTACAAATATATGTAAACGGCTCAATAACACAATTCATTATATTCTTTGCAAACATCATGTCCATGTCCACCCGATCTGTGGCTCTTTTGTCTGCAAGGTTTTTTACAATATTCATTATTTCTTCTTTGGCAGTTCCATCAAGAAAAATACTGTTGGAACAACCCGTGACTGTATGATTCACATTTTTATCTACTTTTAGTATTTTAGTTACGAGACTCCAACATTCATAAAATAATGATTAAATCCATTTACGTTTTCATCTGATCATGGATTTCTTTACCGTCCTTTACAAAATACTGTGGAATACCTGATTTTACTTCATGATTTTTCAGGACACTTCAGTATTTGCCATGTTGCCCTCATAGTACCGTTACTTTTTTCTAATAAATCAATGTAATATCTCATGAGAGTCATCCCCAACACTTGGACCAGGTCTAAAAGATCACATTAAATCTTTGACTCAGATCTTTGGCGCCTGACGGGCAACATGCATCAACAAATGAGACTTTGTCGCCGGTGGTGTATGGTGCATTTAAGAACATCACGTAAATGTGAACACTGTATTATTCCTCTGTAGGTGTGTACGGCTCCATCAGTCTGCATCAAGTTTTTGGGTTTTCTTCTCCCAGTTCTTGGTCATGGGGAACTCGCTCGGATCCTCTCGGGTCTTTTCCAGAGTCGCTTCGCTTCCACAGATACTCTGAAATGTTGAACTGCTCGAGAACGCCTTCTGGACGTTTGTGGAGCTCTCTGAAGGTCCAACTCCAGAAGCCTCTTGGTGCTCAACGGCTGCAGTGAGCTGATGGAAACGGGACTAGATCCGGACCAGGACTACCTCCAGCCTCAGCGGTTAGTCTGAACTGAACATCAGAGACTTGCAGTGAATTAAAAACGACGTCTGAAGGTTCAACAGGTTTTCATTGTTTCCATCCAAAGAAACGGACCTCACAAACATCTGCACGATAACGAGCGGGGAAACGCTGCAGGAGCAACTCCAGGGTGGGAGGCGTTAATGATGTGGAAAAGGTTTTACTGACGCTGCTCGCCTGCGGAGCTGGAGCGTGTCGGGGCCCGTGGTGCAAGGAACTGTTCCAGAGCGAGAACGTCATCTGGGAGTTTACAGCCAGACCTGCTGCAGGACTTCCATCAAATAAACAACAACGGTGCCTGGAGGCCCATCTGCTGCACGAGGGAAACACCTCGTCGTTCTCTGGAGGCACAAAGAGACGATCCAGAGCCCGTCAGGGAGAACTTCACCAGAATCTTCCCCTCAGGCAATGCAGGAGACAGGAGACCTGAAGACCTGAGACCTTACAGGAGACTTGAAGACCTGAGACCTTACAGGACACCTGAAGACCTTACAGGAGACCTGAAGACTTGAGACCTTCTATGAGACCTGAAGACCTTCCATGAGACCTGAAGACCTGAGACCTTACAGGAGACCCGAAGACCATACAGAAGACTTGAAGACCTGAGACCTTACAGGAGACCTGAAGACCTTAGAGGAGACCTGAATACCTTACAAGAGACCTGAAGATCTTACAAGAGACCTGAAGGCCTTACAGGAGACCTGAAGACCTTAGAGGAAACCTGAAGACCTTACAGGAGACCTGAAGACCTTACAGGAGACCTGAAGACCTTACAAGAGACCTGAAGACCTTACAGGAGACCTGAAGACCTTACAGGAGACCTGAAGACCTTACAGGAGATCCGAAGACGTCTCAGAGATTCAGAAGAGCTCTGGTTTGTACTTTCAGTCAGAGAACAGCTTCAACGCAGATCTTACATTTAAATACCAGAAGACTTCTGGTTGAATGAAATCCTAAAATAATTAAACACTTCTGAGGGAATCTGACCCGTGATGTGGTCAGTCAGAGCGTGTGGGTCAAACGTAGGCCCATGAGCCAGAAATGAGTTGTGTCATCATTCTACCAGGTCCAGTTCTGTGTTCAGAGGTCTGAATGCTTCAGGTTCTGTTCCTCATCTGAACGTTCCTGCTTTGGGAACTGAATCCTTTGTGAAGCTTCTGGTTTGAAGTGACGACAGACATCACACTGTAGGCGGGTTCTGTTGGTGTTCATGTTAATTAGACTCTGCCGTGGAGGTGTCCCTTGTTGTGCCGTGTCCCCGTGTCATTTATGTATGTCTAATTAATTAATTTGCTTGCTCTGAACAGCTGATTGGCTGAAAGTGGTTTAAAAGGACCAAGCTCCACCAGCTGGATGAGTGAGAGAGGTCAGAGGAGAGACGCTGGTCTGATGGTTTTCTACGTCGACTTCGTAGCATGGCCTCAGACGGACCGTCCGTGTCACGTTCAGCACTGGACAGCTCTGCTGCAGAACTTACTTCAGTGGGAGGAGACTGCAGCCTGGGGGGCGTGGCCAACTCAGCAGGGGACAAAGTTAAAGCAACAGACAGATTCTTATCGTTTGTGTTTTTATCCCGGACAATCCCCCAAGAGTTATGTTGAATTTGCTCAAGAAAAGGAGGTCCTTTTTGATTGCTGGTGTTTTGCAGACAATGTAAAAAGTTTTGATCAATTATGTGATCTGATCCCGGACGAGACCCCAACATCAGACCAACGTCTCTCCTCTGGCCTCCCTCACTCATCCAGCAGGCAGAGCTTGGTCCTTTTAAACTGCTTTCAGCCAATCAGCTGTTTAGAGAGAACAAATTAATTAATTAGACACTCACATAAATGACACAGGGACACGTCACACCCGTCCAGTCTCTGAGTCTTCAGCTCTGAGCCAAGATGTCCTCGTCTCCTCTGGCGAGGTCGAGTTGACCGCAGCATCACGAGGCAACGAAGCGCCAGCGCACATTTCCGACAGAATTCATGTAACATCTGAGACGTAACTGAACGTTAACTTCCTGTCACAACCTGGAGTCCAGACGGGACATCAGAACAGGTCCGAGGGTCAGGTGAAATCAGGGTCCAAACGGTGGACATATTGGACATGGAGACACTCACCTTTGGTCCAGGGAGACCCTCTCCTGTTGGTCCTCTCTCTCCTTGGACTCCTTGGGGCCCTTGAGGTCCCTGAATAAAAACAATATATGTTAATAAATGTTTTTTCTCCCTTCATAAATGTTTAGTAAAGAAACTCTGCGCCACAAGGTGGCGAGGACGTCCATCATGTAGAGAAACCCTCTCAGCTCGGCTGAAGAGACTCAAAACAACTGAAGCTTTTTTCTGTGATTTTACTGATTGATCTTTTTATCCGTTTCAGCACATCATCAAAGTTTAACAGTGACAGGATTGGTGCAAACTGAGACAAAAAAACTGGTGAAACAGGCAGAAAGACCATCAGCTTTCAGAAGCTGCGTCTCTTATCGACACAAATCTTTTTACACCGTCCTTTAAAAAACGTTCTTTTCTGCACAAGAACGAAAGCAGCAAATTCAGCAGAAAACATCAGCTGAGAAAAGAATACTGTTAGCATGGACAGCTAGCTTTAGCTGTTATCGCCAAGTTACAGATTGTTCAACCATTAAAAGGAGTTTTCAGTGTTTTACAGCAGCTTTTATTTTCTCCACAAGAGCCGAACAAAAGCTAAAAAGATTAGTGGGCTTAGCTAACTAGCATATTGGCTACTCCAGTGACCAAATCGATCCGTTTACCTCGGAGGTTCTAACACTAATCTAGAAATTACATTATTAGCATTTTTAAAAAATGCTAACAACTGTTAGCATTAAAAGAGCAGGCTAACAGCTGTTAGCATTAAAAGAGCAGGCTAACAGCTGTTAGCATTAAAAGAGCAGGCTAACAGCTGTTAGCTATTGGGGATACTGGTGCCCAAATCCAGCAATCACTGTGCAGGAGGCGGGGGACACCCTGGACAGGTCTCCAGTCCATCACAGGGACACTGGAGTACCTGGAGAAAACCCACACAGCACAGAGAACATGCAAACTCCACCCAGAAAGGTCACCGGACTGGGATTTGAACCGGGGCAGCCTGCTCTCTGAGAGGCAGCAGCTCTACCAACTGAGCCACCGTGCTGCCCGACTCAAGAATCACCACCTGAAAAAATTATCTGAGGTGTGTATGTACATTTTTTAAACAAGACCATTTCCATTAATAAAAAAAATGAAAGTCCTTCTCAGATAACTTCTGCTGGATTACGTGGTGGGGGCGGGACTTCAAACTCATCCTGGGGCCAGACTGTGGGGACCCTGGTCATGTTTCAGCTTCAGGATTCCAGTCAAAGGATGAATGTTTTCTACCGGCCAGCCGTCAAAGCCTAAAGGAACTCACCACAAACCTTCAGACACTCGTGCTGCAGCAGAAGAGTTTAGGACCATACCATCACCTTTAGAAGAGCTGCCCCAGTTTTACAGGCATAAACCTTCGGCTCATGTTAAAGTGGGTCAGGTTTTTATATCCTCCTGTTTCACTTTGTTCGTTGTGTTAAATCACGAGACGAAACGTTCTATTTTAAAACCGTATGTGCAACCTCTGAACCCGAGCTTTCAGAGTTTCCTGCTAAATCTGCTGCTTGTTTCATCGCATGCTGACGTGACAAACGGGTCAGAAACTGGTCGATTGCATTGAACCGCTGCCTCCTGTACACATCGAGTGAGATGTTTCTGTTTTGTTTTGCTGGTTCCTAACTCACCGGTGGTCCAGGCTCACCGATTCCTTGAGGACCAGGAGGCCCTGGTTGCCCTTGGAAACCGACATCCCCCTGCAGTGCACGAGAAAGCAAGGCGAGTGCTCAGACAGGATGAGACAGAAAGGTAGGTTATTATGCTCTCATGACACCATTTTCCAAAACAGCAGGGAGGCGAGCGTTACCTTGGGTCCCGGAAGGCCGATTCCCGTCTCCCCTTGGATTCCAGGTGGTCCAGAAAGTCCCCGTTCCCCCTATGAAGAGGTCGATAAGGGCAGGCATTGAGCACAGCTTTGATAAGTTGTAGGGTCGCTCAGATGGCATTTTGTACCCAACGAGGACAATAAAGTACTTTGACACAATAGATCAAGACGTAAAACGTCTTAAAGACTCATCTGTTTTTAAAGGGTTACCGAGTCAAGATTCAGTTGTTAAAACACACAAAAACATGCTCTATTTTTCCCACTCCAGTGCCATAAATCACAGCTGTGCACATGGGAGACGTAAATGGGGGGTGGAGAATCTGGAGGGTGCATACCGGCTCTTTTTTTCCTTTCTGTGCCCTTTCAAGCAAGTTGAGACAATGCTTAGACCGACGTTACTGTGCTGCTCAGGTGATATAGGATAACAGCCAGACCATTAACCAGAACATTCCTCTAAAATAATTAGGAGGGGTCCTCTTGGTGGGGAGTGAGCGCTCCTGGCAGAACTGGCAGGTACAACACGAAGGAGGAGGCTCGGAGACGAAGGAGCGGACAAATAAGTTGACAAGTTACCAACAGACGAGCCTCTTCAGGGCGGCTGGCACGTCCCACAAATACAAATGGTTTGCTCTCTGACTGGGTCACGAGTTCGTGGAGATGCTTGACACTTGTGACGTTATTTATGTCAGAGTCTGGGGCTTTTATTCCAAAGATTTTAAATGTCACCGCCGTGGTTACGTGTTACTGACGGCACAGGAAACGCTCACATACACAGCTGAGTCTGTAAAACAGAGGTTTCTTTAGGGTCCTGGTCTGGAGTCTTAGAAGCTGTGACTGACCTCTGCGCCCTGATGCAGGGCTGGACGTATGGAAGGCCAGAACCACCTGTTCTCCTTCATGGCTTCAGTTAAGTGAAATTGGTTGGTTTCATGTATTTACTTAAAAGACCTTTTGAATTCATACAAAGACTGGTCTGGTTGAACCACAGGTCTCCATTTATTACAGAAGTTCAGACATTTTCAAACGGGACTCTCTTTAAATGTTACATTAATATATTATCTCCACGTAGCTCTTGAAACGTTGCCTTACGTAGTTGTTTGATGGAAATCAGTGGTTCTTTTTTAGCCCAAAAGGTGGCAGCCGATGCTAGCCGCAGCAAAACGTAACTTCGGCTAGTCTGATTGAAATCTGAATGTAGATGGTAAAATGCGAAGCTGCCAGTGATGTTTATACGATGACGTTTGGATGAACGATTGAAGTCTGGAATGGATGTGGTGTGCTCCAGTTACAGGGGCATCACTCTCCTCAGCCTCCCTGGTAAGGTCGATTCAGGGGTACTGGAAAAGAGAGTCCAATCATTGGTTGAACCTCAGATCTAGGAGAAACAATGCGGGTTCCGTCCTGGCCGTGGAACACTCGATCAGCTCTTTACCCTCACTAGGGTCCTCGAGGGGTCATGGGAGTTTGCCCATCCAGTTTACATGCGTTTTGTGGACTTGGAGAAGGCATTCGACTGTGTTTCTTGGGGTACACTGTGGGGGAGGGGGGGGGGGGGCTCTGTGAGTATGGGATTGGGGGCCCGTTGTTATGGACTGTTCAGTCTCTAAACAAGCGGTGCGACAGTTTGGTTCTCGTTGCCGTTAGTAAGTCGGACTCTTCAGGGTGTGAGTTGGACTCCACCAGGGCTGCTCGTTGTCACAGATTCTCTTCATAACTTTTATGGACAGAAATTCTCGGTGCAGCCAGGGGGTGGAGGGAGTCCAGTTCATGGCCTCAGGCTTCATCTCTACTCTCTGCAGATGATGTGGTCCTGTTGGCGTCATCGTGCCGTGATCTTCAACTCTCACTGGAGCGGTTCACAGCTGAGTGTGAAGCAACTGGGATGAGAACCAGCACCTCCAAATCTGAGTTCATGGTCCTCAGCCGGACAAGGGTGGATTGTTCTCTTCAGGTCCAGGGTGAGGTTCTGCCTCAAGTGGAGAAGTTCAAGTATCTTGGGGTTTTGTTCACGAGTGAGGGAAGAATGGAGCATGAGATTGACAGATGGATTGGTGCAGCGTCTGCAGTATTGTGGACTCTGTACTGGTCTGTTATGGTGAAGAGGGAGCTGAGCTGTAAGACAAAGCTCTCTGTTTACTGGTCAGTCTACGTTCCTCCCCTCAGCTCTGGTCATGAACTCTGAAGGGACTGAAAGAATGAGATCGTGGATCCAGGAGGTTGAAATGAGTTTCCTCTGCAGGAGCTGGACTCTCCCTTAGAGACAGGCTGAGAAGTTCAGTTATCAGGAGAGACTCAGAGTAGAACCGCTGCTCCTCCACATCCAATGGAGCCAGTTGAGGAGGTTCATCTGGTAAGGATGCCACCTGGGCACCTCCCTAGGGAGGTGCTTCGGGCATGTTCGACTGGGAGGAGACCCAGGACTCGCTGGAGAGTCTACATCTCTCAGTTGACCTGGGAACACCCTGGTGTCCTTCCAGAAGAGCTGGAAGAAGCTGTGGAGAGAGATGTCTGGACCTCCCTGCTCAAGATGCTGCCCCCAAGACCTGAGTCCAGAACAAGAAGAAGAGGATGGATGGATGGATGGATGGATGGATGGATGGATGGATGGATGGACCCATTTAACCCATTTTACAATATTTCATGAATAAACCTTTAAAATTCACTTTTGTTTGGCATTGTTACTTTAGAAGAAATTATTTGTAGATCTTGTTGGAACTGCTACAGCTGACACTTTAATAACTTGTTTACAGAATTATTAACTTTATAAACTCAAATCAAATCAAAGTTCAGGCTCAGTAATCCAGGTATAAAATCTAAATCAGGTCCTCTGGACGGATTCTTTGTGTTGAAACGTTTCGTCTTTCAGATCCAGTTAGCAGGACACGATAAAACAGCCTAACTTTAGCTAACATTTAGAGCCGCACCTTCAGATGTGCATGATTTAATCAGGTTTACCAGATGTGCATGATTTAAT
>NC_056520.1:1572724-1575067 GCF_014905685.2 Nematolebias whitei
CCAGATGTGCATGATTTAATCAGGTTTACCAGATGTGCATGATTTAAACCAAATTATTCAGATATCAGACTTTAATTGATGGACACATCTACAAGTTGAGCTCCTAACCTAAACAGGTTTATAATCTAATCTAGCCTAATCTAAATCTCGTTTTTTGACATCAGAGAATAAAAACATACCTTTTTACCCGTCACACCCTCAGGTCCCACATCGCCTGGTGATCCTGGCAAACCCTGAACGACGAACAAACACAACAAATGTTACAAAGTATTAAAGTTGTTCTGAAATACTGAAGTATCACAACAAACAGGAGAAACTAGTAAAGTGATGGTTCTGGTCTGCAGAAAGTTGAGGGTCATCATCCTGTTGTAGATACACCTCACTGAAAACAAAGTTTAATTCTGACCAAACTGATGAGCTAAAGGCTAGTCCAGACACATTTTGACTCTTTTCATCTTAAATGTAAAAGCACTTTGGTCAGTTTTTATGTGCTATATAAATAAATTGACATCGACAGTCTGAGCAGGGCTAAGAGGATTTCTGTCACCTTAAAATAACTCCAACAAAAAACTGTTCATGCTCTTTTATAACATCACCAGAAGGTTTACATTTACACTCATTTCCATTAATTTACATTACTTTATACTAATTTACACTAAACACAAATTATATTTACAAACCTGATTCCTAAGAAGTTGTGACACTAAACAAATAGTGAATAAAAACTGAATGCAATGATGTGGAGGTGCCAACATCTAATATTTTATTCAGAATAGAACACAAATCACAGATCAAAAGTTTAAACTGAGAGAATGTTTCATTTTAAGGGAAAAATCTGTTGTTTCCAAATTTCATGGCGTCAACAAATCCCAAAAAAGTTGGGACAAGTCCGTTTTTACCACTGTGTGGCATCCCCCCTTCTTCTTCCAACACTCAACAGACGTCTGGGGACAGAGGAGACCAGTTTCTCCAGTTTAGAAATAGGAATGCTCTCCCATTCATGTCTAATACAGGCCTCTAACTGTTCAATCGTCTTGGGCCTTCTTTGTGGCACCTTCCTCTTTATGATGCGCCAAATGTTCTCTATAGGTGAAAGATCTGGACTGCAGGCTGGCCATTTCAGTACCCGGATCCTTCTCCTACGTAGCCATGATGTTGTGATTGCTGCAGAATGTGGTCTGGCATTATGGTGTTGAAAAATGCAGGGTCTTCCCTGAAAGAGATGACGTCTAGATGGGAGCATATGCTGTTCTAGAACCTGAACATAGTTCTCTGCATTAATGGTGCCTTTCCAGACATGCAAGCTGCCCATGCCACAAGCGCTCATGCAACCCCATACCATCAGTGATGCAGGCTTCTGAACGGAGCGTTGATAACAACTTGGGCTATCCTTGTCCTCTCTGGTCCGGATTACATGGTGTCCCAGTGTTCCATAAAGAACTTCAAATCGTGACTCATCTGACCACAGAACAGTCTTCCATTTTGCCACACTCCATTTTAAATGACCCCTGGCCCAGTGCAAACGTCTGAGCTTGTGGAGCTTGCTTAGAAATGGCTTCCTCTTTGCACTGTAGAGTTTCAGCAGGCAACGGCGGATGGCACGGTGGATTGTGTTCACTGACAATGCTTTCTGGAAGTATTCCTGAGCCCATTCTGTTATTTCCTTGACAGTGGCATTCCTGTTTGAGGTGCAGTGACGTTTAAGGGCCCGGAGATCACGAGCATCCAGTAGAGTTTTACGGCCTTGACCCTTACGCACAGCGATTGTTCCAGATTCTCTGAATCTTTTGATGATGTTTTGCACGGTTGATGATGATAACTTAAAAGTCTTTGCTATTTTACGCTGGGTAACACCATTCTGGTATTGCTGCACTATCTTTCTGCGCAACAATGGTGGAATTGGTGATCCTCTTACCATCTTGGCTTCTGAGAGACACTGACACTCTGAGAAGCTCTTTTTATACCCAATCATGTTGTCAATTGACCTAATTAGTGTTAATTGGTCTTCCAGCTGTTTGTTATATGCTCAATTTCCTTTTTCCAGCCACTTATTGCTACTTGTCTCAACTTTTTTGAGATTTGTTGACACTGTGAAATTTTGAATCAACATATTTTTCCTTTAAAATGTTACATTTATTCAGATTAAACTTTTGATCTGTCATCTATGTTATATTACGAATAAAATATTGACATTTGTCATCTCCACATCATTGCATTCAGTTTTTATTCACAATTTGTTTAGTGTCCCAACTTTTTTGGAATCCGGTTTGTACATTAATGTACACTAATGTACACAAATTTACACTAATTTACACGAATTAACACTAATTTACACTGATTTAC
>NC_056520.1:1575077-1577334 GCF_014905685.2 Nematolebias whitei
TTTACACTAATTAACACTAATTTACACTAATTTACATTAATTTATACTAATTTACACTAGTTTACACTAATTAACACTAATTTACACAAATTTACATTAATTAATACTAATTAACACTTATTTACAATGATTTACACTAATTTATACTAATTAACACTAATTAAAATTAATTTGCACTGATTTACACTAACACAAATTATATTTACATTAATGTACATTAATGTACACAAATTTACATTAATTTATACTAATTTACACAAATTAACACAAATTTACATTAAATTAGTTATTCTTTGCAAACATAGCCACGTCTGGAACACTCCTGGAACTTCCTGGATCACTCCTGGAGTTTCCTGGAGCAGTCCTGGAGCTTCCTGGTATGCTCCTGGAACAGTCCTGGAGCTTCCTGGAGCAGTCCTGGAGTTTCCTGGAACACACCTGGAGCTTCCTGGAGCACTCCTGGATCTTTCTGGGGCACTTCTGGAGCTGCCAGGAGCTTCCAAGAACATTCCAGGAGCTTCCTGGAGCACTCCTAGAGCACTCCCGAAGCTTCTTTTGGCTTCCTGGATCACTCCTGGAGCTTCCTGGCGTGCTCCTGGAGCTTCTTGGATCACTCCTGGAGCTTCCTGGAGTGCTCCTGGAGCTTCTTGGATCACTCCTGAAGCGCTCCTGGAGCTTCCTTGATCACTCCTGGAGCTTCTTGGAACACTCCTGGAGTTTTCTGGAACGCGCTCCTTGAGCTTCCTGGCACACTCTTGCTGGAATGCTCCTGGAGCTTCCTGGAACATTCCTGTAGCATCCTGGAACACTCCTGGAGCTTCCTGGAGTGCTCCTGGAGTTTCCTGTAGCAGTCCTGAAGCTTCCTGGATCACTCCTGAAAGTCCTGGAGTAGTCCTGGAGCTTCCTGGAACACATCTGGAGCACTCCTGGAGCTTCCTGTGTGCTCTGAGAGCTTCCTGGAGCACTCCTGGAGCTTCCTGGAGCACTCCTAGAGCTTCCTGGAATGCTCCTCAAGTTTCCTGTAGCTTATTCATGGAACCCTCCTAGAGCTTCCTGGAGTCTTCCTGGAGCACTCCTTGAGTTTCTTGGAACACTCCTGGAGTGTCCTGGAACACTCCTGGAGCTTCCTGCAGCACTCCTGGAGCTTCCTGCAGCACTCCTGGAGGAACACTCCTGAATACTCCTGGAGATTCCTGGAACACTCCTGGAGCATCTTGGGTCTTCCTTGATCACTTCTGTAGCTTACTGGATCTCTCCTGGAGCTTCATGGAACTCCATGGAGCCTCCCAGGGTAGCTACTTCTGCAGGACTATGAAAATAAAATGAAAACCAGTAAAAGGTTTAAAAGCATGAATCACTTTCTTACACTGAAGTTGTTTTAAGACCAGTGACAGACTTTAACCCAGACAAGCTAACGGTTAGCTCAGTCATTTGAATCCATCCACAGCAGGTCCAACATTAACTGTTCATAACGTCTACACTGAACCCAATGTCTGAAGAACTGAACTGTCCTTTTAATGTTTATTAACCCTTTCTGTTAGCGTTAGCCTGCTCTGTGCAGAGAAGCTACAATGTTTGCTAACGTTTTAGCCTCACAAGCTACTAATTCAGCTGTGGTACAGCTGAACCACTGCATCAGTATTTACTCTAAATACGGCTTAATTTCCATCCACACTCCTGTAAAGTAACTAAGTTTAGATATTTCAATGTTCGGAACACGACAGAATTAAAACAGGTTGAGAATGACGGAACCTGGAGTCCACGGTTTCCTCTTGGACCAATGGTCCCTTCAGGGCCCTGGAGAAAAAAAAAAAAAGTTTCATAAATCACGCTTATAAACTTTATCAGCAACGCATTGGATTCACATTTCAATACAACAGTTTAGTTTAACAGCAGTGCGTTTTTAAAATAACAAATGATGTCGCCTTTGGCTTATTTATGGACAAAATTACAGGAGAGACTTATTGGTACCAACACATAATCTAGCCCAGTACATGCCCAGGACGTGCCATTTGGATCCAGGCCATACCCTTTGGATCAAGTACGTACCGTATGGATTGAGTATGTACCGTTTGGATCGAGTACGTAGTGTTTGTTTCAAGTACATAGCATTTGGATAGAGTACATACCGTATGGATCGAGTACGTACCGTATGGATAGGGTATGTACTGTTTGGATCGAGTACGTACCGTTTGGATCAAGTATGTACAGTTTGAATAGAGTACGTACCGTTTGGATCGAGTACGTACTGTTTGGG
>NC_056520.1:1577344-1588394 GCF_014905685.2 Nematolebias whitei
GAGTACGTACCGTTTGGATCGAGTACGTACTGTTTGGGTCGAGTACGAACTGTTTGGATCGAGTACATACAATTTGAATCGAGTACGTACCGTTTGGAAAGAGTATGTACCGTTTGGAAAGAGAATGTACCGTTTGAATCGAGTACATACCGTTTGAATCGAGTATGTACTGTTTAGACCGAGTACATAATGATTGGATCGAGCACATACTGTTTGTATCAAGTATGTACCGTATGGATAGAATCTGTGCCATTTTGAATTGAGTACGTACCGTTTGTATCGAGTACGTACCGTTTGGACCGAGTACATAATGTTTGGCTCGAGTATGTACCGTTTGGATCGAGTACCACCATATGGATCGAGTCTGCACCCCTTGGTTCGAGTATGTACCGTTTGGACCGAGTACATAATGCTTGGATCGAGTACGTACCGTTTGGATCAAGTATGTACCATTTGAATAGAGTACATACCGCTTGGATTGAGTACGTACCATTTACGTACTCGATTCAAATGGTACCTCCTGGATCTAAATGGTACGTACTCGATCCTGTAACTAAACATCTACCAGTACACAGTAGGTATGTGATAAGTAACTGAGTACTTAATATGTACTGATCAAGTAAATACCAGTTTATGTATTAGGCAAGGTTTACTTATCTGGTATGAAGTGGTGCGCACAGCTAACCAAAACGTTACATTTGCTAACCCATATTCTGCTAACTAAAGAATTAGCTTTGCTAAAGCTAAACAGATTTTAAAATTAGCAGAAGCTAATGCTAAATCGCTAACGGCTACGACGCCAGTCACTCAGTCTGCGTTACACATCTTCATCTCTTTCCTGTTGAAGCTGCATCGACCAATCATGTCGTGCCATGTGAACACGTAGTCAGCCAATAGCGTGCCTGATGGACTCTTTGAGACACGCCCACAACAGACTGGAACAACTTGTGAATTATTTTAGAGGGCTTAAAATTGTTAAAACCTAATTTAGTAAAAGCTACTTCCACTAACGATTTCCAAAGTTAGCAAAAACGCTAATCCGCTAAACGAAAAATTATTTCCGCTGCTAGCTGTTAGCAGATTAGCTGAGCTGTGTCCACCACTGCTGGTATGTACCAGATAAGTAAGTACCCAGTAAGTGTACTTAACCAATAGGTGTTTACTTACCTAGTATTTGCCTGGTGAATACCTGAAATATACCTGGTAAATGTATACTTACCAGGTAGGTACTTGGTATTTATTATATAGCTTCTTGATGTGTACCTTCAGGATTATGAAGGGACTTGTTTCCCTGTACCTACAGGGTATGTACCAGGTAAATACTTGGCAAGTACTGTGCAGTAGAATGTATTGGTGATTTATTCAAGTTTTTAAGATTTAAGTAGGAACGTACTCGGTCTCCTTTAATCCCAGGTGTTCCACACTCCCCCCTCTCCCCCTGTGAGAAACAGAAAGCACAGGTTAGTGGTATAATTTTGTCCTTGCCATCAAATTCTACGGCTTTTCTATAAACGAGTTTACGACTCAGACCACCGTCTCCAAGGAGCTGTTTATGTTTGAGCTCCTCGTGTTCTGCTTCCAAGCGTCTAACGCCGTGGGATTTTACAGAATCGTAAAGCTGAATTCCTGAAGGGTGTACAAATACGTTCAGACGAGCTTGGCGTCAAACACAACTGAACAAAGGGACAAAAAACGCTGCCGTTCATCACGTCTGAAGACTGGTCTACAGTTTCTGCAACTACAGTGGGAATAAAATGGAGGCCGTACCTTCTCTCCTTTGTATCCGGGTTTTCCCTGCGTGTGAGAAACAGTTTACAGAGTCAGAAGTCTTGGTCAGAACTTGACCGGTCCATCTGGACTCGTCTCCAACTTGAAGAACCAAATGTAAAGCCTCCTGCTCACCTCTGGTCCTTCTCGACCCGGAAGTCCACTGAGACCACCTTCACCCTACGGAAACATTTGGATTTTACAAATCGGACACCTGTGTGCACGTACAGCACAGGTCAGAAGTTTACATACACCCATCATGGCCACAAATGTGAAATTAATTTCAGGATTTTCAAGATTAATATTTTATTTTCATAATCCAGTGGTGAATTCATGTATTGTATGTATGAACTTGCTGTACCAGTTTGTATTTTGTAGGTTTTCTCTCATCATCAACGGGTCAAATTTATACAAACCAAAGCGTTTATTGAGCGGTGTTGAAGACAAAGACCCATAAACGCCTCATCAGTGATCACGGGTGACTTCAGCTGAAGATTTGTTTAAACCAGCAGAACGAGGATTCATTGGCCAATACTCGGAACATCTGGTACGTCCAAGAAACTCAATGAACACGTCAACTCAAGAGCCGCCAAGGCTCAAACCTATCATGAGCACCTGTGTCTCTGTCCGCCAGTGGTCAGAGATACATCTCCATGACCAACGAGGAAACCAACTGAGAAGAAACCCTTATGTAAAAAGTTGCCAACATGGACCATCCACATGTCTTCTGGTGACAAGTTTTCTGGTCAGACGAGACAAAGATTGAGCTGTTGACCACAAGGAAAAGAAGACGGCTGTCAGACCTAAGAACTCTGTACCAGCTTTTAGGCATGGAGGGGGTAGCATCATGCTGTAGAACTGGTACAAATTGGCAGTTTGAAGGAATACTTCCAAATTCTTAAGCTCAATTCCAACCAACAGCAACAACGTCCAGGACAAAGAACCTGGACACACGTCAGAACTGGTTTCTGGTTGGATAAATCAGATCAACGTGGAGCTCCTAGAATGGCCTTCCCAACACCACCAACATCAACCCTGGTATACTTTTGACTGTGCGCTTTTAAAAAACAGCTTTGACGTCTGTTGTTTGGAAATTCATGTAAGTAAAGATCATTCATGCTCACGATGAGTGGATGAAAACTGTTCATGTTAACTACAGATCATGAAACACTTTGAAAGTTAGATTTATGTGGAACTAGTTTCTGAGTCGACAGAACCTTCTGTCCTTTTAGACCAGGACTTCCGTCGTCTCCGGGTCGACCCTTCTTGCCCTGCGGATGAAACGAAAGAAGCATCTTTAATCTGAGGACAAGTTCATGGAGACCATTTACAGATCTAAACAGTATTTATGTGTTGTCGGATAAAGTTATCACGGTTTAAAATTCACACCACGTAACTTTCATTAGAACAATAAATACATCTGTACGATCCCTCATAGTTCCTCACTTTTCACTCGAGTCACTGCTGAATGGGTTAAATTAAAGAGTAGGGTTAAATGATAAACATGGTTAGGATTTTATTTTTTCCATATGAATCTGTACAATCATAAAAAAAGAATATGTCCATCTCAAAATGACCAACTGTGAATTGTGACACGAAGACTCGGACTTCAACGCACAACATCTAGAATTCTCTCTGTCCACACAGAAACACTCAAAACGCTGCAGTAACTACGCTGGGCCTGCAGGGGGTGCTGTGACGCTTTGAAGAAAATACACCAAAAACAAGAAACAAGGCGTGGAGCGTGTGCGGAAAGCTTCCACACTGCGCGGGAAATGTAAACACAGCCAGAAGACGAGGACGTCCTCTGCGCCGTCGGTTACGTTAGTTTAGATCATACA
This sequence comes from Nematolebias whitei, assembly GCF_014905685.2. Taxonomy (NCBI): domain Eukaryota; kingdom Metazoa; phylum Chordata; class Actinopteri; order Cyprinodontiformes; family Rivulidae; genus Nematolebias; species Nematolebias whitei. The sequence goes on from NC_056520.1 coordinate 1,580,953, forward strand.
TTCTGGAAAAGACATTTTAGGACCCCCCCCCAAAATTGTTATTGTAGTTTTTTAAGAACCTGTCATAGTAAAAAAAAAAAAAAAGTCTTGAAACATCACGCTTGTGTTTTTGGTTGTCTACACAAAAACAACTTTTTGAAAACGGTGACATCATCCCTATGTACATAGTTTCGTTCCACCTCATGTACCACATGTGATGTGAATGACAATAAAAATCCTTGAATCCTTGAATCACAGCCCCACCGAGGCCGTCTACACAGAAGCACATGGGTGGTGTTTCAAGCTTTAATTTGAAATTTAATTTAACTTAATTTGAAAAACCTGTTTTGGGGGTTGTTTCCATTTGAACACACGGTTGAAACAAGGATGACACCTAAACTTAAACGATGCTCCAAATAACCATTTTCTGACTAAACGAACTGCTGGGTTATTATGTTTTAGCTAAAAACTACAGAACAGGACCGTTTTAGTTTAAATCTGCCTTCAACTGGTCTGGAACAGACCAGTTCCTGACTGTTGGACATTCTCAGGAACTATTTAAAATGTTCAGAATCTAAATGTCTGCGCTGATCGTCGCCTGTCAGATAATTAATAAAACATCTGTCCTGGTTTGTGTCAGTAATCTAAGACCTCCTTTGTGTTGGGACTATGGTTCAGGTCCATACTGGACTGAGGCCAGCGGGAGACGATGAGTCAGACGAGCTGCCGGCTCTTCTCTGTTTTGTGGGTTTTAATCTGTCTGTGTTCACTCACGCTGCTCCTGATGTGAAGCAGCTTTTGTTCTGAGGGTTCGACTTGACGTGATAATTATTCTGTTCTCGTCCAGCGACCGGACATCAAACACGAGAAATCAGACCCTCTGATTGGGACCGACCTTGTCCGGGTAATAAAGGATCACGACATGCTTGGCAGGGGAAGAAAGTCCTGCTCCAACATCCTCAGACAATCCCGGGAGGTTGTATTCTGAGCAGACGTGACTCCGCTGATTTCAGATGTAAAGATGTGTTTGGACCTGTTCTCAGTGAACGGCAAGAGGAACGCCAGGTATTCTTCTCCCGACTCACTGCTGGAGGGAAGTGGAGCGTCTCTAATATTAAAGTCCCTTCAACCCTGCAGTTATAAAGCCTGGGGGGTCTTTGTCCTCTGCCGTGGACTCTGTTCAGGGCAGCAACACAATACGTGCACCTTTAATTTGGAGTAAGACACAGGAAGTCTTGTTTATGATTTGACTGATGTACAATAAAGACATTGTGGGACAAACACTGATAAAAATAAACGGCCACTGAAAGCTTCAGGAACCAAAATTTTTTTTAAACTGGATAAATTTTAATGAAACTGCCAGAAAACAATCAATGGACGATTATTAACGTTTGAAGTCTGATTCAAGATGGCTGCCAAGGCTAATCAACCTTAGCAAACCTCAGAACAGCTACGATCCAGTCATTTTTACAGATACTAAGCTAAAAGTGGGGTAGTAGTAGCTGAAAATCAACAAATACACACTCTGAATGCTAACAGATAACACAAGATCCGTTTTAAACTCCGACGTTTAATTTACTGGTTTTATTTCTGAATGTGCAGCTGAGTAAAAATTAAGTTTTTTAAAAGGACTTAAAATGAAAAATACAGCTGGCGAAAATAATTTTTAGCATTAGCATGTAGCATGCTACATACATTAGCATGCTATATACATTAGCATGCTATATGCATTAGCTTGCTACGTATATTAGCATGTTATGTGCATTAGCATGCTAAGCATGCTATGTGCATTAGCATGCTACATGCATTAGGGTGCTATGTAGCATGCTAATACTTGTGCATTAGGGTGCTATGTAGCACACTAATGCACAAGTATTAGCGTGCTACATGCATACTAATGCATGTAGCATGCTAATGCACATAGCATGCTACGTATATTAGCATGCTATGTACATTAGCATGCTACATGCGTTAGGGTGCTATGTAGCACACTAATGCACAAGTATTAGCATGCTACATGCTAATGCATGTAGCATGCTAATACTTGAGCAGAGAGTAGTGCAGTTTGTCTCCCAGACTAGTTGCAGTGTTTTTGCTAGCAGAGTTAACAGATGTGAAAGGACACAATCACAGTGACAGAAGCTAATCAAGCACACGTTCATGGAAACAAGATGGGTCGTCGGGTAGATGCATAACAAATACTCACGGCAGGGCCGCTGGGTCCTCGTTCACCCTTCTCACATGCACACTTGCTTTGGGCCAGAGGACACTTTGGACAGGGACAAATAGAAGACAGTGGAGTTTACAGATGGACCAAACCAAATGTAGCTGAAAAGACCTGAATCCTGGAGACTTACCCCTTCATTTGCCAGGGCTGTCTGTGGGGAAAAAACAAAGTTATGTTAATCTTAGTTCAAAAATGTATTGAATCAAGATTCAGAACAAGTAAATTCCACAAAGGACGTTGGAAAAACGTTGAAAATGACGTTGCTGTCAGACGTTCAGGGTCTTGCAATGAGTCCATGGTGTTTCACTTCATACCATAAAAACACTAGAAGAACTCTGAAGTCTCCTATAGCTATCCTGCCAGATTTCATGTTGTTTGTGGCCAAAGCTGAACGGCGGCTGGCCTCGGATGGTGGCACATCGGTCACTGGCGTCAGGCTCAGCTGGTCCTGCTTAACTGACCTGACTGAACTTCATTCGTCACTAAAGCTCAGATGTTTAGCCACTCATCCGTTTGTAGTTTCTCTTGGGAAGGACAGAGGACCTCTTGTACTCCCTCTTGTAAGACATGTCTTGCCAAAGTCTTGATGTTCACCCTTTTCTTTCTTTATGAGCTGATCATACCGTCAATACAAGACTTTCAGACTAAACAAAGTACGTGTTAAATTGTATCGTAGCTCCTCTAAGCAGCCTGGAGGTGTTTCTGCAGCTCATACCGATGGTGGGAGTTTAAAAACGATGTTTCTCTGGAACAGAGCTTCATGCTTATGATCTACAGATGCTGCCTAGACAACAAAATGAGATCCTTCTCTTTTAGTCCAGCGACACCCGGCCTGTCGGATCCAAGGCCCTGAGCACGGCGTCGTTCATCGTATCTGGATGATTACCACCTGTGTCAGCGCTTGAGGCTGAGCTTGAAGTGGTGTTTGAACAGTTTCGCTGGATGAAGTTGCGTGCTTTTTCAAGCTGGATTCTGGAGCGCTCTTCACCCGGTTCCCCCACAAAAAATTTAAACACGGAGCAGATGTCCCCACCAGGAGTCCTGATGGCTCTGGGAATAATGCCACTAGTGGTTTATAAAAGCAACCACAATCATCAAAGTCAACATGAGGGATTGAAAGTAAAGACTAATGGTTCTAATAATGTTCAAACACGTTTTAACTGAGGAATCTCTCAGTGCCGAGTTTTCCATCAAGTCTCGGGTTTCAGCGTGCTTATAGGAGGTAGGCCGAGTCTGAATTCAAAGAAGAGCGGTTTCTATGGCAGCAGGTGTAAATTAGGGATGCAATAAGCAGCAGAAGCTGCACAGAGACTCTATTATTAATACGAACATTCAGACGGTATCTGTAGATAATGACTTTCTGAAGCTTCCATCTGCCATAAATTTATGTCCTCTGGTAAAAAGCAATTATCGAACACAAGCAGTTGGAAAGAAATGCTGATGAAATGTTGGTCTGAGGTGTTTGTGTGCAGGTCTGAGCATGCACATCAGAAGAATGTCTCCTTAATCAAATTTACCAGCTGTTGTTAAAGATGAGATTCACATTTTTTATCTGTAATGAATAAAACTCAGTTTAATGTAGACATGAAATAAGGGAACGTTGACTAAAGAGACACAGCAGAATCAAAATGTAAAGTAGGAAAGAGTTGATCTTTCTGCTGACACAGCGAAGTGGAAAAACGATTCAGAATAACGAATCTAGAAACCATGGACTAAGTCTTAGTTTAAATAAAGACCAGTCTTAGATATCCACTCTATTCCAGGTCCATCCCTTGGTCCTATAGACCTATAGACTATAGAGTCAAGGCAGCATCGTCAATAGAATAAGAACATTATTCAGAAGAAAAGAGGAGGGTGAGACCACCACACCCCACTAGAGATTGAGTTTTGGGGGTTTGAGCTCAAACCGGAGCTACTGAAACCCTGAACTTGAGACAAACCTACAAGCCCGGCTCCGTCAAACCTCCTTTAGTCCTGAAAGAAAGGACTTGAGACCTCGCGCTTCAGGATGGAAGAAGTCAGGAAAATGTGGAGAGGTGTTTAATACAGGGGTGTCCAGTCCTGGTCCTTGAGGGCCACTATCTTTAGATCAGGAGTGTCCTGTCCTGGTCTTGGAGGGTCACTATCCTGCAGGTTTCAGGCATTTCTCTGCTCCAAACACCTGATCTGAATTCATCTGAATTAATGGGTTAACAGATCTCTGCAGAACAGGAAGGGGCCATTTAACCATTGATACAGGGGTGTTGGAGCAGGGGGAGGGGGGGAGCGGACATGCAGGATAGTGGCTCTCCAAGTCTCCAAAGCCAGGTTTGGTTGTGTCCAAATAGGATTCTGATTTCGGCACCGGGACAACCACATTGAAAAGACAATCCGTCATCAGGTGGGGGACTGAAAGACAACACGAGGGGGTTCCCAGACCTGATGGACCCGATATACAGAACCAAGAAACTTTGCTGCTACTTCTATTTATAGAAAAACAAAACAGAAACAAGTTATAGTCTTCTGTGATCTGAACCAGTTCAAGAATCTTTATTATCCCCAAGGGGCAATTTGTTTCAGTCAGTCGACACATAAAACACCCAAACTAGACCTAACAGAACAGAACTCACCAAGGATCAGTAGAGAGTCTTGAACCTGAACCAAGACCCCGGCAGAGCCAGTCAGAGGACATCACTAAATCTCGTCCTCCAGTATAATTTGTTTTTCTGCTTGTTATTATTTGAAGGACAACGCCAACCAGGACGTGCCATGTTGTTGAAACTTGGGCCTAACAAAAGTAAAAACTGAAAAAACCTTCAGAAAGTTTGGAGAACTTTTGCTCTAAAGGGGTTTAACGAGAGTCTGGCTCCACCAGCGCTGGTTGAAGATCATTCGTCAAACTCACGTTTTTCCTTCAACTTGTAAAAACATTAAGTTTATTTTTACTTACAATTTCCCCGATGACTTTGTCCACCACGCCTACATCTTGTAGGTTGTGAAGGTAGCGTGAAGCCGGGGAATTGGCGATTAGACGCAGCTGAGCGAGGTTTGCCGGTTCGTTGGCTTTAGGTGTGATTCCTATCGTGAAGAAGCGTACGCCCTGGTTCTTTGCGTCCGCCAAAGCTGAAAAGATGTCCGGGTTCCTTGGGTGTGAGATGCCATCAAAGAGCAGAACGGCCACCTTGATGCTGCTGGTACCCGACTCCTCCAGGTAGATGCGGGTCAGGTTGGCGATGGCGTAGGTCGTGTAGGTGCCGTGGCCGATGTAAGTGATGGGAGCGATTCTAGCTTTGAAGTTGTCGACGCCCTTCCACTGCCTGAAGGTCTGCTCGATGATGACGTGACTGCTGTACTGCAGGAGGGCTGTACGGAACCCCAGGCCCTGGCCCAAGATCAGCCGCAGGTTCTGCAGCCGGGCCGTCACATCTGAGGCGAAGCGCTTCTCCTGTTCGTGGTTGTCTTTGGCGCTTTCGGAGCTGTCGATGAGAAAGGCCAGCTCCAGACTGCAGTCCTCATCGCCGAGAGCTGGAGACAGACAGGAAGTGGAAATAAGTTTACAGTTTGCAGAAACACGTTAACTGGAAGCCGAAGCTGCTGAAGGCCGTTTCCACAGGTTCCTTCTTGGTGGAACATTAGACACACGTGGCTGGTTTAGATAACTTTACGGTGTCAGGTCTTACTAACAACTTTTCTCTTCAACAGTAGATGTTGCTTTAATTTGTTGTTTACTGGTTAGGCTGTCAGCCGTCACATTCATCAAGAAGACTGATGGAAGTTCATAAATGTGGCGTCACTTTACAGAAGAACGATAAACCACGGACTGTCAGGCGTTGAGAGGTCGCAGGTGTCGTTCAGGCAGAACTTCATTAATCTTCACAGGAACGTGTCACGATCAGAATGTGCCCAAAGGAAGAAGGATGAAATGCTGAGCAGGCGGTCCGGCTGCTGATGGATGGCTCAGAGAGGTTTGGATCCTCCAGCCATGTTCCAACATTGGACTAGGTTCAGCAGATTCAGTCCTCGGCTTTTTATTTTTGTGAAACCAGAGAAAACGAAGCTTACATTTACCGTTCTGGGCGACGGAGTTGGGCGCGTACAGTTTGCTTTTCTTCTTGCTGGTCGTCATCTCATCCTCATCTTCTTCATTGTCCTGGGCCCACAGACCCTGGAGACCCCCGAGCAGGAGCAGCCAGTGCAGAGATGGGACCATGGCTTCCCTGAGAGGTCTTCAAACAACAAGCAGAAGGTTTTTGTAGAGAATGAAGACGTCCTTTCAGAGGACAAGCTTCAGCACGTCTGGACCAGCATACCTGACGCTGCTGCCGGCTCTGAAAGGAGAAATGAAGTCACGTCTTCTTCACTCGAGCATCAAACTGACCGGTGGGACGTCAGCTGAGAGCCTTCTGGTCCGAGCAGCACCAGCACGTCTACAGAACCTGGACTGGGACTCCCTCAGACTCAGAGTCGTCCAGCCCTGAAAGACTTCCCTCCCTTTGGGTGGAGTGTGGGTGGAAACCTCCCCCGTTGTGACCTTTGCTGTGGATGAGCCTCCCGAACATTTTCCACCTGCTTTCCATTTCACAGCAGGAATGAAACGCCCCCCAGGCACAACCGCAGTTTGTCTTCAAGCTGCTCAGTCGGACTCCGTCGGGTTCTGCTTGTTCTGAGGCAGAAGGAGCAACGAGATGTTCTCGTCTCTGTGAGACGTCTGGACTGTTGGAAGACACGAGCAGCTAATGCGAGCACAAAAAAAATGTGCACTTGGAAAAGATTTACAAAAAAAGTTTCTCTGGATCAGTTTAGTTCTTTAGTGAAGTGGTTCAAGTCAAAGATGAACTATAAACGAAATAAACTGAACCGAACATGAACAAGACTTTAGTTTTAGAACTCAAACATCTAAAACTTTTCATACGAACTCTAAATGTCTTTGTCTCTCAGATATTGTTGACAGATCAGTTTAAATCTGTCAGTGAGATGATCCTCCACCTCTCAGGTGAGACAGATCAGACACATGATTATTCCACAGGTGAGCTTTAGGCTGACCACAACAAAAGGCCACAGATGTTGCAGCAGCTGACTGCAGGAATGTCCTCCAGAGATGTTGTCCTCCAGAGATGTCGTCCTCCTGAAATGTTGTCCTTCAGATATGTTGTCCTTTAAAGATGTCCTCTAGAGATGTTGTCCTCCAGAAATGTTGTCCTCTAGAGATTTTGTCCTCCAGAAATGTTGTCCTTCAGAGATGTTGTCCTCCAGAGAT
>NC_056520.1:1588404-1595067 GCF_014905685.2 Nematolebias whitei
AGAGATGTTGTCCTCCAGAGATGTTGTCCTCCAGAGATGTTGTCCTCTAGAGATGTTGTCCTCCTGAAATGTTGTCCTCCTGAAATGTTGTCCTACAGAGATGTTGTCCTACAGAGATGTTGTCCTCCAGAAATGTTGTCCTACAGAGATTTTGTCCTCCAGAAATGTTGTCCTTCAGAGATGTTGTCCTTCAGAGATGTTGTCCTCCTGAAATGTTGTCCTCGTGACATGTTGTCCTCCTGAGATGTTGTCCTCCAGAGATGTTGTCCTCCAGAGATCTTGTCCTCCAGAGATGTTGTCCTCCAGAGATGTTGTCCTCCAGAGATGTTGTCCTCCAGAAATTTTGTCCTCCAGAGATCTTGTCCTCCAGAGATGTTGTCCTCCAGAAATGTTGTCCTTCAGAGATGTTGTCCTTCAGAGATGTTGTCCTCCTGAAATGTTGTCCTCCTGAAATGTTGTCCTCCTGAAATGTTGTCCTCCAGAGATCTTGTCCTCCAGAGATCTTGTCTTTCAGAGATGTTGCTGTGAAATGAATGTTTATTTTAACCATGAGACATCTCCAAAAGGTATTTCAGAGAATTTGGCAGTTCATCAAACCAGCCTCACAACTGGGTCCTGGTGGTCACAGACTGTAGAACATCACGTCCTGAAACCTAAAGCTGACTTAGCTTTGCATGTTGTCCATTACGGCTCTGTTGCTACCTCGCTATAGGCATCTCCAAGGAGCAACAGTGGTGGGTTGTCTTCAACACACACACACACAGACACCATACCACCTTGCAGTGCAGCAAAGACCTCTACACGGGAGAAACTGGACCACTTCTCCATCAGGGCACAGTCCAACACTGTCCACGTATGTCTCAAGGACAAGAGACACTCGTCTGAGGACAGAGATGTCCACAGTTTGGACAGAGAAGACAGAGAGACGTTGACGGCAGGACGAGGCCTGGAGTTTCAGCTCAACAGAACTTTACATTCTAACAAAGACTTCCTCCCTCTGATCACACGGTTTTATTTGCGTCACTTGTTTCATGAGTCACACTTTACATTTGTGATATTTCACAAAGAGCGGCCATTAAATCTGCGAACAACAACGTCTTCTACATTCATCTGGAATTATTTTCTCACAAGCTTTAAAAAGATGCAGTTTGTAGAAATTCTGTCACTTTTCTCCGAACAACAAGCTGCTCCTGAGAGCGACAATAAAAAAAAAACGGATCTTTTGCATCTGATGCAATTTTATCTGGAATTCCAGCCCTGAGAATATTTAACCTTAACGATGCCAAACGTTATACAAAGGGATTTCCCAATATGGCAACCAGCAGACACAAGTGTTGACTTTGAAAGCAAAATAAAAGCATCATTTCTCCAAAGTTCCTGCTGGAGAACGAGTTAACTCGGAGAAGGTCACGTTAGTGGACGGGGTCAGAAGACTCGTGTTGGAACTAACCTGGATCATGGCACCAGTTGTCACTGCAGCCGAGCTCAGAGTGGCAGAACTGGAAGAAGAACAAATCCTGCTCAAACCTCAGTGCTAGAAACATTTTTTTAATAAAAATCTTTTCTAAACATGGAAACAAGAAAAATAAACCCCGCAGATGATTTTACGACGAGGCAAAGCTTGAGCTCCAGAGTTTATGATGTGAGAAGTTTCCTGCTTTAGGTCCTGAGGCTTGTTTGAACTTCAGACGGTGGTCGTCACGAATCATTGTCCGTCTTCTTACACACGTTACGGTTCATGACGGAGACGGTTTCTGCTTCACGTTTGATCGCCCGCTGGCTCTGCTGGCAGGAGAGATCACATGTCTCCAGTTTCAGCTGCTCTCCATCGACTTCTAAATCTTAACCTACAAAGCCCTCAACAACCTAGATCCATCTTACATTACAGATCTTTTTGTTCCATATTTTCCTAACAGAGCACTTCGCTCTCAGACTGCAGGTTTACTTGTGGTTCCTAGAGTTTCCAAAAGCAGAAAGGGAAGAAGATCTTGCAGTTATCAGGCTCCTCTCTTGTGGAACCAACTTCCAGAGAGCCTGAAGACATGTGCTCACGATCACTTGCAGGTGTTCCACCTCCAGATGTTTCACCTGCAGGTGTTCCACCATAACAGAAGACACTTGAGTGAATGAAACTTCTAAACATCTGGCAACACGTTGGGATTTGCTTCTTCTCCAGATCCTTCTCCGTCTCAGCCGTCACTCGATGGTTCTTCTGTAAAGGAGTTCAGCTTCGTTCTTCACAGCAGTTCGTCTCCTCCGTGCCTCCATCACAGTCGCTGCGTTACTAAATGTTGTTTCTGGTTAAAGCAACTTTATTTCAAGTTGTTGTTTTTAATGTGACAGAAAACAGAAAATGTTCGTCGTCTTATTTAAATCTAAATTCACAATTTCTGCTAACTGTCCGTTAGAAGATGATGGTCCACACCGGATGGATCATTAAAAGCAGCTAAGCTACGAGCTAAGCTACGAGCTAAGCTAACAGGCCGACCTCGGGGGAAAAACCTCCGTCTTGTCGAAGCTCCAAAATTCACGTTTGAAACTCGTGCCTTCGTGTAAAAGTTGTTTTTCTCTGCAAAAAGAAGCTGAGAACTTGTTTACTGATGTTTTATTAAAATCTTTATGTGAAAACTGCTAAAGAGCTCAAACCACCGAGCGTCCGCCATTTTGAGAACCAGAGACAGCCCATGTCACGTCAAGGGGTCATTTTTCTTAAAGAGACACTGCTCGCTCCCTCACTATCCATCCTTCAGTTCAAACTGCCTTATACTGCCATCCAGTGGTCAACAAAAGGTACTGCACTCAAAATTAACCAACATTTCTTCTTAAATTTCAAATTTCAAACAATATTATTGTTTATCGCAATAATTTGAAACAATTAATCGCCCAGTGAAATGTGTTATCGTGACAGGCTCTAGGTACGTGTACAAATAAAATACAGATTATTACAGCTATTATGGCTTTAAAACAAAGACATTTAACTGTTTATGCAAATTGATCCGGTGTTCTAATCTAGTGTTAAAGAAAGATGATAAAGTGTTGTGTGGAGGAGAATATAAAACGTTTGTTATGTTCACTTCAGAGTCTGGTCCTCCGAGTTGCAGCTTTAACTCAGAGCAGGTTAAAATCAGATTAAAAACATGTTCATCTTTTTACATTAAAAAAACGTGTGATTTGGTCAAACGATGTTCTAAAGCCAGACGTCCCAGCATGAACACATCCAGACACTAAAGGTTTCAGGTACGCATGAATAAAAATAAACTAACTGTTTATTATTAACAGCTGGAAGGCATAAAACAAATTACAGGTTTCTTCTCTGAGAAAGTGCCAAAACATCAACTCTATGATTTTCTGTTCCTCTCGGGGAGTCGTCGTGACTTCTTCTAACCTGATAAAATTATAATAATTATAATAATAATTTTAACCATTTCCAGATAATACGCAGCTACGACACGGATGGAAACAAGAACGGCTGTTGGAGAATTTCTCACATCACGCTTCGTCAGATTCCTGTGAGCAACAACAACAGAGATCTGAGTCCCAACATGTTTTTATTGCTAAGGATTATTGTGCTGCACTTTTCTTAGACCTGTCTAAAGATTCTGACTCTGTGGATCAGAACATCTTGTGTCAAACTCTCAGACATCGGTTTCTCAGAACACACCATTGGTTGGTTCTCTAACTATCTTTCAGACCAGAGGCAATGTGTTCAACATAATGGTACTTCCTCCAGTTGTTTAACAGTTAACAATGGTGTACCACAAGGCTCAGTTGTAGGACCCACCTTATTCACAATCTACATGCAGGTCAGATCTTCCCTGTTGCATCCATATATTTCTATGCTGATGACACAGTTGTTTCTTGTCGAGCTAAAACAGTTGCTAAGGTTTTCCAGCTTTTGCAATTTAACATCATCCAGTCAGATTTGTTTCACCTCAAACTTGTCCTAAACGCCGAAAAAACAAAACAAAGGGATGTTATTTTCAAACAGGAAGTCAGTCCCAGAAGTTCTTCCTTCAATTTTATCCTTGAATGGTTTCCCTATTGAGTTTGTTGATTCCTACAAATATGTGGGTATCTTGAGCGATTCTATTTAAACTCGACATGGAAAACTTGTTAAAGAAACTGAAAGTTAAACTGGGTTTCTTTTTCAGAAACAGATCCTGTCTAACTCTGAACCCTGAGGAACACCTTGTATCTGTGACTTTCCTTCCCTCCATTGATTACGGTGACATTATTTACATGAACGCTCCTACAAGAACCCTGCAGATGTTGGATGCTGCAGATGTTGGATGCTGCAGATGTTGGATGCTGCAGATGTTGGATGCTGTCTATCATGGTGCACTAAGATTCATAACTGGCTGTGATTATCGTACCCACCACTGCTCCCAGTATTCACTGGTTAACTGGTCACCATTAACTTCACACAGACTCTCTCACTGGTACATTTTCATCTTTAAATCACTTCCTGGTCTGTTGCCTTCATACATCTCCTCCTACATGTCTCTGTGTGAGTGCAGCTACAGCGTGCGCTCTCAGGACATCATTACCTGCAGTGTTCCCTCAGTGAGGACTGAACTAGACAAAAGGACCTTCTCCTCCTCCGCTCTTGTTTCCTGGAATATCTTGTAAAAAGACCTGAAGTGGCTTCAAACATCTGTTCAGTTCCTGCAGATGTTCCAGTTTTTAGTTTTCTACATGGCCTCATAATCCAGCTGTTTTGTTACTTTTTCTTTTAAATACCATTTAATTTTCACTTGTTATTCTCAGTTTGTACACATCCTTTATGACTGTCCACTGTTGTCATCACTCTTTGTTAAATCAGGTCCCTCTCTAAATGAGTCCCCGAGGCTCAATGGGACTAACCTGTAGAAATGAAGGTTGAATGAATGAATGAATGAATGAATGAATGAATGAATGAATGAATGAATGAATGCTAACGTCACAGAACATGCTTACAACAAGCATCTTGTTACTGACACACAGCATGCTGAAGACACAGATTATGCTAACAACTCATTTTATTTACTAGCCTGAGATTAACGTCACTTCCTGTTTGGTTGGGTTTATAATAGGAGTTGATCAGGGATTGAAAAAAGATGAGATTTTTCAGGTGGATTATAAAATATAAGTTTTATTTAAACTGAACATTGTGAGGATGTGGCAGTTGTTCCTGTATAAGTGAAGAGTTCATGTGGAACCCCCCCCCCCCAACTGTTTTACTCCACATTTTTGTTTTGAGGCCTGGAAATGCGTCTTGAAGATTTCAAAATAAAAGCGTTCTTCTCCTCTCTCAACGTTCTGGCTCCAGAACAAGTCGAGGTCAACAAAGGCTTCAGTTTGATGAGAAAAGACGATCGGTGTGTCCTCGTTCTTGAACCGTGCACGTGTTGAAGGGCAAACGACGTGCACGTAGCTGTGCGTGAAAGTGGAGGATGACGAAGAAGCTCGAGCTGATCTTCACATGAACAGTGGATCAGGATGAAACACTTAATGTGAATTTATGATAAGAGCTGGAGGCTCAGCTCATCTGGCTTCATTCATGTTTGTCTTTATTATTATTACTATTATTACTATTATTATTATTATTATTATTATTATTATTATTATTATTATTATATAAAGTGTTAAAAAGCTCCTCGGCTGGACGGACAGAAGTCACAAGGCGCCACATCACCTGCAGGAGGAACCGTTAAAAATAAAGTGACGCCTGACAAGAAATAATCATTTATAATAAACAGGAAACGTTCAGCACCATTGAGTTCAAGGAACACCTGATTTTAGCTGACAGCAGGAAAATAACAGCTGAAAGAGCTCAATAGGGCACACATGTACCAGAATGAGCTGAACTGGGCACAGAGACGTTGACTGGACTATAAAAACGCTAAAATTGGCCAAAAAGTAGCTGAAAAAGTTTAAAAAAAGCTGAAATTAGCTGAAAGGAGAATAAAATGCTGAAATTATTAAGAAGAAGCACAAACGGCTGAAATTAGCATGAAACATCTAAAACGTGGCTGAAAGGATGAAATTAGAACAAAGAAGCTGAAAAGATAAAAACAAGCTGAAATGAGCCGACAGAAGCTGAACAACAGCCGAAGCGAGCGGTAAAAGGTTTAAACAGCTGAAGAGATTGGAGATGAAACAAGATGGCTGACAAAGCTAAACTTCAACAATTCAAAACCAAAAGTCTCAGAAGGAACGTCCTGAAGGAGCCGAACGTTTGGATTCATGAACGAACGAGTTCTGAGCTGCACAGAACCGGACCTGAATGACCCAGAAGAACCGGACCCGAACGACTCACAAGAGAATCGGATCTGAATGAATGACAAGAGTGGCTGGACTGACACAAGGGTCACTGCCAGACCACAAGACCTGGACCCAGTCCCTGGACCCAGTCCCTGGACCCAGTCCCTGGACCCAGTCTCTGGACCCAGTCTCTGGACCCAGTCTCTGGACTCAGTCTCTGGACTCAGTCTCTGGACCCAGTCCCTGGACCCAGTCCCTGGACCCAGTCCCTGGACCCAGTCCCTGGACTCAGTCCCTGGACTCAGTCTCTGGACCCAGTCCCTGGACTCAGTCCCTGGACTCAGTCCCTGGACCCAGTCTCTGGACCCAGTCCCTGGACCCAGTCCCTGGACTCAGTCCCTGGACTCAGTCCCTGGACCC
>NC_056520.1:1595167-1601394 GCF_014905685.2 Nematolebias whitei
CTGGACCCAGTCTCTGGACCCAGTCTCTGGACTCAGTCTCTGGACCCAGTCTCTGGACTCAGTCTCTGGACTCAGTCCCTGGACCCAGTCTCTGGACACAGTCCCTGGACCCAGTCTCTGGACCCGGTCCCTGGACCCAGTCTCTGGACCCAGTCTCTGGACCCAGTCTCTGGACTCCAGGAGCTGAGTTCAGGTCTTCTGGTCTGGCAGCGCCCTCTTGTGACAGTCCGGTCGGATCTGACAGAACCTCCATCCACTGGTTCCTGCAGGATGTGAAGGAGCTCAGAGTCCGTGCTGCGAGTAATTCTCAGCTACTACCACACCAACAGTCTGTGACATCACTGTGATGTCATCATCGGATGTTTCTCGATGACATCAGTTCTCTGCATTTAAAATCGCACCTGAGGTGCACCAGGTGGATCAGTGGGCAGCTATGTGGGCACCCGGGGAGCAAGTGGGGATTGGGTGTCCGGCTCAGAGACACCACAACATGTGGTCGGCCGCCCTGCCTCTGCACCATCTTGGACCCTTTTGTGTTTTGGTTAACGTTCGTCCTCCATCTTGGACTGGAAGCGTGTAAATAGAAAAGTATAAAATTGTCCAGACGTGTGGCTCGTGCTGTCTTTGATTATTATGGTATGGTATCATGATTATTCATGACATCATCTGCACATTTAGCCAAACTTCAACCTGAACTCCTGAAAAATTACTTCTAATATTTGTTGTAACAGCATCCAGTCATGATTTTCTGACAGGCTGGACATCACACTCTTAAAAAAATAAAAGTTCACAAGAATAAAAAAGCAGATTAGCGACAAAAGTGTGACAAAGTGCCACTAGTTTATGTTGAGGTAAAATCCTTTAAATTCACCTGATTTCTGGTTCAAGCTTTCAAAATATAATGTGAGCATAATATAACGGTCACAGAGACACTGATCTTCCAACAAACATTTACTAAATAAAGTGAAACACTCATTTTCTTTGGGCTGTCATTCAGCTGCTCTCACTTTCTGTCAGACAGAGGTCAGCCGGCTGTGCAGGTCTGCGCATGCTCAGTTCAGCCGCTCCAGCGGCCGCGCAGGCGCAGTTCGCTCCGGCGCTCGTTGATTATAAAGCTGCGAGTCGCTCCGTCTCTTTCCACCTTCAGCCATTTTAAGCATGTTAGGAGCTGTGGGACGCTGCTGCACCGGGGCCCTGCAGGCTCTCAGGCCTGGGGTCCAGCCTCTCAAGGCTCTTACTGGATCCCCAGCTGTACTTTCACGTAAGTCTGTCATGCTTGCGGTGTTCTTTACCCAAAGGCCGGAGGATAAGTTGCGCATTTGGAGGTTATGCTAATGTTAGCTGTTAGCATCACGCCGGTAGAAGACCAGGCCTCTGTCATAAAGTGGTAAATTACAACTGAACTGAACTCTTCAGGATTGTAAAATGGACACCGGCGGGTCTGTGTGCACCTGTTTACCGCACTTACATGTTGCGAGTTAACAGATTGTGTAATTTAGAGAGTTTTAATGAAATGACCTTTATGTGATGACATGAGGCGCTGCCCGGTGCTAAGTGTTAGCATTAGCTATTAGCATGAGGAGCTGCAGAGTCTGCATAATTCACTTCATGTCGCTTTTATTCTTCAACACAGCCAGTGTAAAATGATTAAAGGTTACCTGGGAGCAGTGGACTCCGCGCTCTGTCGTTGAACCAACATTTGACCCTGCAGTGTTTCTGAAACCCTCCGCCGCCTCACGCCCCTGCTCCTGTGTATCCCTCCGCAGGTCGGGACTATGCGGCCCCCGCCGCCGCGGCCAGCGCCGCCACGGGCCGCATCGTGGCCGTGATCGGGGCCGTGGTGGACGTCCAGTTCGACGAGGGCCTGCCCCCCATCCTGAACGCCCTGGAGGTGACCGGCCGGGACACCCGGCTGGTCCTGGAGGTGGCCCAGCATCTGGGTGAGCCGTCAGCACATCCAGCCCAATCAGCACCAGCTGGTTCCTGTTAACACCAAACACTTCCTGTTTGCAGGTGAGAACACGGTCAGAACCATCGCTATGGACGGTACTGAGGGGCTGGTCCGTGGACAGAAGGTTCTGGACTCAGGTGCCCCTATTAGAATCCCTGTGGGTCCCGAGACCCTGGGCCGGATTATGAATGTGATCGGTGAGCCCATCGATGAGCGGGGCCCCATCACCACCAAACAGTGAGCAGCCTCAGCTTTTCTCGCACCCTGGACCAGAACCTTGCTGGACCCGATCCTGTCCTGACTTTGTCTCTGTCCTCAGGACTTCACCGATCCACGCCGAGGCCCCCGAGTTCACGGACATGAGCGTGGAGCAGGAGATCCTGGTGACAGGCATCAAGGTGGTGGACCTGCTGGCCCCCTACGCCAAGGGAGGAAAGATTGGTACGTGGTGCAGCACGAGGTCCAGACCCAGCTGCAGGAGCCGCTGGTCGTCTGATGGGTCAGGTTAGCGGTCTTCAGGATCTGGGGGGTAACGAAGCTGACGTGTGTTCCTCAGGGCTGTTCGGTGGCGCCGGTGTGGGGAAGACCGTCCTGATCATGGAGCTGATCAACAACGTGGCCAAGGCCCACGGAGGGTACTCTGTGTTCGCCGGGGTGGGGGAGCGAACCCGCGAGGGTAACGACCTGTACCACGAGATGATCGAGTCTGGGGTCATCAACCTGAAGGACACCACCTCCAAGGTGAGGGTCCTCTGGGACGCCTTCAGCCCTGATGAACGCCACACTCTAACCCCGCCTCTCGTCTTCAACAGGTGGCGTTGGTGTACGGGCAGATGAACGAGCCTCCCGGCGCCCGCGCCCGGGTGGCTCTGACCGGACTGACCGTGGCCGAGTACTTCCGGGACCAGGAGGGTCAGGACGTGCTGCTCTTCATCGACAACATCTTCCGCTTCACGCAGGCGGGCTCTGAGGTCTGAGCGTTCTGCTTCCTGTTTGTGTTTGACGGTGCGTCTGGTGCTGATGAGGCTCCTCCCCCTTCAGGTGTCTGCCTTGCTGGGCCGTATCCCCTCGGCTGTGGGCTACCAGCCCACCCTGGCCACCGACATGGGCACCATGCAGGAGAGGATCACCACCACCAAGAAGGGCTCCATCACGTCCGTGCAGGTAGGGAGCGGACCTGGAGAGCCGCTGAAGGTTTCGGACTTCCTGTTACTGACTTCCTGTTTTCCTCTGATAGGCCATCTACGTGCCTGCTGACGATCTGACCGACCCCGCCCCAGCCACCACCTTCGCCCACTTGGACGCCACCACCGTGCTGTCCCGTGCCATCGCCGAGCTGGGGATCTACCCAGCGGTCGACCCGCTGGACTCCACCTCCCGGATCATGGACCCCAACATCGTGGGGGCGGAGCATTACGACATCGCTCGCGGCGTGCAGAAGATCCTGCAGGTTGGAGACGCGACGGCCGCCATTTTTAAAACTGCCAGTTGAACAGACCCGCCTGACCTGTTTGTTTCCTGCTCAGGACTACAAGTCCCTTCAGGACATCATCGCCATCCTGGGAATGGACGAGTTGTCCGAGGAGGACAAGCTGACGGTGGCCCGCGCCCGCAAGATCCAGCGCTTCCTGTCACAGCCCTTCCAGGTGGCCGAGGTGTTCACGGGTCACCTGGGCAAGCTGGTGCCCCTCAAAGAGACCATCAAAGGCTTCAAGGCCATCCTCGGTGGTAAGTGTGGGCGGGGCCTCGGTGGGACCGCACACCCCCAGCTGACGCAGCTTAACGCCCGGTTCTTGTCTTGTCCAGGGGAGTACGACGCTCTGCCCGAGCAGGCCTTCTACATGGTGGGCCCCATCGAGGAGGTGGTCCAGAAGGCTGAGAAGCTGGCTGAGGAGCACTCGTAAACGTCTGAGCGGGGGAGGGGGTCCTGTGGTTTGTAAACATGTCAAATTCCAAATGTTGCCGTCTGTCGTCCTGAAGAAAGTTCTATTTAATGTTTCCAACAAAGATGGAATAAATCACTGTCTTTACACAAACATCAGCTGTGAGCTTCATGTTTAGGCTGCAGGTGGTCCCGCTCACCACCGGGGGGGCGGGGTGGTGCAGCGGTGAGCAGCACGGGCCGCACGTTCAGTCCCAACCATCTCCAGAGTCTGAAGATGTTTGCTGCAACAAGCCGGGAGGCCCGGTTCTGTTCCAGTTCAGTTCATTTCTGTCTCTCCAAGTCACAACAGAATCACCTCAGACACTGAACAGAAATATTCATTTATAAAATAATAATTGAACATTATTTATCTGAGGAGCAGCTTTGAGTTTAACTCCATCACTGAACTCTCATCTTGAACAAGCATGAAGGCGACAGTGGAAAGAAAAACTCCCTCATGAGGAAGAAACCTTTAGCAGAACCAGGATCAGGACAAATGTCACTGTGTATGAAAATGTATCCTGTTTAATAACTTCACCTAATGAAGCATATATAGAAGGTAAAGAGTGTTGGTCCAAGCACTGAACCCTGAGGAACTCCTGCAGTGGGCTGGGTCCAGGCTAGATGTGGGATATAAACCTTCAAAGCTGCATGTTGTAACTAAATGTTGTGAAAAATAAAAATTTAGCTACAATAACGGCTAAAACTTCGGCTCGTGTCGATGCAGCTGAAACGTGTCCAGTTCTGTAAAATAAAGTCCAGGTGGAGGATGGTTCTTAAAACGGATCAACGGTCTGAAATGGAGCAGAAGAGTAGAAACGGTTCTGGTCTGGATCCAGAGCCGGTCCATCGTTCAGAGAGCGCTGATCAAAACAGACGTGGAGTCAGCTGAAGCTCCGGAGGAGGAACACGGAGGTTCTGCTGGGTTCTGACGCCACCATCAAATCTGAAGGCTGTCGGAGCAGAACGTCCCGTGGGCCTCTAGAATTTATAATCAATATTTTTATTGAACAGGCGCATCGTTTCCTGATGGAACAAAACCCTCAGCTGAGAAGCTTCATCTGGAACTGATGTGAACTGTCTGAAGCTCCAACTTGATCCGTCTTCAGCTCATTTTATTAAAATGACCTTTCATTGAATCAAACATGGTCCAGTTTTCTGTCCACAGAACCACAAGGTTCTGGTCACGGTTCTGTTTGAGTGTGGGTTTAGTTCTCCAGAGAGTCAGCTGTTCAGGTCTTCTCTGCAGTCCGATAGTCTACTGTCGGAATCGTCGTGCGCCTCAAATCAGAGGTGGCGTCCCTCATGGTTCTGTTCTCGGAACCGTTGACATGTCAGGTTGAAGCTGTGCGTTGTGGTCAGGCGGTGTCGTCACACGTTTCAGACAGACGAGTGTTTGATCTGTATCCTTCCAGGTCTTACTGCCTGATCTATAAAGCAGGTTCTGTTCAGGTCCGTTTCCTGCTCCCGGTTCCATGAGGGTCCAGTTTTCATCTTCCAGGTTCAGGTCTGATGCAGATTCACAAGACGGGAACCAAAACATCTGGACGGGTCTGGGAAATCCTACAAATGTTGAACTAATCCAGAGTTTTGATCAGCAGCTGGTGAAAAACATTTATTCATGTTTTTTTTGGGACAGAAAAAAAACTAAATGTGAAATATTTGTTTATTTCAGTTTTAATTTCATCAAAGCATAAAATTTAACGAGCGGTACTTTCATGTCTCCGAGGACCAAATTGAATGTTTTTACTTTAAAGGTGAGTTTTTCTGGAGTCAACAAATGTTTAGTTCAAGATGGAGTTTAACTGGGGGGTGGCCTTGGCCCCCATATATATGTATATATATAAAATAAAATGTGTGGTGGCAGCCATCTTTGATTTTGACATGGTGACCCAGTGCTTGAAAGGAACTGTTCTCGATGTAGCAACACACCAACATGGAAGTCTCATTTTTCAAATCGTGCTCACAAGATCTAAAAAAGTTAAATCTGGTCCTCTGGACATTCAAAACAAAAGTAGAAACGTTTCGTCTCTCATCCGAGAGACTTCCTCAGTCTGAGAAGCTGTATTCAGCTCAGTCTCTTAAATAGCACCTTCTCAGAGTGGATCAACCAGTTTGCTGCTGACAACCAGAACCAGCTGATCACATGCTCAAGAAGGACCATCAGCCTAACAATGGATCATTAGCACCTGATGGCTGTTTACTGTTCACAGAGGGCTGAGTGATACTAGCAATCACAGCATTGTAAGAGGGGGACAGTTGAACCTGGAGGCCTCCACCCCTGTTTAATGATGGACGGTTTCTTTTCACAAAGATGGCCTCCTTTACTCCTCTCTCAAACCATCGTTCCTC
>NC_056520.1:1601494-1602899 GCF_014905685.2 Nematolebias whitei
TGTTGTGAGCATGTCCTGAAGCTGCTCAATAATCCAGGTAGAAAAATGTAAAACAGTTGAATCTGGTCCTCTGGACATTCAAAAAAACGAAACAAAAAAATTAGGGATGGGGCCGATCCGATCCAGTATCGGTATCGGCCTCCGATATCAGCATAATTTACGGATCGGATTTTCCGATCCATGATGCACGTTGGCTTCAAACTACGGAATGGATTTCCTGAACGTGTCTCATGAACCCAGAGTAATAAGACCCGCCTCACATTCAGGAAATCCAGTTCATAGTTTGCAGCAGCTACAACGTGAGGGCTGAGTTAGCATCACTGTGGCTAACAGCTAACCAACTTTTCATCTAAACATGTCGCTGTGTGGAAGTATTTTACACTAAACACCACAAGACAAGACGGCAACGTGCACTGTCTGCAGAGCCACAGCGCCACATTAAACTACGTTAAAGTTAGTTTTACGTTGGACATTCGAGCTCCGGGGCTTCAGCGGGCGCTGCTCTTTGCTCAACCCGGGGCGGCCACGTCCAATCTGCCCCGCTCAGTCCCTCCGTCTCCGAGGAGGGACTGACTGAGAGCAGCTGACCCAAACCAGACTGCCTGCTTCGGACTGAACAAGAAGAAGACGTCGCTGAAACCACGGAGCTCTAATGTTTACAGAGAAGTTGATAAACTTCATAATTAATGACCGAACACTATCAGTTGTAGAAAACGAAGGATTTCACAGTTTGATACTTGCAGTCAAGATATAGTTTACCCTGCAGGAGATATTTATCAGTACAACAGTAGACAATCATTAAAAACAAGATTTGAAAATTATATATATTAAAAACAAAAACAGCTACATTATAAAGTGATGTAAAATACTAAAAACAGGAACATGTCTGTTGGTTTATGTCATGAACTTAGCAGATGTTTGAAGACATTTAACATTTTATTTAATTCATTTATTCATTCATTTAAATAAAACAAAATTAAAAAAATCATCAAAAAGAAAACATTGAATGAAAAGAGTGCAGAGAGAAGAAATAATTCTTATATCTGCCCCTTATAAAATATAAAATAACTTTAAACAATCACTTGAATATCCACTTTAAAGCTAGGAATAAAAAGAAACATGTTTTGTGTTAGCAGGATTTAATTCTAACTTTAAAACTTATCCAACATTAATAAAACTTACCTCAAGTTGCCTTTTTGGACATGCATGCATAGATTTGTACAAATTGTACTTGAGAGCAGATTATTACAGCCTCATAAAATCAATGATCATGATATCGGAACTGGATCGGGATCAGACTCAGATCTAGGTATCGGGATCGGATCGAAAAAAAAAAAAAAGTGGATCGGTGCATCCCTAGATATAACTGTTGGAATAATGTAGGGGGCACATTTGAGTCATATGT
>NC_056520.1:1602999-1605264 GCF_014905685.2 Nematolebias whitei
TGAAGATGTTCACATCCTGGACAGAGAGGAACGATGGTTTGAGAGAGGAGTAAAGGAGGCCATCTTTGTGAAAAGAAACCGTCCATCATTAAACAGGGGTGGAGCCTCCAGGTTCAACTGTCCCCCTCTTACAATGCTGTGATTGCTAGTATCACTCAGCCCTCTGTGAACAGTAAACAGCCATCAGGTGCTAATGATCCATTGTTAGGCTGATGGTCCTTCTTGAGCATGTGATCAGCTGGTTCTGGTTGTCAGCAGCAAACTGGTTGATCCACTCTGAGAAGGTGCTATTTAAGAGACTGAGCTGAAAACAGCACCTCAGACTGAGGAAGTCTCTCTGATGGAAGACGAAACGTTTCTACAATTTGTTGTTTTGTTTTTTGAATGTCCTGAGGACCAGATTCAACTGTTTTAGATTTTTCTACCTGGATTATTGAGCAGCTTCAGGACATGCTCACAACAGTTTGATGAAGGTCAGAGTTGGACTTTTATTGTACATACTTCATATACATTATATATTTAATAATTTTGTCAGATTTTTCAGAACTCTGTATATTAATGACTCGTAATCTGAAGGGACTTTTATTTAAGGCTGTCAAAAAAACAACTTTAATTCAATGTCACGTTATTTTTGATTCGAGCTACAAAAAGGGCCACAGGTCGCAGACCTCTGCTCAGACAGATCATGTGACCATTGCAACGTCACAGACAGACAGGAAGTTACAGAGCAGACAGACAGGAAGTCATTGGGCAGACAAACAGGAAGTTAGTGGTGTAGTATGTCATATGCTGGATATATTCATACTTTTTCACGAGTTCCTCATCTTTCTGACTGTGTAAATGTCGTGCATTGAATTTAACAGAAATGTAACGAGAGACGTTATTTATCTTTGACCCATCAAATGAATGCGGTCATTTATTTTCAGAATCAAAGTTTAACATCAAGCATTTACATTAATTTGGCAAAATATGAAAATAATAACAGACAAGTTTCACAGATAATGGACATCAATCACACGGCGGTGACTGAGGACTTTGCTTCAGATATTTCTAAAATATCTGTACTGCTTTTAAGAGAAAGGAGAGTTTAAGATGGAAATGGAGATTTATCTTACAGAGAGATTTGTGAGGGAATTAATCTGTTTGACCAGAAACGTGCACGCTCCTTCAGATCTCAGCTTGCCCACGGTACACTTGGTCAAAAATAGAACCTTCTACCTGGTTGATGATAAAATCAGCGTCGGCGTAGGGTTCCTTTCTGACTCTTTCAGCGTCTCCGTGAGGACTGCCAAACCCTTAGAGAGTCGTACGAGGTTATTCAAACAGAAGTTATAATCCCAAAACGTCTCTGGATCATCCTGAATGCGTTTGCATCCAAGAACTCTGAACTCCTTTCATCTCCTTAGCACTTTCTATCAGACTTCCGACATCAGACTCTTCAGCACTCTGTGTGGAACTCTCAGTGCTCTGCAGCATCAGACTCTTTAGAACCGGGAAGTTGCCACATTTTAAATGAGTTGACTTCCGGGTCAATTTAGAGCTTTCTGATTCGTGGATGGACCAGAATAGAGGTGTGGTTTGTGATGTAAGATGTTATCAAATTCGAGGTCAGAGAATGAGATTGTTTACAACATACAGAAAAGATTATTGGAGAAAACCAGACTTCGTGGAGTCTCACTCTTATTATCTTCTGAAAAAGTTTAAACATGACATTTCTTCTCAGTAAACATTTTAGTTGACCGAGACTCGACCTTTAACATACTTACAAACTTGCTCATTGCAGACAGAAAAATCAAGAAATGCATATTAACCTGATTTCTTCTTTGAATGAGGAATAAAAATCATTACTTACTGTTTATGTAAAATAAAAATGAGTAGTTCTCTTCAACCTGTAAGCATTGAGTGAACTAACACAATTTGATTATCAAACATTTGTAAAATAGTAATGATCATAGAGGATTGTCTTTTCTACTTGATTAATTCAAGAAAGAAAGTCCCCAGATGGCTCAAACTGTATTTCTGGATGCAGATCAATGGAATAACAGTCTCTGTTCATCTGATCAGATTTGAGGTCAGATCAGGTTCACTACAGTGGGCACAGACAGGAAGTTAGTAGACGGACAGGAAGTTACTGAGCAGACAGACAGGTAGTTACTGAGCAGACAGGAAGTTAGTGGGCAGACATACAGGAAGTCAGTGGGCAGACACACAGGAAGTCAGTGGGCAGACACACAGGAAGTCAGTGGCACTTCTTGGCAATGGGGA
>NC_056520.1:1605364-1610710 GCF_014905685.2 Nematolebias whitei
GAGGACCAGATTCAACTGTTTTAGATTTTTCTACCTGGATTATTGAGCAGCTTCAGGACATGCTCACAACAGTTTGATGAAGGTCAGAGTTGGACTTTTATTGTACATACTTCATATACATTATATATTTAATAATTTTGTCAGATTTTTCAGAACTCTGTATATTAATGACTCGTAATCTGAAGGGACTTTTATTTAAGGCTGTCAAAAAAACAACTTTAATTCAATGTCACGTTATTTTTGATTCGAGCTACAAAAAGGGCCACAGGTCGCAGACCTCTGCTCAGACAGATCATGTGACCATTGCAACGTCACAGACAGACAGGAAGTTACAGAGCAGACAGACAGAAAGTCAGTGGGCAGACAAACAGGAAGTTACAGAGCAGACAGACAGGAAGTCATTGGGCAGACAAACAGGAAGTTAGTGGGCACAGACAGGAAGTTACTGAGCAGACAGACAGGTAGTTACTGAGCAGACAGGAAGTTAGTGGGCAGACATACAGGAAGTCAGTGGGCAGACACACAGGAAGTCAGTGGGCAGACACACAGGAAGTCAGTGGCACTTCCTGGCAATGGGGATGGCCTTCAGCAGCCAGAAGTCCGTCACGCAGCTCGGCAGGTAAGACATCGGCAGCCAGAAGAGCTTGGCGTCCCAGCCGGGGGAGTAACGTTTGCGAGGCCAGACGGCAGACACGGCGTGCTCCATGCAGCTGACCACCTTCATCAGGTCGGCGTCGCACACCTTCTCCATCCTCTCTTGCATCAACTTCACCGCTGCAGGAGACAACAGGGGGGTTAGAACTAGCCTGGGCTAGAACCGGCCCGGACAGGGAGAAGACGTGCCACACGTACCATTTGACACATATTCACTCCCGTAGTCGTCCTTGACATCCTGCGGCAGCCGGTCCCACAGCATCCTGATGTTCCGGATGTGGAGCTCGCTGTTGGTCATGTTGGTTCTGAAGCCGCCTGGCTCAATGCAGAGGACTTTGACACCGAAGGCGGCCATGTTGAGCCTGAGGAGGGCGTTTGGGTCAGTCTGAGCCTACGAGCTGAGACAAGGCGGCGACTGGCTCACCTCAGGCTGTCGTTGAAGGCCTCCACGCCGTACTTGGACACGCAGTACGGGCCCCCCACGGGGCTGATCCTCCCACACACGCTGGCCACGTTCACCACCCGGCCCCGGGCCTTCTTGATGAGCGGCAGGACGCTCAGCGTGACCCCGATCACCCCGTTCAGGTTCACGTTCAGCATGGACTTGTAGTCCTCCAGCGTGAGCCAGTCGCACAGGCCCGAGGGCATGGCCACGCCCGCGTTGTTCACCACGGCCCAGAGACCTGCAGGACCAGGACCAGAGGGTCACAGGTCCACAGAAAACTGGGAACACTGAAAGGTTGAGAGTCTGGAGGAAGGAGCCTCACCTTGTTCCCCCACCTGGTCCCGGATCATGGCGGTCACCTTGTCCACGCTCTCCTGGGAGTTGACGTCCAGGTGGACCGCCGTCAGGTTCCTGGAGCAGCTCTTCCTCAGCTCCTCCTCGCCTCTCTCTGTGAAGCAGCCCGCGATCACCCGAAAGCCCAACTGGTCCAGGTGCCGGGCCAGGAGGTTCCCGAAGCCCGAGTCGCAGCCCGTAATGTACACGGACTTGTTGGCCTTATCGGAGACCCGGGGCCGCTCCCGGACCCAACGGAACAAGTAGTAGAGGCCCAGCAGGCCCAGAAGGTACAGGAACATGTCTGCAACCAGTTCAGGAGCTTCAAACAATGCTGTGGAAAAAACATTTTATTTCTGAAACAAACTCAACCAGAACTCTGGACCGGGCCATCAAGACCGTTCTGCAGCTGAATCTGAACTACATTACCCACAATCCCTCAGCTGGAGACAGGACAACTCTACAGCGCCTTTGTTTAAAGTTAGCACGGAGTCGTCGGCTGCGACACGTTGAAATGTTACAACAATCGTAACAATGTAAAAGTTTAAAGCGCTCCGTCAGCTCGTTGGTTATTTAAAGACGAGTTCTCAGAACGTCGAGGCGCTGGTTCCTGTCGGTCACTGTGACCGGATGACGAGCAGCGTTAGGTGGTTCTACGAAGCCAGCCCGGTTCTGTCACGCTCCGGACCTGTGGGTCCAATGAGCAGTCGGGTCACAAAGCGGTCCAAACAGCACACGTATTTAGTTTTATTAATTAACCGACGTTTCATTAATGTTTGATAAACCCGAGCTCACCCGTAACCATAGTTTCCACTTGCTGATCCTTTCAAATTAAAAGTACGACGGCACAAACTGGCTGGGATGCTCCTGACTCACTTTGTTCATCAACTCTTGTCAATAAAGTTTGTTTTAATGTTCAGATGGCTGTGTTGCAATCGTTTTAATTTGAAATGTGAATTTTAACAGCTGAGGCTAATGCTAACAGCTGAGCTTTAGCCTCAGCTAACGGGGGTAGCAGCCTAAGTAGGGAGGCCCAGACCTCCTTCTCCCAAGCCACTTGGGCCAGCTCCTCCGGGGATTCCTGAGGCATTCCAAGGCCAGCTGAGAAACATAGTCCCTCCAGCATGTCCTGGGTCTTCCTCTGGGTCTCTTCCCAGTGGGACGTGTCTGGAACACCTCACCAGGGAGGCGTCCAGGAGGCATCCTAACCAAATGCCCGAGCCACTTCAACTGGCTCCTCTCGACGTGGAGAAGCAGCAGCTCTACTCTGAGTTCCTCCCGGATGATCGAGCTTCTCACCCTATCTTTAAGGGAGAGCCCAGACACCCTGCGGAGAAAACTAATTTCTGCAGCTTGTATCCGAGATCTCGTTCTTTCGGTCACAACCCAAATCTCGTGACCATAGATGAGGGTAGGAACGTAGATTGATCGGTAAATTGAGAGCTTCGCCTTTTGACTCAGCTCTCTCTTCACCGACAGACCTGTACAGCGCCCGCTTCACTGCAGACGCTGCACCTATCCTCCTATTGATCTCACGCTCCATTTTTCCCTCATTCGTGAACAACACCCCAAGATACTTGAACTCCTCCACTTGGGGCAGGACCTCCTCCCTGACCCGGAGAGGGCATGCTACCCTTTTCCGGCTCAAGACCATGGCCTCGGATTTGGAGGAACTGATCTTCATCCCGGCCATGTCGCATTCTGCTGCGAACCGCTCCAGGGAAAGCTGTAGATCACGATCTGATGAAGCCAACAAGACCACATCATCTGCAAAAAGCAGACACACAATCCTAAGGCCACCAAAACCGATCCCCTCGACACCTTGGCTGCGTCTAGAAATTCTGTCCATAAAAGTTATGAACAGAATTGGTGACAAAGGGCAACCTTGGCGAAGTCCAACTCTCACCGGGAACGAGCCCGACTTACTGCCGGCAATGCGGACTAGGCTCTGACACCAGTCATACAGGGACCTAACAGCCCGTATCAAAGGGCCTGGTACCCCATACTCCCAAAGTACCTCTCACAGGGTTCCCTGAGGAACGAGGTCGAACGCCTTCTCCAAGTCCACAAAGCACATATAGACTGGTTGGGCAAACTCCCACGCACCCTCCAGGACCCTGCTGAGAGTGTAGAGCTGGTCCAGTGTTCGATGACCATGACAAAACCGCACTGCTCCTCCTGAATCCGAGGTTCGACTATCCGACCGACCCTCCTCTCCAGAACCCCCGAATAGACCTTACCAGGGAGGCTTAAGAGTGTGATCCCCCTGTAGTTGGAACAAACTCTACAGTCCCCCTTTTTGAATAGGGGGCCCACCACCCCGGTCTGCCAATCCAGGGGAACTTCCCCCGATGTCCCCGAATAGTACAACATTCAGAGCCTTAAGGAAGTCTGGGCGAATCTCATCCACCCCCGGGGCCCTGCCACCGAGGAGCTTTTTAACCACCTCGGTGACCTCAGCACCAGAGATTGGAGGGCCCGACCCAAAGTCCCCAGGCTCCGCTTCCTTAGTGAAAGACGTGCCGGTGGGATTGAGGAAGTCTTCAAAGTATTCTGCCCACCGACCCACGACATCCTAAGTTGAGGTCAGCAGCATACCACCCCCACTACAAAAAGTGTTGGTGGTGTACCGCTTTCCCCCACTGAGACGCCGGATGGTGGACCAGAATCGCCTCGAAGCTGTGCGTAAGTCATTCTCCATGGCCTCTCCAAACTCCTCCCATGCCTGAGTTTTTGCCTCAGCGACCACCCGGCAGTCCAAGCGACTCGGCATGTCGCTTGGACTGCCGGTACCCACCAGCTGCTTCCGGGGTCCCACAGACCAAAAAGGCCCGATAGGACACCTTCTTCAGCCTGACAGCATCCCTCACCGACGGTGTCCACCACCGGGTTCGAGAATTGCCGCAGCGACAGGCACCGACAACCTTGTGGCCGCAGCTCTGGTAAGCCGCCTCGACAATAGAGGCACGGAACATGGCTCACTCGGACTCAATGTCCCCTACCTCCCCCGGAACATGTTCAAAGTTCTCCCGGAGGTGGGAGTTAAAGCTTCGTCTCACAGGAGACTCTGCCAGACGTTCCCAGCAAACCCTCACAATATGTTTGGGCCTGCCAGATCTGTCCGGCATCCTCCCCCACCATCGGAGCCAACTCACCACCAGGTAGTGATCAGTAGACAGCTCTGCCCCTCTCTTCACCCGAGTGTCCAAGACATGTGGCCGCAGATCAGACGAGACGGCGATAAAGTCGATCATCGACCTGCGGCCTAGAGTGTCCTGGTGCCAAGAGCACATATGGACACCCTTATGCTTGAACATGGTTTTTGTTATGGACAATCCATGACGAGCACACAAGTCCAACAACAGAACACCACTCGGGTTCAGATCAGGGGGGCCGTTCTTCCCAACCACACCCCTCCAGGTCTCACTGTCATTGCCCACGTGAGCATTGAAGTCCCCCCAGCAAAACAAGGGAGTCCCCAGGAGGTGCACTTTCCAGTACCCCCTCCAAGGACTCCAAAATGGGCAAATAATCTGAACTGCCGTTTGGTGCATAAGCACAAATGACAGTCAGAACCCGTCCCCCCACACGTTGGCGGAGGGAGGCCACCCTCTCATTCACTGGGGTGAACCCCAACACACAGGCACCAAGATGGGGGGCAATAAGTACGCCCACGCCTGCTCGGCGCCTCTCACCAGGGGCAACTCCAGAGTGGAACATCGAGTCCATTTATTTTGCTCATCATTGGGGTGTTTGGGCTGCACTTTGTCTGGTCCCTCCCCTAGGACCTGTCTGCCTTGGATGACCCCACTAGGGGCGTGAAGCCCCTGACAGCATAGCTCCTAGGATCATTGGGACACTCAGACCCAATCTCCTCTGTGGTCCACACTGCACTCAACCACCTGGAGCAGAAA
>NC_056520.1:1610810-1612410 GCF_014905685.2 Nematolebias whitei
TCACAGAGGGCTGAGTGATACTAGCAATCACAGCATTGTAAGAGGGGGACAGTTGAACCTGGAGGCTCCACCCCTGTTTAATGATGGACGGTTTCTTTTCACAAAGATGGCCTCCTTTACTCCTCTCTCAAACCATCGTTCCTCTCTGTCCAGGATGTGAACATCTTCAACCCTGAAAGAGTGACCTCTGGCCTGGAGATGAGTGTAGACCTCAGAGTCCTGGCCTGATGATGTTGATCTTCTGTGCTGGTCCATCCTTTTGGCCAGTGGCTGTTTAGTTTCCCCGATGTAAGACTGATCACCCTCCTGACACTGAACAGCATACACAATATTACTTCGCTATTTATAAGACTGAGCTGAATACAGCTCCTCAGACTGAGGAAGTCCTTTGGATAAAAGACGAAACGTTTCTACTTTTTTTTAGGGATGCACCGATCCACTTTTTATTTTATTTTTTCGATCCGATCCCGATACCTAGATCTGAGTCTGATCCCGATCCAGTTCCGATATCATGATCATTGATTTTATGAGGCTGTAATAATCTGCTCTCAAGTACAATTTGTACAAATCTATGCATGCATGTCCAAAAAGGCAACTTGAGGTAAGTTTTATTAATGTTGGATAAGTTTTAAAGTTAGAATTAAATTCTGCTAACACAAAACATGTTTCTTTTTATTCCTAGTTTTAAAGTGGATATTAAAGTGATTAATTTAAGTGGTTGTTTTAAGTTGTTTTATATTTTTTTAAATAAGGGGCAGATATAAGAATTATTTCTTCTCTCTGAACTCTTTTCATTCAATGTTTTCTTTTTGATGATTTATTTTTTTATTTTGTTTCATTTAAATGAATGAATAAATTAATTAAATAAAATGTTAAATGGCTTCAAACACCTGCTAAGTTCATGACATAAACCAATCATTAATGAAGTTTTATCAACTTCTCTGTAAACATTTGAGCTCCGTGGTTTCAGCGACGTCTTCTTCTTGTTCAGTCCGAAGCAGGCAGTCTGATCTGGGGCAGCTGCTCTCTGTCTGTCCCTCCTCGGAGACGGAGGGACTGAGAGGAACAGAGTGGACGTGGCCGCCCCGGGTTGAGCAAAGAGCAGCGCCCGCTGAAGCCCCGGAGCTCGAATGTCCAACGTAAAACTAACTTTACCGTGGTTTAATGTGGCGCTGTGGCTCTGCAGACAGTGCACGTTGCTCTTGTTTTGTGGTGTTTAGTGTAAAATACTTCCACACAGCGACATGTTTACATGAAAAGTTTGTTAGCTGTTAGCCACAGTGCTGCTAACTCAGCCCTCACGTTGTAGCTGCTGCAAACTATGAACTGGATTTCCTGAATGTGAGGCGGGTCTTATTACTCTGGGTTCATGAGACACGTTCAGGAAATCCATTCCGTAGTTTGAAGCCAACGTGCATCATGGATCGGAAAATCCAATACGTAAATTATGTTTGTATCGGAGGCCGATACCGATACTGGATCGGATCGGCCCCATCCCTAATTTTTTTGTTTTGTTTTTTGAATGTCCTGAGGACCAGATTCAACTGTTTTAGATTTTTCTACCTGGATTATTGAGCAGCTTCAGGACATGCTCACAACA
>NC_056520.1:1612510-1623070 GCF_014905685.2 Nematolebias whitei
GAGTTCATAATAATAATCTGAATTAATAACTATTATCCGTCAGATTATTCTTCGTTTGTGTCCTCAGAAGAATAAAAACAGATTAAATTAAAAGACGTGTTTTCTACGACCTGAAGAGTCCAAACCGTTTGAAAGTGTTTTATAAAAGATTAAAACCAATTCAAGGTTAAACATTAAGGTCGTCTGTCTTTCAGGAAATATTTATAATATTTAATAGGTGGAACAGAAATTTTAACATTTTCTAAATGTCATTAAAAAGCTGAGAGTCTTTTTGTTTCTCTCAAATTATTCAGTAGGTTTGAAGGAGCAGATGTTTGGAAGTGAAAACATCTGGAGTGGTTTTCGTGCTGAAGGTCCAAGTTCTTGAACTTTCTGCTCAACATTATTTTAAACAAACAGACGGACTTAAAGTCAAACGTTATA
Organism: Nematolebias whitei; assembly: GCF_014905685.2. NCBI lineage: Eukaryota > Metazoa > Chordata > Actinopteri > Cyprinodontiformes > Rivulidae > Nematolebias > Nematolebias whitei. The sequence continues at coordinate 1,612,934 of NC_056520.1, forward strand.
AATTATAGCAAAGTTAAAACTGGAAAAACACGGGAAGTCTCTTTTTGGCACCAACGGGCTTCCATACATTCCTGCGCAATCTTTAAGACAAGGTTCAACACGACAGCTGTGACGTCATTAAAGGTTTTCACGACAACAAAAAGAGAAAGTTCAAACCTGCAGCAACAAAGAGTGAATAAAATAAAGTTCTGCGTCTTTAAACGGAACTTCCACACAGTGACTTCATGAGGAACATGGACCAGGTCTTACCTGCAGCTCTGTCTCTACCAAAGTGGACCTCTGGAACCGAGCAGGACCTTTATGAGCTCGGGACCCCCTGGGGGCCACGCTCAGAACTGCAGCCCCACAGACCGGAAGTTCCTCAGCTTTTTTTATTTTTATTGAACAAACAGAATAAATGACAAACTCAGAATCCAATGATTCATATAAACATGTAAAATATCTACTGTCATACCTCCTACATTCAACATATTCTTAAACAAATTACCATAACAATCCTCTTAAAATGAAATTTAAGTAATATTATTATCAAAGAGGTTGCACATAATGTGGTACAAGTAAAAAAAAAACACAGAATATATCTAGCATTCTACATAATAAAATAATTTGTCAGAGGGTTGTATTATCTGAACGAGGTGATCAGATCTTTTTTACTTGTGGTTTTTTAGCTCGGTCCATTGAGATTTAACATCTCAAGTTCTTGTATGAATACAGACCATAATGACTTAGACTTGCTGTATCTGCATTTATGTATGTAGAATTTTAGTATTATGATAATGTTATTAACAAAGTATTCATCTTTTTCATTTTCAGATACATATCCATAGAAATCATTTTGAAGAGAGAAGGTTCATGGATTTTATGGTCAGAAGATCATGAAGGGAGGAAGTTCCTCTGCTCCAGGCCCTGCAGACCAGAAGTTGTTGAGCTGCAGAAACAGCAGAGGGTTAAAGATGAACCTTTAACAAACCACTGGTTCATTCATTCAACCTTTATTTCTGAGCCTCTGGGACTCATTTACAAGAGAGACCTGATTTCAACAAAGACTGATGACAACAGTGGACAACCATAAAAGAGGCGAACAAATTATTATTTTTTAACAAGTTAAAATACAATGGCAACCAAAAGGACAGTCAAAAGGAAAAGTATCAAAAAACAGCTAGATTCTAAGGCGAATGTAGAAACTAAAAACAGGAACATGTCTGCATCGGTCCCTGCCAGGAGTCCAACAGATTCTTAAAGCCACTTAGAGAGGTCAAAGGTCGAGAGCTTCAGATGTTTTTACAAGATATTCCAGGAAACAGGAGCGGAGGAGGAGAAGGCCCTTTTGTCTAGTTCAGTCCTCACTGAGGGAACGCTGCAGGTAATGATGTCCTGAGAGCGCACGCTGTAGCTGCACTCACACAGAGACATGTAGGAGGAGATGTATGAAGGCAGCAGACCAGGAAGTGGTTTAAAGATGAAGATGTACCAGTGAGAGAGTCTGCGTGAAGTTAATGATGACCAGTTAACCAGTGGATACAGGGTGCAGTGGTGGGTACGATAATCACAGCCAGTTATGAATCTTAGTGCACCATGATAGACAGCATCCAACATCTGCAGCATCCAACATCTGCAGCATCCAACATCTGCAGGGTTCTTGTAGGAGCGTTCATGTAAATAATGTCACAGTAATCAATGGAGGGAAGGAAAGTCACAGATACAAGGAGTTCCTCAGGGTTCAGAGTTAGACAGGATCTGTTTCTGAAAAAGAAACCCAGTTTAACATCCAGTTTCTTTACCAAGTTTTCCACATGGAGCTTAAAAGAGAGATGAGAGTCGACCAAGATACCCAAATATTTATAGGAATCAACAAACTCAATGGGGACACCATTTGAGGATGAAATCAGAGGAAGAACTGCTGGGACCGACTTCCTGTTTGAAAAAAGCATCCCTTCGGTTTTATTGGCATTTAAGACAAGTTTGAGGTGGAACAAATCTGACTGGATGATGTTAAATTGCAAAAGCTGGAAAACCTTATCAACTGTTTTAGCTCGACAATAAACAAATGTGTCATCAGCATAGAAATGTATGGATGCATCAGGGATGCTCTGACCTACATTACTTATGTAGATTGTAAAGAGGGTGGGTCCTAAGACTGAGCCTTGTGGTACACCATTGTTGACAGTTAAATAACTGGAGGAAGTACCATTATGTTGAACACATCGTCTCTGGTCTGAGAGATAGTTAGAGAACCAACCAATGGTGTGATCTGAGAAACAGATTTCTGAGAGTTTGACACAAGATGTTCTGATTCACAGTGTCAGAATCTTTAGACAGGTCTAAGAAAAGTGCAGCACAATAATCCTTAGCATCCAGTGCTTCAACAACGTCATTAAGAACCTTCAGTGAAGCAGTGGTTGTGCTGTGTTGTTTCCTGAAACCAGATTGATGTGGAGGTAAGATGTTAAATGAGTCCAGGTCATTTTTGATTTGAGAGTTTATCAGTTTTTCTAGAACCTTGGCTAAAATGCAGAGTTTAGAGATTGGTCCATAGTTGTTCAGTGAGGGGGGGTCTCCTCCCTTCAGCAAAGGAAGAACAAAGGCTGTTTTCAAGAGTCTGGATGGAGTTTTGTCTTATGGAGAGATTGAAGATGTGGGTCACAGGGACTGTGATGGTATGAGCAGTCCCTTTTTTGAATTAGTCTAGGCTTGAAGCGAGGTAGTTTAGTGTCCCTGATAATTCCGATAACGCAATGATCCCTCATATCATCTGCAAAAACACCCCACCCAGGAAATTTATGGGGCATATTTGTTAAAAAGAGGTCTAAAATGGGAAATCTATCAGGACATTGCTTGTTTGGGCTGGTGGGGGTGTCAATGATTTGTGTGAGATTGAGTGACACCCTTTTTAACTTTCAGTTTCCCTACTAGGTTTTCTACATGGGGCTTGAAGGAGAGATGCGAGTTGACCAAGATACCCAAGTATTTATAGGAATCGACAAACTCGATAGGAGAGCCATTCAAAGGTAAAACAGAAGGAAGGATTGGTGGGACCGAAAACATGTTGTTGACATGCTGTTGACATGCTGTTGACATGTTGTTGACATGCTGTTGACATGTTGTTGACATGCTGTTGACATGTTGTTGACATGCTGTTGACATGCTGTTGACATGTTGTTGACATGCTGTTGACATGTTGACATGCTGTTGACATGCTGTTGACATGCTGTTGACATGTTGTTGACATGCTGCTGACATGTTGACATGCTGTTGGCAAGCTGTTGGCATGTTGTTGACATGCTGTTGACATGTTGTTGACATGCTGTTGACATGTTGTTGACATGTTGTTGACATGCTGTTGACATGCTGTTGACATGCTGTTGACATGTTGACATGCTGCTGACATGCTGCTGACATGTTGTTGACATGTTGTTGACATGCTGTTGACATGCTGTTGACATGTCGACATGTTGTTGACATGTTGACATGCTGCTGACATGCTGCTGACATGTTGTTGACATGTTGTTGACATGCTGTTGACATGTTGTTGACATGTTGTTGACATGTTGTTGACATGCTGTTGACATGCTGTTGACATGTTGACATGCTGCTGACATGCTGCTGACATGCTGCTGACATGTTGTTGACATGCTGTTGACATGCTGTTGACATGCTGTTGACATGTTGACATGTTGTTGACATGTTGACATGCTGTTGACATGTTGTTGACATGCTGCTGACATGTTGTTTATGTTCTGGAAGTGTTCTTGGAGCGGTCACGTTCGTGTGTCGTTCAGCGTGACGTCACCTTAAAGACAGTCCTAAAGAACCCGAACAGGTCATGGGTGCAGCAGTGCACGTGATGGATTGCCAGGTGCATGTTTTGGAACCAAACATGTAACTACACTAAGTAGACATTTATAAAAACTGTTTTTGATTTAATCCTGATTAGAGGCGATCTAGACCAGACATGGTTGACCTTCAGTTCAGCCTCCATCAGTGGCCCGTCAGACCTTCAGAGAACCTGCTACAGCTTGTCAGTGCTTCAACCAACCTTTTAGGCTGGTACTCGGTGGTTCTGATGGTCCAGAAGACTTTTATAAAAACTCTCAGGTGCGATTCAAACTGCGAGCCAAACAAAAGATTCACTCCAAGGCTCTACCGGCCACTGGATCTTCAACGATCCACGACTCATCTTACACCAACGTGTGTCTTCTTTCATTCTTCCACTGAAACGTGTTTTTACATCATCGCCATTGTTGTGAAGTTCAAATGAACAAAACTAAACCACAAAAATATTAGTTGTGTATTAAAAACATAAAACCTTTGTGCCCTGTGAGTCCTGTTAAGTGGACAGTTTGGGCCAGGAGACAAAACACTTGGACCGTCGCCTTCTCTGGGTCAACTGTAGCGGCACCTTCAGCAGCGGAAACAACCACCACTGCAGGTGCACTCTGCTCCTTTGAACTGACAGGAGCCGTTAAAACAAATCAAAGGTTCTCAGAGGGACTGAGGTCCTCGAGCAGATCCAGAGCCAGTGGTTCCTGAACTTCACCAAACATTAAAGACTCCTGAAGTCTCTCCAGGTGTCAGAAATAAGAAACAGTATAAAGAACTTCTGAAGCCTTTCATCAGTTTATGATCATTAGTTTGGTGTTTTAAACTATCCATCCATCCATTATCTTTACCCGCTCCTTCCATTTTGGGTCACGGGGGTCGCTGGTGCCAATGTCCAGCAATCACTGTGCGAGAGGCGGGGGACACCCTGGACGGGTCAAGTCCATCACAGGGACACATAGAGACAAACGAGACAAACAACCATTCACTCTCTCACTCACACCTAGGGGCAATTTAGAGTTACCAATCAGCCTAACATGCATGTTTTTGGTCTGTGGGAGGAAACCGGAGCACCCGGAGAAAACCCACGCATGAACGGAGAGAACATGCAAACTCCACCCAGAAAGGCCCCTGGACCGGGGTTTGAACCAGGGACCTGCTCACTGAGAGGCAGCAGCTCTACCTGTTGCGCCACCGTGCTGCCCTGTTTTAAACAAATTATTATTAATTTAGTTTAGTTTATAGACATCAGTCCTCGACCCAGGTTTGGGATCCACTGCCCTGAACCACCAAGATGTTCAGGGTCTTGGACCTGCTGGATGGGTCCAGTCTCAAACAGGTTTCCTTCCAGATCTGTCTGTCCTTCCTGCACCCCCACCAGTGTGGTCCCGTCAGCATGACGCAGCCACCACCGTGTTGCGCCGTACGGACTGTTGGGTCAGGTTCTTGGATCTATTCTTCTATCGAGGCGGGATTCCTGGTCTCTGCTGTATCAGGTCTCTGGACTCTGGTGGGGTTTCAGAGAACAAAAGGTCCAGCAGGAACATGGTGATCTTTGCGCTCTCAGATGGTTCTGTCACTCATTAACAGCTGATAGAACCACCCGGACCAGGACTTCCTCCAGAAAACCTTTAAAAGCTGAGGGTCCAACGTCTGCAGGCTCAGACGGTGCCTGAGATTCAATCAGACTCTGGATGTTTCATGACAGAAACGATCAATGATTGTTATTGACGATACGACGAGCCACTCTGCCGTTAGGGACGTGAACTGAAGTCATCACTGAGATTAACGTTTTGATAATCTAATCTGAGGAAAGACCGACGTTTGAAGTAGAAACAAGATTAACGATGAAAGGGAATGTTAAAGCGGCGGTCACTCCCTGACAGCACTCTTAATGAGACAGACAGACAGAGGGTCACTCCCTGACGGGTCACTCCCTGACGGGTCACTCCCTGACAGCACTCTTAATGAGACAGACAGACAGAGGGTCACTCCCTGACGGGTCACTCCCTGACAGCACTCTTAATGAGACAGACAGACAGAGGGTCACTCCCTGACGGGTCACTCCCTGACGGGTCACTCCCTGACAACACTCTTAATGAGACAGACAGAGGGTCACTCCCTGACGGGTCACTCCCTGACGGGTCACTCCCTGACAGCGCTCTTAATGAGACAGACAGACAGAGGGTCACTCCCTGACAGTGCTCTTAATGAGACAGACAGACAGAGCAGCTCATCATGTGATACGTCACAAAGACAAGTGTCTCCATGTTGAATCATTGTTTTTAAATTCAGCTGGTACGGAGGTTTTATTGGTCTGAAGGGATTCCTGTCCTGTTCTGCTTCACAATGGCACTGAACATCATATGATGGTTTTTCCCAACTCTTGTTCTGGACTTAGGTCTCGTGATCAGGGAAGTCCAGACACATCTTCTAGCTCCTCTGGGAGGACTCCCAGATGTTCCAGACCAGCTGAGAGACAGAGTCTATCCAACATGTCCTGGGTCTCCCCGGGTCTCCTCCCAGTCTGACCTGGCCAGAGAACCTCCCTAAGGAGGCATCCAGGGTCCATCTGTACCAGATGTCTGAACCACCTCAACTGGATCCTCTGGGTGTGGAGGAGCAGCGGTTCTACTCCGTCTTTCCTGGAGAACTGAACCTCTCACCCAATCTCTAAGGAGAGTCCAGCTACCCTGCAGAGAGAACTTATCTAGACGTTCTGGATCCAGGATCTGGTCCTGTCAGGCTCTACCCAGAGGGCAGGACCAGAGGGCAGGAACGTAGACCGTCTGGGTCGGTAACTTCTCCAACCATCACACAACCTGTGAAAACAGACGTTCAGTCAAGTCCAACTTCCTTGACCCATTAACCCTGAACCGTGTTTCTGCTGAAGCTGGAGCTGTGGCTCCGAACAGGACCGGCTCGTCTCACTGGTTCCGTCAGAGTCTTGATGAGTTTCATGTTTTTCCAGAACTGCAGGAAGAAAAGTGACAGAGCAGCGAGTGAATACTCACGGTTCTTCAGGTGAGTCAAAGATGGTTGAGTTTCATCACAAAGTTCCTCTGAAAACACCCGCTGCACCATCGCTCAGCCAGTTCAGTGAAAGAACTTGGATCCTTCACTCAGTCCACGTTTTTAACAGACGCAGGAAAACCCGACTGTTGGTCTCCATCCAAAAAACCAGATTCTGCAGCTTCAGTCGTCTCGACCCGAGTCCAGACCCAGCAGCTCCTGGAGCCGAGCCGGACTGAACGGGTTGGGTCCCAGAGGAGGTCTCAGAAATCTGAAACTGTTTCCAGACCTCCAGGACGAGGCCTGGGGCCAGTTTGGACCCAAACCAGGAAGATCCTGATGAACAAGCCTGCCTTTTGCTTCCTAGTCCACATTTCTATCACCAGAGGGCAGCAGAGGGTTCTGATGGACTTCCTGTGGGGGACTCAGTCCTCAGGAACTGAAATTTCAGTACCAGGTAGATGTGTTTTAAACCAGCAGGTCTGAAGGTTCTGTATGAAAACAGCAGAAAACATTTGCATCTGTCCCAGACCAGCTGTCCCTTCGGTCCGTCCTTAAGTCCTTCTGGACTTCTGGAGACACAGGAAAAGGATTTCTCAGAGTTGTGTTTCAGACTCAACTGTTTTCTGACAACACGTGGAGGCAGCGGTGAATGACCGGCGGGACACCCCCGATCCGTAGACCTGGCTGGTCCACAACAAGTGGACTTTTCAGTCGGGGGGGGGTGGGGGGGGGAGGGGCTTCAGTCAGAGGGGCGTGGCCTGTTGAAGAAGTTTAAATCTAGTTTTTTTTATAAAAACAGGGTTCTTTTTGTAACTTCTGCATCAGAATTTTTACTGTTAGTAAAGAAAACCTTCAGAACAAAAAGAACGACAGCTGCCGTTTGGTCGACTCTGGATTAAACAGTTTTAAGAAAAAATACTGTTAGACGAAAAAAAATTAATTTGACTGCGGCATGTGGAAGAACCATACGCAGCCACAAACAGCCACAGAGCTGACAGATTAGTTCAGTTTTTGGAAAATAATCATCCACAGACTTTAGCTAACATTACTAACAACCAATTAGCTAAAAACAGCTACATTTAGCTGTTTATTTTAAGGATCTGTTAAGTATAATAAGTACCATCAGCTAATAATAATGAAGCAGCTGTTTTGTGTTTAGCCTCTAAGTTTTATTTGTTACGTTTGGTGACTCACTTAATGTTAAAGTTTAGACATTTAACAGCAGCTTGTAAAAATTATTACATTTTCTAACCCATTAAAAGCATTAATTATAATCTTTAATGTTCATTACAGAAAAAAACACAAGCACATGTGAAAATGTGCCATTAACACGAGAACATGGGAATCTGAAGAAAATGTGAAAACCTGATTTCTATGTGGAAACTATGAACATTTTATCAGTTTCACGTTAAGTCCCACATAGTTTGCTCAAGAGTTCAAATGGGTTTCAAACATCTGGAAAATGTTCCAAAGCTTCATGTTTCACATGTGAACAACTCATTTCTCATGTGGAAATGTTCACATTTACTGGGATTCACATGGAGATTTCACATGTAATCCAGGGGGTTTCCCATGTAATTTTATAGGTTTCACATATAAACCTGGACCTTTCACATGTAATTTCGGGGGTTTCACGTGTGATCCCTTAGGCTTCACATGTAACCCTGGATTTTTCACGTCATTTTAAAGGTTTCACATATAATTCTCGACCTTTCACATGCAATCTTGGGAGTTTGACATATAATCCTGAACCTTTCACACGTAATCCCAGAAGTTTCACATATAAAACTGGATGTTTCACATCATTTTATAGGTTTCGCATATAATACTGGACCTTACACATGTAATCCTGGGGGCTGCCTATATAATTCTGGAGGTTTCACATGTAATTTTGGTGTTTTCATATGTAATACTGGATGTTTCCAATGTCATTTTATAGGTTTCACATGTGACCTTCCACATATAACCTCAGAAGTTTCACATGTAATCCTGTAATCCTAATTTAGATTAAATTAGAAAAATTTGATCTTCCCCGTGACCCAAAATGGACAAAGCGGGTAAAAGATAATGGATGAATGGAAATCAGATCTTTAAAATAACCCCCACATAGAACCCTGGCCCTTTCACATGTAATTCTGAGGGTTTCACATGTACTACAGGAGGTTTCACATGTACTACAGGAGGTTTCACATGTAATCCTGGATGTTTCAAATGTTATTTTATAGGTTTCACATAGAGTATAATCCTGGACCTTTCACGTAATCTTGGGGGTTTCATATGCAATCCCTGGGGGTTCACATGTAATCCTGGACCTTTACATGTAATCTTGTGGGGGGTTCTGTTATTCTTATAATAATAAGAAATCTGGAGCCGGGTGGTTATTAATCATTATTTTGGAAGAATGGACGGCTCTTGGACGTCTTTGGTCTTTTTTTAGTCCCAGAGTTTGGGATTTATGTTGAACGACCCTCTGGCCTGAGTGGATCTTTTATGAAGTCTTGGAGTTCATCAAGTTCTTCATCAAACCAACTGAAAACTGAGCCCTTTCTTTCAAACAATAAACATTTCTAAAAAATTTTCTTCTTTCAGTTAAGAACAAGATTCATAATCGTTTATACCTTGTTATTAAATGACAGCTGTCTGTGAAGGTTCTTGTTCGGTGAATACGAGCCTCTGGACCTCTACCAGTGATCTGTTTGTTCTGGTGAGGTGATCGACCTCATCAGTGGCAACACCCCAAAGGACACTCACCTTTACAAAGCAACCAAGCCCAAACAAAGACACGTGACTCCACGAGGGTGTCCACCTGTATCCAGAGGACAAGCTGTCACAACTGCTGTCCTGGAGCTGCAGACACCGGACAGCTGGTTTTAACGGGCCTGGACTCATGGTCGGGTTGAACCAAGGATAACAGCAACCACTCATCGGTAAATTCCTGCTTCGTGGCTGAAAACAAACCTGCTTGGAAGTACAATTACCGTTTGAAACATCAGACAAACTTGTGGCTTTTTTTTCTGTCCAAGACGACGCAACATGCCAACGGGCTCCGTGAGACTGCAGAGCATCAAGAAGCTGGGCCAGGAGAACCACAGCTATGAAGGTTCAGATGAAGGTAACCATCAGTTTCCTGGACCGAGAAACGGGTTCAGTTGGAGCAAAATACTGGTCAAGGAATGGTCAGGACTGGACCAACGATCCATATTGGACCAGAGAGCCATACTGGACCAGAGGTCCATACTGGATAAGAGGTCAACAATGGACCAGAGGTCCATACTAGACTAGAGATCAACACTGGACCAGAGG
>NC_056520.1:1623080-1634942 GCF_014905685.2 Nematolebias whitei
GACTAGAGATCAACACTGGACCAGAGGTCCATACTAGACTAGAGATCCATACCAGACCAGAGGTCAAGATTGGACCAGAGGTCCATACTGGGTCAGTGATCAGTCTTGGACCAATAGTTCATACTGGACCAATGGTCAAGACCGGACCAGAGGTCAATACTGGACCAGAGGTCCATACTGGACCAGAGGTCAAGACTGGACCAGAGATCCATACTGGACCAGTGATCAGTACTGGACCAATGGTCAAAGAAAGCATTCCGTAAAGCGGGGTGGACCCTGTAATGGTTTAGTCGTAATGTCTTTTTCATTGTCTTGCAGAACCAGCGGGCTCCTACATGTGAGTACTTGCTGCTCAGAGTATCTGGTGTCAGTATTGATCATCTTTATTCATTAACATGTACAAATACACAATGACTAACAATGTCAATATTTATATTAATATGCACTTTACTCATAATCTGTTCTTTTAGTTAAACATCTAAAATACTGCACACGATGTTAGACGTGGCCTGAAGTTCAGGGACTTTGGAAAACCTCTGTCCTGATGCTGCTGCACTCTTTGAAGGTCTTTACAGGATGAACGTTTAAGCTTAAGCTGTTTATCTTTAAAGCTGAAACAACATAAAGAGCCAAAACGAGTGGTAAGACAGAGTCATGGCTGCCTTGTCTGTGTGTCCCTGAGATGGACCGAGGACTTGTCCAAGATGTCCTCCACCTCTTGAACAGCTGGAGACAGCAATGAACGGACGGATGTTTCATTTATTTATGGCACTTAATCAATGAGCTCATTCAGCCACAAACAGGACATCTAAACTTCCACCTTGGAAAAGACAAAACTTAATAAAAGAATAATTCAGGTGCTCGCCACATTTCGTCTTTTCGACTCCCGTCGCAGAGCAAGAGAGGGAACTGGAAACGCCCAGCGTCCATTCGTGTTGTGAGCACGAACACTTCAAAAATAAATGCCGACTTCCACGTAGGTGTGTGGCTGCAGCCAGGTGTAAGAAAGGTCACCATAATGGGGTGGCCACGTCTAAATCTAAGATGGCCGCCACCATAAATATATGTAAACCAACCACACTGATCATTTGAGGAAACTCTGCTTTCTAGTTTTTATGTTGCCTGAAAGTGTGGTTTCCTCAACTGATTGGGGTGGCCAAAGATTAATGTATGAGGGCCAAGGCCACCATTAACCCCCCGGGGCTCCTCTTCTGCTCCTGGTGGTGATAAAATGTCTCCTCCTCTCCAGGATCTGTCCCTCTGGAATAAAAAACTTTTTCTCCTCCACTTGAACATGGAAAAATATTTGGGTTTAGAAAAACACTCGTCTCCAGATCTGCTCAGATCCTCCGAGTCCGGGGACATCAGAGCTTCAAAATGTCAAAGATGTTTTTTTATTATTGGTAGTGACTTCAGACACCTGAAAACATGATCCCAAAGAAAATGGAACTAATATTTTTAAACGATGTTAATAATTTTTAGCATCTTTATCCAGACGTCACCGAGGTTAGCAACTTCTTAAAGCTAGCTAGCTTTTTAACTTCGGTAACTCCTGCCGCGAACAAAACTCTGCTAATCCCTCGCTTCTGTCGTAAAGTTAATTTTCTGCCTGTAAATAAGCTAATTATCGATAATCTATAATCTAAGCTAGTTTTTCTGAGTGTGTATTTTGTGCTGCTAACCGTTGCTAACTGTTAACCATGTGCTTTCATGCTAACGTTAGCCTCGAGAGGTTCAGTGTTTGTTGCAGACACTCAGGACTGTTTCTGTCCAACAGGTCCATGACGAACTCCAAGGAGAAGGACAAGTCAGTACAAACACCTCACATGTTCTGGATCCTTCGATGTTTTCACTGAGCTCATTTTAAAATAAACGTTTTTCTGTTCCCAGCAGAGTTCGGCGAGACTCCGAGCAGCCGGCGATCAGAGTCGGCTTCTTTCAGCTGGTAAAAACGAGTTTTAAAGTTCGTGCCGTGGACGAGCCGTCCCCGTCTCATCGCCTGTGTTCTGGTTCTGGTCCAGTTCCGGTTTGCCACCTGTAAGGACCTGTTGATGATGGCGGCCGGCAGCCTCTGCGCGGTCCTGCACGGCTCGGCCCAGCCCCTCATGCTGCTGGTGTTCGGCCTGCTCACCGACACCTTCATCGACTACGACATGGAGCTGAACGAGCTGAGCGACGAGCGCAAGGAGTGCGTGAACAACACCATCCGCTGGAAGAGGAACTCCACCGGAGCCCGGGACCTGGACCCATCGGTGCTGGGCCTCCTGGACAACTCCACGCTGGAGACGCTCGCCCCGCTGGGCAACAGGTCGTGTGGGTAAGAACCCCCCGAGGTGGCTTCTTTCATGTTTGGAGTAACTTGTGCTTTTGAAGTCCTCGTCTCATGAACTGAGTCGTCTTCAGGCTCCTGGACATCGAACACGAGATGACCCTGTTCGCCTTCTACTACGTCGGGATTGGACTCTCTGTCTTCCTGCTGGGGTACCTTCAGGTTTGTCCCGCCACCTACCTAAAAACACACCAAAGCACGTATGACCGCTTAGCTCAAAATATTACACAGTACTATAGTTAATCATTTCTTATCTGGCAACCCGACTGACATGGAAACTATAGCGCTTTCATGTAAACCCACTCATTTTTTTATTTATTGCTCCAACAATCACTGAAAAAACACTAAAGTTTCACTTTGACTTGGTCATTTTAAAAGGAGCTGCGTGATGAAAAGGTCTGGCCATCGCTGGTTTAACAGGACGGAGGTTAAAACCCTTGACGCTCAACCGACGAGCTCTTTCCCTGCACCACGAGGTCTTCTGCAAGCAGCTGACTGCGTTTGTCAGCGGCTGTGAAGACTCCATTTACCAACCCGGAGCAATTAATTAATTAATTAGTTAAATCAACTAATGTAATTAATCACTAATTGTTGATCATCATCTGTTAATTGATATTAAAAATTAATCAAATCAATTAACTAATTAATTTAATTAACTGATTAATCATAAATGTAATTAATTTATGAATATAATTAATTAAACTAATAAATTAATTAATTAAACTAAATTAATCACGATTAATTACCTAATTATTTAATTGAATTAATTAATTACAATCAATCAATCAATTAAACTAATTAATTAAATACTTAAAATTAATTAATTAATTACACTAAATTAAACAATTAATTAAAATAATTAATTAAACCAATTAATTAATTTAAAGTTCTTAAGCAGCTGCAGGTTCAGAACATATTCCAGGACTTCCAGGGGAAACATCTGACGCCGACTCCGTTGAATTTCAGGCTGTTGTCAGCCGGCGCAGAGGAGAACTGATAACACGCCCGAGCAGGCGGATAACGGGAGCAGCCCGAGGCCAGACGCGCCGTTTCCTTAAAGATCATCTTTCAGCCAAATCAACGAGCAGCCGCGTTTTATTCACCGTATGAAATAACCGATTTAAAGTCACGTTGCTGCCGTCAAACAATCTGCAGCGGCTTCATTAAACACATGAAGCCGCTCAGGTTTAGAGACGCGCTTCTTCAGTCTGAAGGACCTAAAATGTGTCGAGGTGCATAGTCTCCGGGCGAAACGGTAAAAATAAATCACAGCTCGGCTCAAACCTCGGTCTGAGCGGCACAACTCTTTCCTCCACCGCTTCTTAAAAACATTTTAAAGTGAAGGTTTGTCACATGTTGATACGTTTTTAGCTGTGACATCAGGGTTTGATTATGGAGGAAGAGGCACACGTCTTCATCCAGGCTAGGCTAACGGCTAGCTAAACACGGGTCAGATTTATTCCGTTTTTCAGGTTTATGAACTCGTAAACAGCCTTAAGTGGTCTGAGCTCACTCAAAGTTTTTACTGTCTGATTCACAATAACAAAAACAAGATGGTTTAGTGTAAAAATAACAACGGCTTTATTTCTCATTCCCACGAGGCGGGAAAACTGAGTCAACTAAAAACAGGAGGGGGCGGGGCTTAATTTGACCTTTTCATTTTTGTCAATAAGAAATATTAATATAAAAATACTTCACGGTTTTGTCTTATTGCTAAGTCAGAAGGAAAACAAGTTTTCACTCCGACTTCCACTGGTCTGAACGCCATTTTAAGTTTGGCTAGCTTTAGCCTAGCCTGGACGAAGACCTTCTCCGTGCTCCGCGGCTGACAAGATGCTAATTACTGATCACCGTTTGACAGAAAATCCCTTTAAATATCCAGCCTCCTGCTGCCCTTGGGTCAAATGAAACTTGAAGGGCAGCAGGAGGGTTAGACAGCAGGAACAGAGAATCAAACCGTCTTTGTTCTTCACGAGGCTCTCTGGTCATGCAGCGAGGTGGCCTCGTTAAATTTAAAATGTTAATTTGTACCGTCGTGTTCATCCGATCTGAATCAGACGAGATAATTTCCTGCTGCCCTCCAGGCTTTAACTCCAACGTTATAAGTGTGACCCTCAGATCTCCATGTGGGTGACGGCGGCGGCCCGGCAGGTCCAGCTCGTCAGGAAGATGTACTTCAGCAAAGTGATGCGGATGGAGATCGGCTGGTTCGACTGCACCTCCGTGGGAGAGCTCAACACCCGCATGTCTGAGTGAGTGGACACAAGATGAGCTGAGGCCGAGGTTTTGGCTCCTCTGAGGTTATGGCTGTTCTGGGGTTTTGGCTGTTCTGAGATTTCAGCTGTTCTGAGGTTTTGACTGTTCTGAGGTTTTGACTGTTCTGAGGTTATGGCTCTTCTGAGTTTTCAGCTGTTCTGAGGTTTCCCTGTCTGAGGTTACGGCTGTTCTGGGGTTTTGGCTGTTCTGAGGTTTCAGCTGTTCTGAGGTTTTGACTGTTCTGAGGTTTTGGCTGTTCTGAGGTTACGGCTCTTCTGAGTTTTCAGCTGTTCTGAGGTTTCAGCTGTTCTGAGGTTTTGACTGTTCTGAGGTTTTGGCTGTTCTGAGGTTACGGCCATTCTGAGGTTTCAGCTGTTCTGAGGTTTCGCTGTTCTGAGGTTACGACTCTTCTGAAGTTTCAGCTCTTCTGAGGTATCGGCTGTTCTGAGGTTTTGCTGTTCTGAGATTTAGGCTATTCTGAGGTTACAGCTATTCTGAGGTTTCAGCTGTTATGAGGTTACGGCTCTTCTGAAGATTCGGCTCTTCTGAGGTATCGCTGTTCTGAGCTTTCGGCTCTTCTGAGGTTACAAATTTTCTGAGGTTTTGGCTCTTCTGAGGTTACAGCTGTTCTGAGGTTTCAGCTCTTCTTAGGTTACAAATTTTCTGAGGTTTTGGCTCTTCTGAGGTTACAGCTATTCTGAGGTTTCAGCTGTTATGAGGTTACGGCTCTTCTGAAGTTTCGGCTCTTCTGAGGTATCTGCTGTTCTGAGCTTTCGGCTCTTCTGAGGTTACAAATTTTCTGAGGTTTTGACTTTTCTGAGGTTACAGCTGTTCTGAGGTTTCAGCTGTTCTGAGGTTTTGACTATTCTGAGGTTTAAGCTCTTCTGAGGTTACGGCTCTTCTGAGGTTACGGCTTTTCTGAGGTTTCGGCTCTTCTAAGGTTTCGGCTGTTTTGTTACAGCGACATCAACAAGATCAACGACGCCATGGCCGACCAGGTGGCCATCTTTGTGCAGCGCTTCACCACCTTTGTGTGCGGCTTCTGCGTTGGCTTCGTTAAAGGCTGGAAGCTGACGCTGGTCATCATTGCCGCCAGTCCTCTGATTGGAGTTGGAGCCGGACTCATGGCTCTGGTAAGACCTGACTTTCATCGGTGAAGGTTGAACTCGTTTAAAACTAACTTGAGTTTATTTCAGGTTTAGGATTGGAGGATCTGCTGTTAGCTTGAGCCTGACTTTGTGGACGTTCACATGAACAGCTTTGGGCTACAAATTCAGCACATTTGAACGTAAATTTTTATGTAATCTTTATTTTATATAAAATATTTTCAGAGTAGTTTTTCTTCTTTTTTACAAATTTTACTTAATTTCTGTAAATTTCTGTTCAGATGAACTTTAAATTTTTCAGTTCATCAGGATCCATTCATCCAATCAGAGTATTTTAAACTTTGGTCTCCAGGCAGAAATGTGTTTGAAGCTGCTTCCTGATTGGTCAGGACTTCAGTGTCAGCAGAGAAGGCGGAGCTCATCAGAGGCTCTGCAGGAGGAGCTTGTTCAATGATTGACAGTAACATTAACCTATCACAATGCTGATGTAGAGTGGGCGGTGCCAAAACACAGGGCTCTGAGCCTTCAGGAAGGCTCTGAAAGTGTGTTTTTTTTTGGTGAAGATTTGTGATGCATTCAATTGTAACCCATAAAGAAAAAAGAAAAAAATCACACTAAAAATGTAGTTGCTCTAAAAATGAAGTTTAAATATCCCATTAAGGTCAACTGATATTTAGTTTAATTACATGATGAAATGTTACAGAAACAGGGAGTTCTGTGGATTCCTGTTAAACTTCAGCCTTAAGGACTGAAATGACGTGTTGTACTTGAACACAGGAGGCTGGGTGAGCCTCAGGGGCTGCTGGGTAATCTTGGGACGGAAATGAGTGGACTCTTTCAGGTTCTATATTCAGACAGGTCGTCCCTGTTGGTTCTGTTTGAGTTCTGGCCTGATGATGTTGATCTTCTGTGCTGGGCCATCCTTTTGGCCAGTGGCTGTTTAGTTTCCCCGATTTAAGACTGATCACCCTCCTGACACTGAACAGCATACACAACATTGCTCTGTTTGTGCCGGGGGACTGGATCTTTGGGATGAACCAGTCTTTGCCGTATTTTGGGGTTTAAAAGCCACTGGGACGTTATGTTTAGAAAATAAACGTCTCAGTTTCTCTGATACTCCCTCAACATATGGAATGACCACTGGTCTGGGTCTGGGTTCCTCCTTTTCACCTGTTGGCTGACTGGAGTCCTGTTTGGGTTTCTTCTCTGCTTTCAGGAAGGCCCAGTTAGGATATCCACATTGCTCTAGAGCCTGTCTTGTGTGGGATTTCTCCTTCTGCCTGGCTCCTGAGCTAGTGGGGACGCTGTCTGCTCTGTGGTACAGAGTCCTGATGACTCCTAACTTTCCTTTGGACTAAAGATGAAACGTTTCAACAAGAAGAATCCGTCCAGAGGACCTAAATTGACTGTGTTAGATTTATCTTCCTGGGTTGTTGATCAGCATCAGGACGTCTTGAATCATGTTGGGGATGACTCTGTTACTACCACACCAGAGCTTAGCCTCATGTCTGTAACATCGACTGGGTTATAACCATTTATGTATTTTGTAAAGTTAGGGTTAGGGTTTGTATTTTGTAAGGTTAGGGTTAGGGTTTGTATTTTGTAAGGTTAGGGTTAGGGTTTGTATTTTGTAAGGTTAGGGTTAGGGTTTGTATTTTGTAAGGTTAGGGTTAGGGTTTGTATTTTGTAAGGTCAGTTGACTCCAGAACTTATTTAGCTGTAAACGTACAAAACATCCAGTAGTTGTCTGTTTCTCTGGTTATTTAGTTCATGCATGTTTTATTCCTTGTGTTTTGGTTCAGCTCAGCCTCCTCAGTTGTTCTTCAGTCAGTTACCACTCACACCTGGTTCCAATTAATAATCACTCCAGTGCCGTCACCTTCTGAACGTTTTAAACTATCTCCAATCGCCACTCCAACAGCGCTTCATCATCCTGGCTACCAGCCACATGTCTCTGTCCTCCTTGTGCTCTTCTGTATTTTGTAAGTTTTGTTTCTTAGTAAATTAGTTTTTTTTTATTTATTTGGGCCTTCATGTCTGGGTCCAACCCCATACGACCATGACAATGATTCCTTTCTGACTTACTGGAAAGACCTTGTCCGATCACTGTGTACAATGTTTCATTGAAATCCTTGACTGGTTCCTGAGACATTTAGTGGAAAAGGACAAACACTGATGCCTTTCAACAGAGTGACAAAAACAAACTCAGAAAAACAATCAGTAAACTCTACGAGCTCTGGAGCTACCAGGAACTCCCACCTCCGCTGACCCTAAATGTAAATTCTGGAACACAGAAGACAGTAACGGGGACTCCCAAGTTAAAAGGTAAACAGTTTCCAGACTCACCACCAGGGTTTTACTTTCAGTTCGTGGCAAAGCTAACGGGGATGGAGCTGCAGGCCTACGCTAAGGCCGGCGCCGTGGCCGATGAAGTCCTCTCCTCCATCAGAACCGTCGCTGCCTTTGGGGGAGAGAAGAAGGAGGTGGACAGGTATGATGCAGCGATAGCTGAAAATGATTCATATCAAACCGTTTATTGATCGTTTATCGTGTTATGGAGGTATGACAAGAACCTGAACTGGGCTCAACGATGGGGCATCAGGAAGGGTCTGATCATGGGCTTCTTCACCGGGTACATGTGGCTGATCATCTTCCTGTGCTACGCCCTGGCCTTCTGGTATGGCTCCACTCTGGTCATTGACACCGAGGAGTACACACCTGGAACGCTGCTGCAGGTAACACCTGTGGAAACAACACGCCACACTCCGTTTCATTTACCAAACGACTGTTCGTATTTCCTCGTTTTTATTCCAGGTGTTTTTCGGCGTTCTGGTGGCGGCCATGAATCTGGGGCAGGCCTCCCCATGTCTGGAGGCTTTTGCAGCCGGCCGCGGAGCTGCTACCATCATATTCGAGACCATTGACAGGGTGCGGCCATGGGGTGGACGATCCAGCAGCAAGATCAGGGTTTTAATGTCTTATTGATATTCATCTCTTTCTAAACGTGTCCCTGCCAGGAGCCGGAGATCGACTGTTTGTCTGAGGCCGGGTACAAGCTGGACCGGGTCAAAGGAGACATCGAGTTCCACAACGTGACCTTCTACTACCCATCCAGACCAGAAGTTAAAGTACTCGAGCGCTTCCATCGTCATATACGCCGACATAAGATGTTTTCTCTGAGTTCTGCCTGCCTCCTTGTTTTGTGACTGTTTTTGACCTAAAGAACGGCTCCAGATGGGATTTTAGTTGGTTTCCTTGTAAAATTTGACTTGGCTGGTCAGAAACAATCAGAATCAGAATAAGCTTTATTATAATTGCATCAAAATACAGTGAAATTATGTTTGTACAGTAATCCGAAAGATGGGCGGAGTGCACGTTGCTGCTGAGAGCGTGGCCCCTTATTCTTTTTAGATAGAAAAGGGGAAAAGGCCATGAGGAGAGAATAGTGGTATTACAAAAAATATCTCGTCCTTATCAGGACATGATTTAAGACATAAAAAATAATTCTACCAGCAGCACATTTATGAACACATTGCATGCATTTGATGGCAAGATGGTGAGATTTGTCCATGAAGCACTTCCAGATAGTCCATAGTCCTGATAAGATGTTGGTGTCAGCCGATACAGCTCTGATAAGCATTCACAGAAGTTCTCGGGGGGGAGGGGGGGTTGCGATAGACAGAGCTTTTCCTTAGTTTACAGATATCCCAGGAGAAATTTGGTAAGTCAGCCTGCTTCGAGGCCACACGGGGGAGTCAGATTCAGATAAGCCACAATTAATTTTCTTCTGGCAGACTGTTTTTTTCTCGCCAGCCTTGCTGGTACTTTAGATCCAAAATGGCCAGATTTGTGGGCATTCCACTGGTCCGTGCTCATGAGCCCCCTCCAAGGTTGTCCCCAACATTCTGGCGAGTCCCAAAGCCGCAGGTGGCTTGTGATTTTCACAAATCGCTTCTATCTTACGGTTTAGCTCGTAAATTAGCTGATTTTGAGTACTCGAAACATGAACCAAACTTTCACACAGACTTGGCAGTTTTGTCATGGCTGAAACTTCTGCCACCGTCTTCTTTAGTAGCCGATAACATAGGAATCCGCTGATACCAGAATGCTGAAACCCTGCTATCATGAATCTGATTATATAAACATCTTCAGTGTCCTCCTGAGACAAAACAGAAAGACACATCAGCTCCCAACCTCCCCATGGATCCATGACGTATCCTGGCGTGTGAGTATCAGCGGGGCATATGGGCTCTCCAGGACCCTGTTGCTTTTTTAAAAAGATTTTATCGATTGCATTGAAAGTCCAGCTCACCAGATCCATGACAGTAGTTTTTGTTTTGGAAGATGTGTAAATAGGAGCTCCGATACACAAGATAAAGAGCATAAATGCAGGAGGAGGACAGGAGAGCAGGAGGAGGTAAAAGCGTCCACCTTGCACGAGAGCGAGTGAGAAAAAAAAACAATACGTTGCTGTCCCGACACTTTACTGTTTGATGGTACATTTTAACAGCGGTTAGCGTTTGCACCCTTTGTTTAAACTGGCCCAAACCACAGAACACGATGCTGACAACTGACTTCTAGTTTTCTTGTGACGTCACAGATTCTTGTTATGAACAGATTTAGGACAGGGCGCTGGATAAACTCTAGAAGCTGGGCAGAGACGTGTAGTATTGAGTATTTTTCTGAAACCAGTGATTGATACAGAACATCTGTCACAGTTGCAGTAACCCTAACACTGACCTGGACGACTTTGTGGAAACAGAACGATCTGTTTCCAGAACCTTCATCGTGGTGTCACGGCCTCTCTGTGCTCAGATTCTGGACCAGCTCAGTGTCGCAGTGAAGTCCGGAGAGACCACAGCCTTCGTGGGTCCGAGCGGAGCCGGGAAGAGTTCTGCCATTCAGCTCATCCAGCGCTTCTACGACCCTAAAGAGGGCATGGTGGGTGTCTGGAGGTTCCTCTGTCAGCCGTCCTGACGATGTTCTCAGTACTTTATCTCCTCCCTCCTCTTCAGCTCTCAGAAATAACCATCCCTCGAGGATGATGGAGGTGCACAATAATCTGTTTCATTATTCAGCTAATGGGTCCTAACAGCCTCATTTTTCAATTTTACTGGAATTACAGATTTTTTTCATCCTCTCAGAAAAGTAACAGCCCCTCGTTGCTCCCTGAAGGTTCTCCATGAGTTTACAGACCGAACCACCAAATAGCAGGTTGCTTTAAAAGCATCATTTAAATTTAAGTTAATTTATTTTAATTCAGTTTATTTCTGTAGCTCCAAGTCCCAACATGAGTTATCTCAGGTCTCTGAACAGAAACATTCACAGACATTAAAAAAGACGATCAGTAAAGTTCTCCATCTGAGGAAGCAGCAGATTGTGTTGAATCTTCACGTCATCACAGTCTCCCATCCTGAGCAAGCACAAAGGAGACAGTGGAAAGGAAAAACCTCCCTAAGAAACCTCCAACAGAACCAGGCTCAGGATGAGCGGACACCTGCTTAAACCGGCTGGGTTGGAGAGGACAGGAAGTAGAAACAGAGAGGACAGAATGACAGGTCCAGGTGAACTTTCTATAGTCCAAGTGTACTTTCTATAGTCCAGGTGTACTTTCTATAGTCCAAGTGTACTTTCTATAGTCTAGATGTACTTTCTATAGTCCAGGTGTACTTTCTATAGTCTAGATGTACTTTCTATAGTCCAGGTGTACTTTCTATAGTCTAGATGTACTTTCTATAGTCCAGGTGTACTTTCTATAGTCCAGGTGTACTTTCTATAGTCTAGATGTACTTTCTATAGTCCAGGTGTACTTTCTATTGTCCAGGTGTACTTTCTATAGTCTAGATGTACTTTCTATAGTCCAGGTGTACTTTCTATAGTCCAGGTGTACTTTCTATAGTCCAGGTGTACTTTCTATGGTCTATATGTACTTTCTATAGTCCAGGTGTACTTTCTATAGTCCAAGTGAACTTTCTATAGTCCAGGTGTACTTTCTATAATCTAGATGTACTTTCTATAGTCCAGGTGTACTTTCTATAGTCCAGATGTACTTTTTGTAGTCCAGGTGTACTTTTTATAGTCCAGGTGTACTTTCTATAGTCTAGATTTACTTTTTATAGTCCTAGTGTACTTTCTATAGTCCAGGTGTACTTTCTATAGTCCAGATGTACT
>NC_056520.1:1634952-1647723 GCF_014905685.2 Nematolebias whitei
AGTCCAGATGTACTTTTTATAGTCCAGGTGTACTTTCTATAGTCCAGATGTACTTTCTATAATCCAGATGTACTTTCTATAGTCCAGATGTACTTTTTATAGGAGGAAAGACAAAAATCATGTTAAGATAGAAATAATTACAAACACAAACAGGAAGAGTAGAGCAAGTAAAGACAGCAGCAGAGACAGGACATGTGGTCAGTTTGTCCTCCAGCAGTCTGTCTATAGCAGCAGAACTAAGGGACAGCTCAGGAAACCCAAGCCAACCCTAACTATAGGATTTATCTGGACTGTACTTATATAGCGCCTTTCTATCTGATCAAGATACTCAAAGCGTTTTACTCTACAATCTGTGTCCTCATTTACCCATTCATACAGCACTCTACTAGATCTCTACAAAGTTGATTGAACAAATCATTCTAAAGAGACTAATCAGAGCTTTATCACGTTAATACACTGATGGGACACACATCGGAGGCAACGAGGGGTTCAGTGTCTTGCCCAGGGACACTTCGTCATGTGATTGATGGTGGATTTGAACCCTCAACTCTTGCATTGGAGGACGACTGCTCTAACCACTCAGCCACAGCTGCCCCCAAATCAAAAAAGGAAAGTCTCAAGCCCAGACTTAAAACTGGACAATGTGTCAGCCTCATGAACAGAAACTGGACGTTGGTTCCACAAGAGAGGAGCCTGAGAACTGAAAGATCCCATTCTGCTTTTGGAAACTCTAGGAATCACAAATAAACCTGCATTCTGAGAGTGAAATGCTCCTTCTCTGTCTCTGCCTTCCATGTCAGGTGACGCTGGATGGTCATGATATCAGAGGTCTGAACATCCAATGGCTGCGCTCCCTGATTGGCATAGTGGAGCAGGAACCCGTGCTGTTTGCCACCACCATCGCAGAGAACATCCGTTACGGCCGACCTGGGGTCTCCATGGATGATATCATTATGGCTGCGAAGGAGGCAAACGCTTACAACTTCATCATGGACCTTCCACAGGTACAGAGGCACAGAGGAGCATTTATTTAAAACAAGTCTAGAAAGTTCAGCCACAGATGAAATGTTCTTATACCTGACAGAAATTCAACACACTGGTGGGGGAGGGTGGGGGCCAGATGAGCGGAGGGCAGAAGCAGCGTATTGCCATTGCTCGAGCGTTGGTCAGGAACCCTCGGATATTACTGCTGGACATGGCCACCTCTGCCCTGGACAACGAGAGTGAAGCTATTGTTCAAGAGGCCTTGGATAAAGTACGTCACACAACTTCATGGGCCAAATTCTCTGTGGATGTTCATGTTCACAACCAACAGAGTCTTGATGTGAAATCACAGATTATAGTGACCAGAATAAATATCCATGAACCATTTTGGGTTTCTTCACAGGTACGCATGGGTCGCACCACCATCTCCATCGCTCACCGGCTTTCAACCATAAAGAACGCCGATGTGATTGTAGGCTTTGAGCATGGCCGGGCTGTGGAGAGGGGCAAGCACCATGAACTGTTGGAGAGGAAAGGCGTGTACTTCACTCTTGTCACCCTGCAGAGCCAGGGAGACAAGGCTCTGAACGAGAAAGCCCGTCAAAGTGAGTCCAGTACCTTAAGATGGATCATTTTACCAAACCTTCTGTTAACACCAACAGATTATCACTCATTTAACGTTGAGTAGGTTCCATTCTTGCTGCCAAAGCAGCCCCAATGTTTTAAGGCAAGTAGTCCAAAGCTGGTTCTTGACCTCAAGCCATCTGCAAGATCCTTAAAAGCCTTGAAGGTTGGGATGCGGGGCCTCCATGGATTGGACATTTTATTCTGGTCCATTTGACTGATGCTTGACTTGGTTGAGATCTGGATAACTTAGAAGCCTAGCTAGCATGTCAAACTTACAGTTTCTCACAACTATTCTTGAACCACTGACATGGACACAGGTCAGCAAGTACAGTGAAGTAGATGTCCAAACAGTATCCACATGGAAGGCATAACTTCCAGAATAACATTGTTAAGACGTTGGTTAACTGTGTTGTGGCGTTCCGTCCCATCTGCACAGGTCAGTAATAACCTCCTGACTGGTCTTCTGCTACAACACACAACAAACTGTGTGAGTTTGTGACTGAACACATTGTTTTCTTCTAAACTAGGAGCTTTTTCATCAATCTGAGTTCCAGAAGCTCTTCTGTTAGAGCAACATGGCATGGATTGCTCCCCACGAGCATCAAAGATGACCCATAAACAGTTTTTTGTTTGTAAGACCATTGTTGGTTGATCCTGACAGAAAAAATCTGCTTCACTAAAGTCGTTTACTCAAACAAAGAACCACAAACTCACGGCAGATGAAGAGTTTTAAATGCCTGCAAGGGTGCATGAGGACAGAGTACACAGACAGTGTCACAGAATAAACCCAGAAAATGGTCTTCTGTTGGCTTTTATGACTTCATCAGAGCACACGAACATCAGTGGGTGTTTCCGTTTCACGTCTGCACAGATGAGACGCCGCGAGTCGGTCTCCACGCCGAGATAACGAGCTCGTTATGAGACAGCAGAGCAGGAAGGTGTCAGACACAACATAAAAACATCCGTAACCCATGACATAAAGTGTTTTCCAACCCTGACCTCAAAGTCCTGGAACGTTCCACAGGAGCTGGTACTGTGGAGAACAGGCGACACCCATCTGCAGTGATCGAATTGGGCCGAGGCAACAGAAAATATACATCTATACACATCAACACCAGTCCAGATTTTTACTGAGAGGTTACAGACGCGACACAACCTGCACGAAAGCCAAGTTCAATCACTTCATCTTCAGGACTCCCAGCACGAGCTGAACACCTCGACCCGCCCTGAGCAGAGCGGTAAACGGGGGAAATAGTTCAGTTTTCCTGATTCTCAGTGGTTGCACCATAAACACACAACATTTGCACCTTTGCACATTTTCACTGTAACACATTTGATGGGAAACCATCAATCTCATGGGCTGTCTCCAGCGACGCAACCAACTAACAGACTCTTGGGGAGCTTCTGGATTTCCCTTTAACCAAGGCAGCGGATTCAAATAATATATATATTATATATTAACACCATGGTTACAGTAGGAACTGCAGACTGGAGATTGTCTACCTTTGGTGAAGTGCATACCTTGCATCATTGATACCGCTCGACGTTCTCACAAATTTCAGTTAATATTTACAGTTTAGTCTTTGTTAAAGTGCTTCAATTAACTTATTTCTTCTTTTTTTAATTTCTAATCATTTGAAATATTGTCCACTTTGTCCCACCCCCTGTAATAAGGTGACAGAGTTTGTTGACGGCCATCGGCTGGTCAGTGGACGTTCTGTTGTCTTGTTATATGCTGACGACTGGTTGCTGTTGGTTGTCTTGTCTTAGTGGCTGACGATAAAGAAGAGGAGCCGGAGAGGCTAAATCTTTCCAGAGCAGGCAGCTATCGGGCCAGTTTGAGGTATCGTACAAACACATTCTTCATCACCTCCGTTTTTTTTACTTGTCTGTTC
This sequence comes from Nematolebias whitei, assembly GCF_014905685.2. Taxonomy (NCBI): domain Eukaryota; kingdom Metazoa; phylum Chordata; class Actinopteri; order Cyprinodontiformes; family Rivulidae; genus Nematolebias; species Nematolebias whitei. The sequence continues at coordinate 1,638,459 of NC_056520.1, forward strand.
GTTCATTTACCCAGCCCCGACTTTCTGTTGTTGAAGTCTTCTTGTGTTAGAGAGGCCACTGTTATCATATTACATCCTATAATTACCGGGACCTTTGGAGCTGACACGGTCGTCCTGAGCTCTTAAAAATGAATCAGAGAAGCCGACGAACTCAGTGATGGTTCAGCCACGTCAACGCTGTCCCACTGATCCATCGTGCAGCGAGCCTGAATCAAACGCTCATATCTATTCACATGTAGATGTGCAGAAACCTTTTGTTTTGTGCAGAGCCTCAATCCGCCAGCGGTCACGTTCTCAGCTGTCCAATCTAGTTCCAGAGTCCTCTGTTCCCATCGCCGGAGATCTGGGACCCAGAGTCTTCTCAGTGTCTCAAGACGATAACTATAAGGTGGGTGGAGGCGTCTCTGTACCCAGTTTTACTCTGAAATCACTGTACGATCACTCAACACAAGCATGAATGTTGTATTAATTAGTAATAAATGACTGATTTGGAACAACAGAACACAAAAAAATTTTCAAAACAAAGTTGGATGCACAAATTAAAATTTATTTAGGATTTCTTTAATCCACAGTGTCAGACTTTTTCACAGGCTCAGATATACACGTAACCTGACAAATGTTTGGTTCTGCGTCTCGTAGAAAGTGGCGCCTCGGGTTTTTGGTTTCTGTCAATGAGCTTCTGGTGGAGTTCTGACTGGATGCTGGACCGGTCTTCTTGAAAGAACTCGTAAAGTTATTTTCAATTGGTTGACTCCAGTTTTAAGTCCAGTTTATAAATTTTCAGTTGAGTTGAAGTCGGAGTTTTGATGTTAGCCTGATTAATCCAATCAGAAACCGGTTCTGATGTGTCTGGGTTCTTTGTCCTGTCGGACCCAACCGGACAAGCTTCCAAAATTTCATCTGTTGAGTTGAGGTGAAGTTGAAGTTGTCTTATTTTCACGACTTCATCCTATTTGTGCATTGCAGCACCAAAGCATGACACTCCCACCACCATGCCTGGCAGGTGGTACAGAGTTCTGAGGTTGTAAAACCTCATGTTGAGTCCTCCAAACATAACTTTTGTCTTTGTGGTCAAGCAGATTGATCCTTGCACTGTCTGACCATAAATAATTATCCAAAAGACTTCCAGCTTGTCCATCAAGCTTAAAGGTGTCCCTTCAAGGCAGAGCTTTCTTCTTGGCCCTCACAGTCCACAATGATATAAAGCTGACTTCATTACAGACAGGGACACTGGTGGACAGGGACACTGGTGGACTGGGTCACAGGTGGACAGGGTCACAGGTGGACAGGGTCACTGGTGGACAGGGTCACAGGTGGACAGGGTCACAGGTGGACAGGGTCACTGGTGGACAGGGTCACAGGTGGACAGGGTCACTGGTGGACAGGGACGCTGGTGGACAGGGTCACTGGTGGGCAGAATCACTTGTAGACAGGGACACTGGTGGACAGGGTCACTGGTCTTCAAACAGGTTCCACTTCATGGTGGACATGAGTCTTGGTGGCTCCTGGGTGGTTCTTGAACATATTGACCAACTTTCTCTAATCTGAGGGGTACAGATGAGGACTAGTTAATCTAACGATTCAAAGATTCAGAGATATTTGTCATTTGCATCTGTGGTTAGGGTTAGGGTTAATGAGTGTTGCCAAATGAAAAGTTTTGATGCTGGCAAAGAGAAACCACCAGATTCAGTCAATCTTGGTCACTTTCTAGATGTGAACAGACCTCAGCATAATAACATGCATTTGAGAACCTTCAGCACCATAAACTGAATGTTTAGGAACTTATGAAAGAGCATAATCAAGCATTTATTGAGGAGTACAGTAAATCCTCAAACTCAAATTGTGCGTTCTGTTCTTGTTTTAAAACCACTGAAGTTGTTGATCGTATTATAATTTGATGCTGGACAAGGACTGGTTCAGATCCCTCGTTGAAACCCAAACCAGTGTGACATGATGGAAGTTTATGACTGCAGTTGGATTTAATTCGTGTCTTCATCCATCCACTGACTGAACACAGATTATAACTTCTAATGATTCCTGTTGGTGCAGAAAGCCACACCAGAGGAGGAAGACGAAGAACCTGTCGAACCAGCTCCGGTTGCCAGAATTTTGAAGTACAACTTACCGGAGTGGCCCTACATGCTGGTTGGGTCGGTTGGGGCTGCGATCAACGGAGGCGTCAACCCTGTTTACGCCCTGCTATTCAGTCAGATCCTGGCAGTGAGGCTCGAGTTCTGTGTTCAGATTAACAGGGCCTCTTTGGTCCAACAGTAAAAGTCAAATTAAATGTTTTATTTCTTTACACATAGAAATGTTGCATTTCACTTAATGTCTTTTTCTTGTTCATAGACCTTTGCTATAGTAGATCCCGTGACTCAGAGGAAAGAGATTGATGGGATCTGTGTGTTCTTCGTCATGGTTGGCGTCGTCTCTTTTTTCACTCAGATGATTCAGGTAGAGTCCGAGTTTTGACAAGATGGGTTTCTTTAATGCTTCTCTGCTGCTTTCAGCTTCAGGTTGAAGGAAAATCACAAGAGACCTCCTTGTATCGGTAAATGTATACCTTCAACCAGTAAAATGTTTCTTTACCTCCTACAGGAACAGTCTGGTCGCGAATTAAAACCTCCACTTTCAGAGATTCTGAATATATTCAGTGAGTAATCGCTGTGAGAATATTTAGGATTGAATAATGTGTGCTTGTGTCAACAGGGTTATGCCTTCGCCAAATCTGGAGAGCTGCTGACTCGCAGGTTACGGCGGATAGGATTTCAGGCCATGCTAGGCCAGGAGATCGGCTGGTTTGACGACCACAGGAACAGCCCCGGCGCTTTGACCACACGTCTGGCAACCGATGCCTCGCAGGTCCAAGGGGTGCGTTAACGCTCCAAAAAGCAACCAGTCTGTTGCAGAAGTCAATCGTTGACATCTTTGAGTTTTTACCAGACTTGTTTTTGGTCTTCTGTAAAGGCTACAGGTTCTCAGATTGGCATGATCGTCAACTCATTGACCAACATCGGCGTGGCTGTTATCATGTCCTTCTACTTCAGCTGGAAGCTCACGCTGCTCATCCTCTGTTTCCTGCCGTTCATTGCTCTGTCAGGTGGCTTCCAGGCCAAGATGCTCACGGGTTTTGCCAAGCAGGACAAACAGGCCATGGAAGCTGCCGGCCAGGTCCAACCACACAGTTTCTTTCCACGAGTCTTCAAACCAGTCTTCTTGATGCTAATGGTGTTAAAGTCATAAGGCTAAATCCGCTGCTGTGGGCTGAGGAGCCTTTTTTCCAGCTGTTACAGTAAATTGGTTATTGGTAACAGGAGTTAAGACTGTCTGACTCCAACTGATGGGATTGAAGGGATGGCTGGATAAAACGACACCAATAGTCAGAATGTTCACAATCAAAGGAAAAGTGTTGAAATGTCAATTTAGTATGAACTTTCTTGGGCTGTTGTCTTAATTATGCTGATGCAGTAAACTCCACCGTCCAAGTAAATGGGATTAGTTGAAGATTTAATGATCCCTGTTGTGGAAAATTGGCTTCCTGGAGCAGTATAAAACAGGATATTGATAAGAACAGGTCAACCATGTTATCTCTGTCCCATCTCTCTTACACATTAAAAGGCAGATTAATTAGAAATAACCGCTTTCCTCTCCGAGCCATTAATCTCAGCTTGGGTCTTCTGTCTGCAGGTTTCTGGCGAGGCCCTGAACAACATTCGTACCATTGCTGGTCTGGGGAAGGAGAGGAGCTTTGTGGACACCTACGAGGCCCACTTGGATTCTCCGTATCGAGCAGCCCTGAAGAAGGCGAATGTGTACGGGGCTTGTTATGGTTTTGCTCAGTGTGTGGTCTTCTTGACCAACGGTGCTTCCTTCAGGTTTGGAGGTTACTTGGTGGAACAGGAGGGGCTCCATTTCAGCCTGGTGTTCAGGTGAGAACATGAAGTTTTAAGGTGCGGTGCTCTCTGGTGTTTTTGATGCTGTCTATACTGATCTGTTCATGCTTAAAAACAGTAGTTCTCAGTTTATTAAACCGTGCCCACCTCAAAGGACATTATCTTCCTAGTTATAGTACCACCACTAGGACCATCCATCCATCATCCATCCATCCACCCACACCCTCCAGCTCTTCTTGTGGGATCCCAAGGCATTCCCAGTCCAGAGAGGGTATACACAGTATTATCTCTAGAGAGGGTCTGCCCCAGGGTCTCCTTCCAGTGGGACATGACCACAAAACCTTCAACAATAGATACACAGGATCTGTTTTAATTAGATGGTCAAACCACCTCAGCTCATTTCTTTTATAAATGGAGGAGCAGCAGCTCCACTCCATGCTCCTCACACGATCTGAAAAAAGTTGAGCCTGACCACACTATGGAGGAAACTCATTTTAGCTGCTTGTCTCCAGGATCTTGCTCTTTTGGTTGTGATCCATATATCATGACTACAGATGAAGGTTGGAATGGACTGTGGCATCTTTACTGTGGAGAAGGCCACGATGTGGATCAGAGACACCATTCTCTGGTGAATTGGTTCTTTTGACCAGTCTAAAAGGGTCTGTAAGAACTTGTTAAGGCCGACCAAGTATGCAACAATAAACCTCTTAACCAAACAGTCAAACTGGAGCACATCTGACCCAGGGATATGTATGACCACAACTACCAAGGTGTCAAAATTAGTTCCAGATTATTTGCAGAGTCCATACAAAAGCATTGAACTGTTAGCTAAAGTTCCAGAGGTAGTTTGTGTACCACCAGGGGTACAGTTTGGGAACTGTAAAGAATATTTACAGTAAAATGACTACATTTGTCATTCTCAAGGTTTTGTCAGTCTAAAAAGGTCCAACAAAAACATCATGCTTGCTTTGCTCAGGGAACATCCATGTTCAGACATTTCACAACCCAGAATGACAAATTGTGTCTCAATCAAGCGCTCGTTGTCTCAACGGATGAAACGATCTCTGAGAAGTGTCACTGGATGAATAAAAAAGATTATTTGCTAGAGGAGCTGTTCCAACACGTTTCTGTTTGTGTCAGGGTCATCTCAGCCATCGTCACCAGCGGCACAGCTCTCGGCAGAGCCTCATCTTACACTCCAGATTACGCCAAGGCCAAGATATCCGCAGCACGTTTCTTCCAGCTGCTCGACCGTGTGCCACCAATCAGTGTCTACAGTGACAAAGGGCAAAAATGGGTTTGGACAAACGTTTTCTGATAAGTGGGAAATCCAACGTGCATTTTATAGACCGTTGGTCTAACCTCCGTCCTCCTTGTTCATGTCCCTCCCCCCTCATGTTTTCAGGACAACTTTCAGGGGAACATCGAGTTCATCGACTGTAAGTTCACCTACCCCACCCGACCAGACATCCAGGTTCTGAACGGCCTGAACGTTTCTGTGAAGCCCGGCCAGACGTTGGCCTTCGTGGGCAGCAGCGGCTGTGGGAAGAGCACCAGCGTTCAGCTGCTGGAGCGCTTCTATGACCCTGATCATGGCCGAGTGGTGAGGGAACCAAACAAAACACGAGATAAGCCAATAAATAGTCCTTTGTACTGGAAATGGACCAATGTTGAGTTCAGAGGCAGCAGGGATAGGCGGATATTGATTGTTTTAAAATAATTCTTTAAGGTAGAAAATTTTGATTTCAAACAGCTGAAAAAAAAGATTTGTCAGGATACATCTTCAAAACTTTTCTTTTAGTGAAACCAATTTTTAGGAATACCTCAATGTGTTTTTGTAATACTCAGTTTGGCCACATGGGGGTGTAGTGAGCCTCCACATCGCTCCAGAGGGCCAAATCAAGATAATTAGAGCAATTGAAGGGCCGCTCAGAGAAAATTTTTTTTTTTGAGACCGATAATCTGGAAAAGGTTTTCAGCTTTTGTCTTGTTGTAGCAAAGTTAACATGCTTGATAAAAATATGTCTCCCAAAATTCAATTATCCATCCATCCATCCATCCATCCATCCATGCATCCATACATACATATATATGTATATACAGTATACATGTATAAGTGTTAGACAATTCAGTTCAATTCAGTTTATTTATAAAGCATCAAATCACAACAAAGTTGTCTCAGGGCACTTTACAGGAACATTCACATAAAAGCCAATTAGTAAAGTTCTCTATCTAAGGAATCCAGCAGACAAGTTGAATCTTGGCTTTGTTGCAGTCTCCCATAATAGACCTTTTTGAGGATGTGGTGCTGGAAACACTTTGTTTATGGGTGAGGTGTTTCTGCTGGCTACGTCTTCAAGCTTTAGAAAAAGGTGCTCCATCTGAACAGAGGTCGTCCTCTGTGCCAGGGAAGGACGCCTGCCAAGACTCCAACGCTGCTAATAACAATGAAATGGGCTGGAAATGGGTCGGCCCGACTGAGACCAGAATCACCTCTGCAGTCAGGAGATGACAGACGAGAGCTCATTAAGTGAATTGTATTTCCCGTCTGTGATGATCAGCCTCTACGTTTCTCCCTCCTCAGCTGATCGATGGCCAGGACTCGACTCGCGTCAACGTCCCCTACCTTCGCTCAAAGATCGGCATCGTGTCCCAGGAGCCCGTGTTGTTCGACTGCAGCATCGCCGACAACATCAAGTACGGTGACAACTGTCGGGAAATCAGCATGAACGAGGTCATCTCCGCCGCCAAGAAGGCCCAGCTTCACGACTTCGTGATGGCGCTCCCTGAGGTACCGCCGACGTTCTGTTTGAGGTTCTCAGCAGCAGATTCATAAAGTTACCCTGAATGATAAGTTCAGGAACAAGTTAGACAGTCAGCAGATCATGAACACCTGCCAGCTGCAGCAGATGTTCTGGAAACTGGCAGCAGACGTTTGGTCCATCAAGTTTCCTCAGTAGACCTCTAGTCCTGAGCTGCCGTGGACAGATCTGACCGAGGTGAAGCTGAGGACGCAGGTGGTGAAACTCTGAGTGTTGAATGGGAAGAACGCTTTTTTTGGTCCATGGAAGCATCAAGACTTGTTCTGTGACGCTCAGGACAAAGGTCAGAGCAGTGATGTCATGAAAACTAGGACCACCGTCTGAGGAGAAAGCCGTTTGTTCCTCAGAGCGACTCGAGCAGTAAAGCTGTCGGTTTGTTCTCCTCCCTCAGAAATACGACACCAACGTCGGCTCCCAGGGTTCCCAGCTGTCCCGCGGTCAGAAGCAGCGCATCGCCATCGCCAGAGCCATCATCCGAGACCCCAAGATCCTCCTCCTGGATGAGGCCACCTCGGCCCTGGACACCGAGAGCGAGAAGGTGCTTCAGCTGAGCTTTAGCTTCTCGGTGTTAATTATCATCACGGCTGTTATTTACACGAGCTGCGCCACGATCACAGCCGAACGTCCTTAAGACGAAGGCTGTCTGTGGCTCAAGCTCTGAGCTGCGGCGCCGATCCACCGATCCACAGCCACGCTCTGGCAGTAATCCACCCATGATGGTCTAATGGACATAACGGAGCTGCTTGTGTGTTTCGAGGTAGACCCTGCATGTAGAGTGTGTCCAACACGTGTGTGTCGTTGCAGACCGTGCAGGCGGCCCTGGACAAGGCCAGAGAGGGTCGCACGTGCATCGTCATCGCCCACCGCCTCTCCACCATCCAGAACTCGGACATCATCGCCGTCATGTCTCGCGGCTTCGTGATCGAGAAGGGACCCCACGACCAGCTGATGGCCCTGAAGGGCGCCTACTACAAGCTGGTCACTACAGGAGCGCCCATCAGCTAGCAGCTGCCGCTGAGCCACCGTCACGCCGACGGAGATCGAACGGACTGAAGACACGACAAACGCCACCTGGACACAGCTGAAGGGACAGAAGTGGAGCGTATTTATTTATGGTTGTAGCTGAAACAGCTGGAGCTGCTCGGTCTTTACCAACGATCATTAAACGTCAGAGGAACGAGAACGTTTGTGAAATGATTCGACTGTTTCTAGACACATTTTCATGAAGATTTTCAAAATAAAGTGACGTTCGCTGTGTTTTTTTACTGCATGTTTGTGTACTGCTTCATTACTTGTTTATTTACGGGAAGCCCCGTTACTGGACACTTAAAGTTTTTTTATTTTAGTTGGTGCCAACAAACATTTCAGTTGAAATAAATAAAGATGCTTATATGGTTTATCTTGTGATTTTTATGTAAATATATAACTAATCTATTCATTTAACCACATACCTGAGTGAGCGGCATGATTTAAAATTGAGCGCGACCCGAACCGAGCCTTTGGTCCAGCTCCTCGGCGGTCACTGAGCGGGCCAGACCACCGAGAAATGTCCCTGTGCTCCCGATGGCCACTCCGCCTCTTCAAGATATTTGTTCATGACTTTATCATTAGTAATCCTGAGAGTTACCGGATCCAAGCAAACATTTACCGGAACGCACCCGGTCAAAATAAGAGCCCTGCAGCAGGTTCAAAAACTCAAAGACGTGATCTAAAGCTCATCTTGTTTCATGTTTATTTTAATTTTCTCATTAAAGTTCCCATTAAAAAAATAAAAATCTGTATGCCTTTTTATAATTGTCCATTGTTGTCATCTTTCTTTGTTAAATCAGGTCTCTCTTGTAAAAGAGTCCTCGAGGCTCAGTGGGACTAACCTGCAGAAATAAAGGTTGAAGGAATGAAAAAATAAAAGTTCAACCTGCCGCCTGCTGACAAACAGGAGCCCTCGCTGAAAACTATTTACTTTGTGTCTTTCGTGGTCTCTGGATCAACTTTCCGAGTGTTTCCCATTAAATGTAACGTTTCTATAAGAACACAGTCAGACAATCATTAAGTCTGACGGCCATCTTCCTTATAGGCGACGTTTAGTGAAAGTGAAACTCAGTTTCATTTAACAAAGCCAGACTTTATTTTGCTGTTTTATCGTGTTTTCAGGTTGAATTCTTTTAAACATCTTGTAAAAAACGCAGAGCTGACATGACGGCGTGTTCAAGGCTACGACTGATTTGTTTTCCGGCAGCAGGGACCAGAATGAAACGTAACCATGGCAACAAATTGTGCTGCTGATCCTCTCCGTCCATATGTTTCACGAGGCAGCTGATGTGAGCGTGTTCACAGCTGCTCTCCCTCGGCTGAGCCAGAAGACTTAAAGTCTCGCAGCAAAATGAAAGTCGGAAAATATTCTCACTGAGACACGTGCGGGAACGAGATCATGGATTTATTTACTCTCCCTTTATTTACAATTCTGTTTCCTCTAAAGAAAAAACGTTTGTTACATTCAGTTTACTCTTTCTGCGTATAAATACTCCAGAGTACTCTTTCTGCGTATAAATA
>NC_056520.1:1647823-1657977 GCF_014905685.2 Nematolebias whitei
CTAACCGTCTAAAGCTAATGGTCTAAAGCTAACCGTCTAAAGCTAACGGCCTAAAGCTAATGGCCTAAAGCTAACGGCCTAAAGCTAACGGCCTAAAGCTAACAGGCTAAAGCTAACGGTCTAAAGCTAACAGGCTAAAACTAATGGTCTAAAGCTAACGGCCTAAAGCTAACCGTCTAAAGCTAACGGTCTAAAGCTAACGGTCTAAAGCTAACGGTCTAAAGCTGACGAGCTAAAGCTTACGGTCTAATCTAAGCACTTCGGTAACAGTTTCTGTTTTTAATGTGCTCTATAAATAAATCTGACTTGACTAAAGCTATGACTAACCCATCAAAAGCTTCTAATACCACGGCATCAAAATTTGGACTTCACCAAATCGTAATCTGAGCACAAGCGTCACATCAATTGTATGTGAAGGGGACGTGTGCCCCCCCGAATTTAAATTATATTCATTAGGACCCCCCCCCCCTCCACACACACACACATTCACCATGAAACATTAGTTCAGTCGGCGCAGTTTATTTTTCTTCGTGAATGAATCCATTCCACTTGATTAACTGGAGAATACTCAAACCACTAAAAGTCCACTCCAGGTTTTCCTTGTTACCTTGACTTGGCAGGGCGCTCATCTCTGAGGGTTTTTTCTTTTGTTTATCGATGGAGTGGGGGAGGAGCTTAGTGCTACGTTAGTGCTGGCATTTGTGGGGGTGGGGGGGGACGGCTGTTGGTCAGGCCACTCCCTCTGAAATAGTTATTGAATCAAGTGTTTACTTATGTAAACATAATGTTTAACATCACGTAAAAAAAAAGAATGCAGGAAACTGCATCTACTTTATTCAAATATTCTGGGGGAGGACCCCAGACCCCCCACCAGTGTGCCCCCATCATCATCTGCTGCAACCATCATCAGCTGCAGCAGCTCACGATGGCTGCTGCAGCCATCGTGAGCTGCTGCAGCCATCGTGAACTGAAAAAGCTCCTGACCATACAGATATATGAACTTCCTGCTTGTGTTTATTCAAATGAGCAAAACAACATCAAGTCTTATAAAATGCATTTATTTAGTCTCAAGTAATGAAAATAAAACAGTAAAACGTCAGATTTGTTCTCAGAGCAGCGTTTCCTGCTCGTCTTGTTCAAGTAGTGCAACGTCTGACAGAAGTGAACATTCGTGCACGATGCAGCCGCAGCATCATTCTGATCATTAACCGTTAAAATGAGTTTATTGTTCGTACAAACGTTTCCATCTGCGTCTTGGAGGAGCGTGTGCGCTCCTCATCCCTCCTGGTGTGTTGCTGAAGACACGGCCGTTCAAAACGTTTGTTCACATAAAAAGAAGACGGGACTGTTGAAGATGTTCTGTCACCTGAGGAGCTCTCTCATGGCCGGTCTGTCCACACGAGAATGAGTTTTAGAAAAACACAACGGTTGTTTTTTGTTTCAGTGTGCCACCCTTGTGTTTTGGTGTAGACGGTTAAAATGCAATTTTTTTTAAAACAACGTGGAGCCAGAGGGGGGATAAGAATAATCTCCCACCCCTCCAGTTATAGGACATTTAAAGGGATCTCAGAGTGTTATGGAAAATTCAAACTCCAATCTTTAGAGTTTAAGAACTCACTGAGCAGATTTTGCGGGTCTTCACGATAACAGTTTTTCATGGTTGTCGTAAAATGAGACAACAACCAACAAACACACATCAAAGGCAACAAGCAGGAACTAATTTCATTTTTGCAGCCACCTGTGTGAAAAATGGTCCCAGTTTGGCCAACACACTGTCTGCCTCCACCTTTGCTCAGGCCTTCTGCACATGCTCCACGCCTTGTTTCCTGTTTCTGGTGTATTTAAGTGGCAGTGTTACAGTGCCACCTTCAGGCCTGGCATAGTTACTGCAGCGTTTGCTGCGTACCCATGTGGATGAAAACATTTACAGTCGTGTTCAGGAGGAAAAGACTCTTTTAGAACGACAAAGTTCTCGTGTGGACAGAGCTCTTATTGTCATTTTTAGGAATGTTGCATATAGGCCTGTGGCGATAAACAATAAATCAATTAATCGCATGATAAATGAAAATTATCAACCTCTTTTTCATTTATCAGCCTTATCGTTTCTTCGTGTCTCTCTCTTTCTACTGAAGACACTGGATGAAAAAAGACTCAACTCCGGTTCTTCACTGACCCCTCCCTTTCTCTTTTCTCTTTAAAATCTGGTTTAACCGTCCAAAATCACATTTTTGGATCGTTAAAAGCAGCTAAGCTGAGAAGCTTAACCTGATTAACCTGTCTAAATAAAGGTTGAATGGAGAAAAGAATCTAAGCTATGAGCTAAGCTAACAGGCCAACCTTGGGGAAAATAACTCAGTTTTGTTGAAGCTCCAAAATTCACGGTTTAAACCCGTGCCTTTGTGTAAAAAGTTTTTCTCTGCAAAAAGAAGCTGAGAACTTGTTTACTGATTTTTTTCATTAAAAGCTTTGTGTGAAAAATACTAAAGAGCTCAAACCACATCGAGCGTCCGCCATTTTGAGAACCAAAGAGAGACAGCCCATGTCACGTCAAGGGGCCTCCCTCTCATTTTTCTTAAAGAGACATGCTGCTCGCTCCCTCACTATCCATCCATCAGTTCAAATAGTCTTGTACTGCCACCCAGTGGTCAAAGAAAGGTACTACACTCAAAAATTAACAATTTTTTCTTAAATTTGACAATAATTACTACCGTATTTTTTGGCCTATAAGTCACAGTTTTTTGCATAATTTACACGCCCTGCGACTTATAGGCCGAAGCGACATAGTTATGGCTTTTTTCCCATATTTATAAACCATTTTTTGTCTGAATAATGACCGTTTTCACTCCTTCTGACCGAAAAAAAAAGAGCAGTACCACTTTCAGCCACTTGATGGCAGCAGAGTAGAAATAGTTGTATGGCATGCTGTTGTATCTTGTAATAGGTAAACGTGGCTATAATGACAAATTCAAAAAAGTTCAGGACAAAAACAAATGGACTTTATATATTATATTTTATTGTTTTTTTTTCCTGAACTTTTTAGAATTTACCATGTCCTGGATGACTGAGAATCTTCACCAGCTTTTAATGACTCAATCGTCCTGCCGTATTTATGGATTTTTCCACTTTATTAGACAAATGTGGACTGATGTAACTTATAGGGCGGTGCGATATGTACGCTGGAAAATATGGTAATTATTGTCAAATTTCAAACAATATTATCGTTTATCGCTATAATTTTTGAGACAATTAATTGCGCAGCAAAATTTGTTATCGTGACAGGCCTAGGTGCACAGAGACACAACTGACTCACCAATGTGTGTGTCAGTAAGCAAATGTGTTGAAAATGTGTCTTTTTTCCTCACGTCCCAACTTTTTAAAGATAACCGTGAACACCCAACACCTCACCGGGCTGAGACGACCGGCGACAGACGACTAACAGTTTCAGCAAATTAGGTTCCAAAATGTCTCAAAGCATTTGCAAATGTTCTCATTTTCCTGATATGAGTTGTGGGAATTTTAAATGTTTGCATTTTTTTCCGAACTGTTAAAGTAAAAATAGATACGCGGAATGTGGATTTGTAGTTGCTGTGGTTGCAAAGTCCTGAGCAAGTTTTGTCAAGAGTTTGTGAGAATGTGTACTGACAAACAAAAATTTGTGTATTTTCTCACAAGTTTGTGTGAGCTGCCACCTTCACAAGGGAGGTAGGGTGAGGTCTGATCTGCATGTGAGTTCAGCTGAAATAATCAGCTGAAAGAGTGAAAAGACTGAACTGAGAAAGCTCCTCAGACAATAAAGTATCTTCTAAAATGAAAAGTCCAGCAGTGGGTTCTGTTGATGCGTTTCCACGGTGACGGCAACATCGAGTCCTCTCGTTATGAACCACCTCGGTGCTGCGCCTTCTACTCAACCTTACTGTTCAGAAAAAACATTTACACAAACATTCATAGAGCGGTCGAGCCGTGTCTAGATTCTGGCTTCCAACAAACGTGTGGACATTTGCGCCAGTTTTGGTGAACGGCGCTGGTCTCGAGGAGCTCAACGCCAGCCTCGACGCCTCCTGTCTTGTAAATTCATGTGAAAATCGTGGCGCTGCCGGCACAGACGAGCAGCCACCTGCACATTCTCGGTCTGTCAGCAGCATTATCACTGAACCACCTCGAAGCTGGAGCGGACACGAGGAGTTCGCTTTGGTCTTGCACAGGTGAGATTCCTGGCCAAGCAGGTCGAGCTCCATAAAGCCCAGAATGCTTCGGCAGAACCGATCCTCGAGCTCTCTGCTGTTCTAGGACGGAGAGGCAGCAGGTTGAAAACTATATTCCTTCTGAACTGCTTCCAGCTCTGCTAACATTTGAGGTGTTTTTTGCTGGTCATGTCGTTCCAGATGCGGTGCATCTCCTCTGGGGAGATCTGGTGGACTGTGACCACCCGGCGGTAGCGGCAGAGACTGTAGGCCATCTTCCAGTGGTTGAAGCCACTGTTCTGGAAGGGGTGGATGCCTAACTTACGGAGGCACACACCCACATACACATCCTCCAGGTGCAGCAGCCTGGTGTGTAAGGATATCTTGTATATGAGCTCAGCCACGTCTGCAGAGAAGACGTAGCCGGTGCCGGAGCAGAAGGGGGGGTACTTGCTCTCTGGATAGAGGTCCCTGGGCATGTACCACTTGCTCCGCATGTCTCTGATCGGGCCACCATTGATGACGTAGCCTGTAAAATACCTCCTCCTGGGCTTGGTGGTGGGCTTCAGGAGGTTGTAGATGAGGTTCTCCATGTTGACGAAGATGTCACTGTCTGTCTTAAGAACATATTGTGACTTTGAGCAGAAGGTGGCCACCCAGCGCATGCCCATCATTGTCTTCAGGGTCAGGTTGTGGTACGAGTCAATGAAATCCTCCACCACAATGTCATGGAAGATCTGACTCTCCTGTTCCACCATCTGGTTGAGGACAGTGTCTGTGCTTTGGCCCAACAGGAACAGCGTGACCACGCGAACATCCGGAAATGTGGTCTCATCCCCCCACGTCTCCCTGATGGCCTGACGGGCGTCGAACTCCTTGTGGGTGGTGCTGATCAGGATGACAAGGAAAGGAGGGTCGGCCTCGCACTTCTTGGCTTCATTGATGAGGTAGCCAAAGTCGTGAGGGTTGAGCGAGCGCGAGCGGATGTTGGCGAGCGTGGCGTTCTTGACCGCTTTGGGGGCCTTGCGTATCGGGACAGACATCTGGCCTACAAACGAAGAGGAAGGGCGGGACACGCTGAGGTACCACAGAGCGCTGGCCCAGCATACCACCGTCAGCAAGTACAAGCAGGAGACCTTCGAAGGCATTGCTCGTCACTCGGCTGGTGTTACCAGCAGCAACGGTGTCCGAAACATCGAGGCCGCTCCTCCATGGGGCGCGTTAGATCCGGTGGCGCCGCTTGAGGCTGCCTCTGCAACGCCGCTAACATTAACATCAGATAATGGACTCCTCCAACGTCTACTGCTGGGCCGTTGATTGAAACGAAGCCCTGGGGTGATTTCCTGTCGTGTTTGTGGCCTTACAGGGTTTCATTGCAGCTCGTGGAGAAGCTTTCATTTCTCCTCGATGGCATCTGAAAATAAAAAGAGAAAAACAGAAAACATCAGGACTACATAATGAGAGCAGAACGATGAGCTCATTGATTGATGGACCACAGCGCAGCCTGGATTTTATATTCTTTAGGAGGTGTTTATATCGGCAAGGCGCCACGCGACATATTTAACTCCTTTTATTCCTTCTTTCATTACAGCCTGTTATCGGACTGCTCTGTTTGTGATTGCTGTTTATCTCTTCCTCATCCCTCCTGGACCAGAGCTTGAGATAAAGAGGAGGAGGAGGTGACACCATCTCCTGGGAAATGAAAAATATCCACTTCCTGTTCAAGCGTCTCACTCAGACTCTCCGCAGCCGAATGTCAGACTGAGCTCAGCTGCTAACCCTTTTTTATCTCTGTGTTCTGTTAGTAAAATAAAACCTGTGCTGAGAAGCAGCGTGTCGACTTGATGAAAAATGTTCAGGATCCACAGAACTCAGAAACACATTCATCGTCCATCTCCAGATTAGGTGTCAGTCTGGAACGGACGGGCGTGATGGACGAGCGGCGGCTCGGTGTCTGAGCGCCAACGAAACACAGAGCAGACGTTCCTTTGCTCCAGATCTGCTGTAATCTCCTCTGATGTGACAGCAGCTCTGAATGTTCGTACTGATTGAGCTCGGCGCTGATAAAACACTCAGAACGATCCGGGTAGAGATAGTGACACGTGGTGGCGCGATAAGAGCAGCTCGTTCTTTCATCACGTCGTAGATTTGCCGAGGCTCGTGGCACCAGCGGCTCTTTCCTTCACAACTTTTCTCTTATTATCTCTTCTTCGTCGTTGCGAGGCAGCGCCATCAATCTTATGGTCCAATAGACACCCCCTCCCCCCCCTTGTCCTCCATCACTCTGTCTCTTCTTCAGTAGAGGCTCGATCCATCTTTAGACGTCTCGCTGCCGTTCAGTGGTCTCCCCCACCGTCTTGTTTCTTTACTCGTGTCCCTGGAAACTTACTGCCCCCCACCCCGTGCCCCCCAGGTCCTCTCTTCTTTAGGGAGGAGGGAGGATTCTTCTTTCACGGCACGTTTCTAACTTATTGACAGCTTCCACTGCAACAGTCTCGACCTTGTTCCTCTTCCTGCTGGACATTGGCTTGTGTTTGCCTTGAGGGGGTGGGGGTGGGGGGATTCGCTGGAGTCAGAAATCTGAAAAACGCACCTCACCTTCATTTCCTGAGCTCTCTGGGACCAGAATCCTCCTCTGATTGAAATCACGAGACAGTTTTCATGAATGAGCTCAGCAGAAAGTGTTTCACCAGGATGTCAAGGCTGGAGGCGGCTGATTTTAGCCGTTAGCTTACGAGCTGCGGTAACTCGTGGTCGGACCACCGGTTCAGCTGCGTCGTGAAGGCCTTCTTATTGACCATCACAGATTTGAGTTTAGGATCATAAAACTGACTCCGCCTCTTTCCAGTCTGGATTTAAGAAGAGAAAACTCAACGCAACGATAAATGTCCTGATTCCAGCTAACACAACCAGTGCTACAGATGTTACAGATGTTGAGCTGACGTTTGGTGCGGTGGTAGTTGAGAGTGATCCTCAGCACGTGCTCTGAGCTAACAGGTCAGGTGACATTTCCAGTGTGGTTTTTATCCCAGTCATTTCAAAGCTGCAGTAAAACAAGGACTCGTCAGTTAACGATTGTGCGACGCTCGTTATCTGATCCTAACGAGGTCAAGTCGTGTCCTCTGATTATTTATGGCTGTGGTTGTGAGTCAGCGGAGGAAAGACACAAAGTGTGAATGAGACAAACATGGCCGACACATCAGAAGGTGGAATCAGACTCAGGTCTCTGGGTGGACATCCCTCCCGCACCCCCGGCTGTATTACAGATGTAATGACGGGCAGAGGAGACATGAGCCAACAGCCTCCATCAGCGTCAGAACCTTCATTCTTTACGGCGCCGTGAACGATGTGCTGAAGGAGGCGTGTATCCTCACTGAGGAGGAGGAGGAACGTGACTACAGCAGTTTAGAAATACGTACAGTGTTGGAAGATCAGCCGTTACAGAACGAACGGCCTCCTCCAGGAGCCAGACGGTCTTTAACCAGCTGAAGGCTGCAGGATCGGATGTGAAGAAGCAGCTTCAGCTGTTTTCCTTCAGAATCAGCTGAAGCTTTTGTCAGGTTGCTGACAGTTTGGGCTCAGAGTCTTCACGGGAGAACACGGGAGGACACTGAATTATTTCGCTTCTCTTTTCTGCACCAACGTTCAGGAGGAGAACTAACAGCTCAGATCGGCTTGTGTCCCATCTACAGAATTAAAACGTCACGCTTTAACTCTGCTTTGTCTCCGGCACAATAAAAAAGACTCAACGTTTGTTGAAGAGCAGCACCACCAGCCGTATAATCAGTCCTTCGCCCACAGGCGGGATGCTCTGGGCTTACCGCAAAGCCTCTGAATGCAAAGGAGCTTAGGCGCGACAGAGGAAATGGAATATCGATAGAAGCCAACGGATTTGGCTGAAGTACAGAGGGCCGGTGCTCCATCCTCACTTCTGTTCCGACAGGGCGCATCGGTCTGCAGCCAAACCCAGACAATAAGAACCGAAGGAGTCCTCAAAGGTCTGGGGGGTGTCTGAAACTTGGAGTGTTTACGATCTCCCACAACCCTCAGAGGACTGGTACTGCTCAATGAGGAACAACAACTTTATCCCACGGAGATGAGAGACATTTATATTTCAGGACATGTCAGTTGGGTCGTTACCTGATCAGGATTTAGCTGCACAAGGCTCGGGCCGGCTCCCCACGACCGTCAGACCAGTGTCCTGAAAGCTAGCCCTGCCTGGAAACTGTACCACAGCTTGATTTATGGCTGTGATGTGTGTCACAGCCCGGAGACGTTGAACTTCCCCAATATGTTCGATCGGAGCTGCATTGGGGAGAGACGCTCTAAGATGACTCATGGTGCACCCAGGAGCGCTCCAAGAACCAGAGACACGTCTGCTGAGCACAGACTGGTCTGCGGTGGCTGTCACGCATCCAGGTGCTCAACCTGAGGTCACCTGTGTGGTAAGTTCTAACAGAACCAAGAGAGGAACTGCACACCTGTAGCAGATCGATTGACCACGCCGTCAACCCCAAATCAACACCTCCCTCCAGCCCGTAGCTCCATGAACACCTTCATGAAGGTGAGGCGCACCCCAAACGAAGGTGCACCTACAAGAGCCTCACTAGTTGCAGTACTAAACATGTTTTATTGTCTCAACAATGTCCAGTTTGGTTCTGATGTTCTCCCATAGAGTTACTTTCCTTTCCAAACATTAGAAAAGCTTGTTGCAGGTTGGACCAGTACACTCCAACAGCATACAAGCATTTTACCGTTAAGCGTTTATGGAAGAGGAATCGGCGACAAACAATGACGATGGACTTCGATGTCTCATTGGCAGAGGGTTTTTTCAGATTCTACAATTAGGCAGCATGGTGGCTCAGTGGTTAGCACTGTTGTCTCACAGCAAGAAGGTCCTGGGTTCAATCCCCAGTTTGGACCTTGAGCAATAATCACAGAGAACGGTGGACTTTGGGTTAAAAAGGTCCATCAAAGTAAAACAAAGTTTTTTTCTTTATGTCAACGATCACGTTTCATTTGAGGCAACGGATGAACATCAAAAGATCGTTGGGGTGTGGAACGTTGCAGATAATTTAAGTGTTTTTTAGTTTGACTAACATTTAATTATACACAGTCTTAATATTGCCTGAGGAAAAAACAAGAAATAAAAGTATATTGTTGCTAATTTCAGGAAGTTTAGTCGGACGGATGTGAAACCATAAATATGTGAATATTCTTTAATTATGAGGTGAAATTAAACCAGCAGCAGTTTCAGCTCCTTCACAGGTTTTCAGCTTGAGAAGTTGTTTTCTTAGTAATTATGTTTTTAATAACTTTAATCTCCACTTTGACGGAATGTCTCAGTGTAGATGAAACATAAAAAGGGCTTGATGAGCTCACTTTAGAAGACTTTGTAGCTTTCCTGTTTTACTCCTGTTCTTTTTAATATTTTACTTCAAAATTAAAGTAATGAAGGACTGACAGCTGGAGAGACATTTACTATGTAACAAACAGTACTTGAAGTGGTCCTGAGGCGGACTGGAGACCTGTCCAGGTGTCCCTGTGATGGACTGGAGACCTGTCCAGGTGATTCTGTATCTGAACTTCCACAAAATCAAGTTTGTACATTGTTACAACAAAGTACTTCCTGTGCACAGTACTGTGCAGTTACAGTAAAGATACACAGAGTAGATGAAAGGGAGCAGCTCATCAGAGGATCCATGATTAGCAGAACACATCTGTTCCAGACAGGAAACAGCCTCTAACTGACCCGTTACACCATCTGGACAGTGCCGATGGGGGAGGAGCGAGAACGTGCACAGCACCACTTCACCACTGTGCCGACTCCGAGCGAGGACTTATCAGGACCAGAATCTGACTCACAGGAACACCACGACTCGGTTCTCCTACAGCGCTCGGACAACATCTGTTCAGATAACACGAGGACACACACAGACAGACACACAGAGACACACACAGACAGACACACAG
>NC_056520.1:1657987-1658173 GCF_014905685.2 Nematolebias whitei
ACAGACACACAGAGACACACACAGACAGACACACAGAGACACACACATAGACACACAAACACACAGACACATGGTTGTCTTGCTATCTTTGTGGGGACTTTGCATTGACTTCAGTTCATTTCTATAGCCTAATCTTGACCCTTACCAGTACATACCTAACCCTAACCATTACCAGTCCATACTTAA
>NC_056520.1:1658183-1658756 GCF_014905685.2 Nematolebias whitei
ACCATTACCAGTACATAGATAACCATTACCAGTACATACCTAACCCTTACCAGTACATACCTAACCCTAACCATTACCAGTACATACCTAACCCTAACCCACCAACAGCCTGCACCTTATGAGGCCCGGGCTTTGGGCCCCATAACGAGAAATTGGTCCTCACAACGTAGTATAAATTGGAAGATTGGGCCTTACAAGGTAACAAATACAAAGACACGCATGCACTGGTTTTTCTGGGTTCTGGTCGGGAGCCGTGCAGGAAAGCTGCTTACGTTTCGAGCCAAGCCTGAAACTTTAATCCTCATAAAGTGCTTTGTGTGTAAACATGTTCAAATCCAGAGAAATCCCACAGAGATCCACTTATCTTCTTATTAAAAGCACGTTTTAATTAGCTACGACTTAAAACTGTTACAAGGAGATCAGAGACCAACGCCACCGGTTCTAACCCATTAATGCTAAAACTTGGAAACTGGACCTCTGACACACTGGAGACGAGTCCAGGTGTCCCTCTGACACACTGGAGACGAGTCCAGGTGTCCTTCTGACACACTGGAGACAAGTCCAGGTGTCCTT
>NC_056520.1:1658856-1663449 GCF_014905685.2 Nematolebias whitei
CAAGTCCAGGTGTCCTTCTGACACACTGAAGACAAGTCCAGGTGTCCCTCTGATGCACTGAAGACAAGTCCTCCAGGTGTCCCTCGCCTCGCGACAGCTGGAGAAAGACCAGCTCCATGACCCCGTAAGGAGAATGCATCATAAACCTTCACGTGCTCAAAATAATAAAAAGAAATCTTTGCAAAGCCTTCTTACATCAGCAGAGGAATGCACGATATATACGGTACACGGTAGAAATGATAGACATTTAGCCTACGATAGAGCTCTGTCTCCTACCGGCTAACCGCAGTAATGCTGTGTCTGATGTAGAATCAGAGTTGTCAGTTTAATCGTTACTTTTTTAGTTGAAAACTGTGCGCAAGTGGCGTTCAAGACATTTCTTCGAGAGCTAAGTAGCGAAGCTACAAGCTAACTACGGCTGTAGTGTTGCCGTATTCGGACGCAATTGCTGTGTTCCGTCCAAAGTTGTTTTTTTTCCATCGAAAGTTAAAGTAAGCGTTGGTCATCTTTAAAGAAACCTGCTCTCTGGTCTGTGAAAAGAACGCTGTTAAGAGTTAACAACATATTCTTTAGTTTAAAACATATGGCTAAAAATACATTTGATATATTTTGCGCTGTTTTGCACTACAAGAAAGAAGACTAATACTTGATTTGTTTATTATTTAAAAACTCTCTGGACCTAGTAGTGAAATTTTCTTAATTCAAAATATATGATGGCAAAAGGACACCCTATACTTTGCTTCGAACCTGGGTCCTCCACCAGAGACCTGGGTTCTGAGGTTTCTGTTCAGTATCGTTGCTCTTATGTTCCCCACCACCTTCGGTGGCGTCTCCACTTTGACTGTACGCCAGTCTATACAGGACACAGATGGTCATTATTCCAGATGTTCCTGAATATTACTCCAAAATGTTACAACACATTATTCCAGATGTTCCACTACATTATTCCAGATGTTCCTGTATATTATTCCAAATGTTACTGTACATTATTCCAGATGTTCCTGTAAATTATTCCAAACGTTACTGTACACTATTCCAGATGTTCATGTAAATTATCCCAGATGTTCTTGTACATTATTACAGATGTTCCTGTATAATATTCCATACATTCCTGAAGAGAATTTCAGATGTTCTTGTCTTATTCCAGATGTTCTAGTATATTATTTCAGAAGTTCCTGTAAATTATTCCAGATGTTCTTTTGTCTTATTCCAGATGTTCTTGTTAATTATTCCAAATGTTCCTGTACATTATTCCAAATGTTCCTGTATATAATTCCAGATGTTCTTATGTCTTATTCCAGATGTTCTTGTACATTATTACAGATGTTCCTGTATAATATTCCATACATTCCTGAAGATAATTTCAGATATTCTTGTGTCTTATTCCAGATGTTCTAGTACATTATTTCAGAAGTTCCTGTATAATTTCCAGATGTTCTTGTACATTATTATAGATGTTCCTGTATAAAATTTCAGATGTTATTGTGTCATATTCCAGATGTTCATGCATATAATCCCAGATGTTCTGGTGTCTTATTTCAGATGTGCCTGCATAAAATTCCATATGTTCTGGTGTCTTATTCCAGATGTTCAGATGTTCTTATACATTATTCAGTTTGTTCCCGTATATTATTCCAGATGTTTCTATATATAAATCCAGATGTTCCTGTGTATTGTTCCAAATATTACTGCATATTATTCCAGATGTTCCTGTGTATTATTCCAGATGTTTATGTATAATATTCCATATGTTACTGTATATTATTCTAGATGTTCCTGCATATTATTCCAGATGTTTATTCCAGATGTTCCTGCATATAATCCAGATGTTCCTGCATATTAATGTGAATGTTCTTGTATATTATTCCAGATGTTCCAGCATATTATTCCAGCTACTTGGTGATGCTGTTCCATGTATCTCTGCCTGGATCTTACATCCTGCTGTGATGTGCTGGACTGGCTCAGCGGGGGTCTTAACGTCCATCTTGGATCTGATCTGGTCGATCGTGGCCTCTAGTTCTTGGTCTGAGGTTCTGGTCTTGTTCCGCCATGATTATTGCCTCGGAGCTGTCCCTCGGTCCAGCCCGCTCTAGCCACAAACAACACCTGTGAGATATATACATCAATAAATAAATCCTAAGATTTTCTGGGAGTCTCAGATTTAAAAAGGCAGCGTTGGGATTTTTTCACTTAAATTTTTCACTAAAATCTTTTAACAGCAGCAGTGACTTCACGGAGGGGATGATCAAACATTGATGTGTTTGTTTAGGTCAGAACACATCTGTCTGTTTGTATTATACAAAACGAATGAATAAAGATTCAACTGTAACATTACCTCTGCTCTGAATTCTTAGGCCTTCTCTGAAGACACAGAAGGCCTTCACTGTAAACCCACAGAGTGTTCCCTCTGCCGACCCTCGTCAGTGTCAGCTTAATAAGCTGACGGGATGTCTTCAGGGCTAATCAGCATGAAGCAACGAAAGATTAAATATGTAGAGCAACTAAAACGTAACGAGGGTACGGTCCTGTGTTTGGATCGTACCCAGATGCATGATGGGAGATGGTTTTCTCTTGGTGACTCTTCCTGAACGGATCCACAAATGAACAAGACAAAGAGGTTTATATCTCCCCGGCAGCTAAACACAAAGGAGGTGATCGTTTTGTTGTCTGGAACCGAGGACGGACCGGGTTCACTGACAGGAACTGGACCTGGACCTGGAGTCTGAGAGCCGTTCAGCCTGCAGGCCGGACTCAGACACTGACAGAAGGGAGGAGGAACGTTCAACATCAAGTGTTAGATGGAGAGGAGGTGAAAGGTGTAATGATGAAGAGGGGGAGGGGTGGCACCTAAACCTCCTGAGCGTGATTTTTACCGACTCGTGGCTCCAAATGACCGTCGTATATCTGCAGAGGCGTTAATGAGATTGTTGGTCGATACCAGTGACTCAACGAGTTTTCTGCCAAGCGCTGAGGCTGCAACTTTCACAGCCTGTAAATAAAAACAGCCATTCGATGACTTAACACCCCGTTAGAGGCTTTCTCTAATGAGGATTAAGGAGACACGGAGTTCACAGTTAGGAGGTGAAGATGCTGGACGGAGTCCGCTGGAGGGCTGGCAGCAGCTTCCCTTACACGCACCACATCAGCTGAACATCAGCTGAACCTCAGCTGAACGTCTGAGGGACTTTATCGTCCCAGGACGCTCCACTGACCAGCGACCCGAGGTGCGTTCCTGTCAGCAGGACGAACGAGGCGCGTCTTTAAACAACATGAAGGTCAAAGAGCAAACTCTGGAAAAATACAAATATGGCCTTAACCCACACGCCTGGCAACAAACCTTCACACGTCATACGTTACGGCTTGGACAAGCAAAGACCTTCACTGTGACCTTCACTTGTGACCTTGGCCACGAAGCGAGTGGGGGGTACAGACACCCCGTGTCGTGACGATGCTTGTGTGTCTGAAGTTTAATTAAATGATCTTGAGCAGGTCAGAAGTTATGGGCAGGACAAGAGAACGCTCACGGACATACGGTGCCGTAGAACCTTCGATTAAAGGTGTTAGAAGAACCACGAGGAGAACCTCAAGAACCATTGAGGAGAACCTCAAGAACCATCGAGGAGAACCTCAAGAACCATCGAGGAGAACCTCAAGAACCAGATGTTACACCGGATTGGTTTGAAGAAAGAACATTTTCACCTCCTGTCCACACAAACAGCTCTGTGTGAGTCGTCTTTGGACAAACTCCGTCAGATGACGTCATAAAGACGGGACGAGGAAAGAGCGTCAGCTCCCTTTGGTCCGGAGTGACGTTCAAAGGAACAGACTTCAGTCTGGGACAGACTTGTCCTCGTGGAGGAAGATGTCTGGGGCAGACATGTCCTCTTGGATGAAGACCTCTGGGACAGACTTGTCCTCGTAGAGCAAGTCGTCTGGGACAGATTTGTCCTCTTGGGGCAAGTCGTCTGGGACAGATTTGTCCTCTTGGAGCAAGTCGTCTGGGACAGACGTCCTCGTGGAGGAAGATGTCTGGGGCAGACGTGTCCTCTTGGATGAAGACCTCTGGGACAGACTTGTCCTTGTAGAGCAAGTCGTCTGGGACAGATTTGTCCTCTTGGGGCAAGAGGTTTGGGACAGATTTGTCCTCTTGGAGGAAGACGTCTGGGACAGACTTGTCCTCTTGGAGGAAGATGTCTGGGACAGATTTGTCCTCATGGAGCAAGTTGTCTGGGACAGATGTCCTCTTGGAGCAAGTTGTCTGGGACAGACTTGTCCTCTTGGAGGAAGACATCTGGGACAGACTTGTCCTCATGGAGCAAGTTGTCTGGGACAGACTTGTCCTCTTGGAGACATATTTGTCCTCATGGAGGAAGACATCTGGGACAGACTTGTCCTTTTGGGGACATATTTGTCCTCCTGGAGGAAGACATCTGGGACAGACTTGTCCTCTTGAAGACATATTTGTCCTCATGGAGGAAGACGTCTGGGACAGACTTGTCCTCTTGGAGATAGATTTGTCCTCATGGACGAAGACATCTGGGTCAGACTTGTTCTCTTGGGGACAGATTTGTCCTCATGGAGGAAGATGTCTGG